>NC_134852.1:156581419-156881419 GCF_049852395.1 Peromyscus maniculatus bairdii
CAGGGCAGTGTGTTTGGAGAAAGAAATGGGGCTGAGCTGGAGATTCTAGCTGAACATCCCAACCTTCTTGCGTATATGGGTACTAGTTCAAATCTAGCTACTTCCTGTTGGCATGGAACAACATGGGGAGGGGGAGTCAGGAGTCGGTGGGCTCACATTCAGCTGTAGGTATGGTGAAGATGCATTCAGTTAACTACCACCCTGGAGACCTCAGGAATTTGTTCCTGAAGGAATTGGAGAAGGCAAGTTGCGAGGAGAAAAAAATGATTATTAACACCAGCCCTATGAACAGGGCTAGCTATGGGAAGAGTAAAGACTGCCAGAAGGAATGGAATAGAGATGTGTCCTGGTTGTATTGACGAAGTTCTTCAGTTTGTGGGGTGATTCAGTATTAGTTTCCACCAGGCCAGATTCCTTGATACAGTAGCAGCACTCTTTCCCCAGGAACATACAGGTGTCTCTCAAACAGCTGGAGCAGATTTACACCTTGGTAAAGCAAAGGCTGTGGCTTTGGGTTTAAAGGCACGAACATTTTTCCTATGTCTAGAGAGCCTGGTTTTAGCCCAAATGAAATACACTTCTTTAAGTCTATACTTAGAAGACAACCAGAGGAAATTTAAAATCTTGAACTTGGGACTGAATAGTAGATAGTGCTTTATCAGTTTATCAGAACTCCATTTAGCAATGCTAAAACTCTGACCCTCCAAAGTTCCAGTATAATAGCATAGAGAGGGGACAGAAGTCCAAAACATTTTTACATACCTTAAATCATTTATTTATTCCTTTATAATTTGCATTTATATATCTCAAATTTCCTGTGTTCCTTTAGTAGAATGTTACATCTGAAACCTGTTTATCCTTTACTATGAAGCCTGTAACAGAAGGCAAATCTGTCTATTTTTAATAAGAAACTTAACTAATGAACTCCCAAGTAGCCTTGAGGGGAGAGCTGTTAAACTGGCAAAGCCATCCGTACCCTAGTCATCAAGTGTCATCAGATCTGAGAAGGGTAAATTTCACCTGAGTAAGCAGAAGTGAAACAGCTTCCAAGTCTATTAGAAATGACAGGGTCGGGCTGGAGAGGTGGCTCAGAGGTTAAGAGACCTGACTGGGGGTTGGGGGTTCAGCTCAGTGGTAGAGCGCTTGCCTAGCAAGCGCAAGGCCCTGGGTTCGGTCCTCAGCTCTGAAGAAAAAAAAAAAAAAAAAAGCACTGACTGCTCTTCCAGAGGTCCTGAGTTCAATTCCCAGCAACCACATGGTGGCTCACAACCATCTGTAATGAGATCTGGTGCCCTCTCTAGCCTGCAAGCATACATGCTGTATACATAATAAATAAATAAATCTTTAAAAAAAATTTGTTTAAAAAAAAAATGACAGGGACTTACTGGCTACAGAGACCCCAAGGCAGGCAGCATCAGTCTTCAGCTGCCAGGTCCAGAAGATTTGACAGACTTTCCTGTGGAGTAGGAATTTGGGGAGACCAGCCTACTTTGTCTTGGCAAAGTGGGGCAATCAGTTCCCCAGTGTCCTGCTTCTTCACATTCTGGACTGGGTCTTGGCAGCAGTTGAAGTGAAAAGGCAGTTTTATATTTTTATGTCGTCCCCCGTGTCGTGTCGTGTCCCGTGTGTGTGTGTGTGTGTGTGTGTGTGTGTGTGTGTGTGTGTGTGTCCCGGTGGATGGCTTTGCCACATTTAAAGTAAGGTGCAGGTGGAAGTTTTTTGTGCCCGTCTATTTTCTTTGGAGGAGATAGGGTGCTTCCAGGAGCTGGCATGTCCCTATTTTTTTGGGAGAGTGGTTTTTGAGACAGGGTTTCTCTGTGTAGTTTTTGTGCCTGTCCTGGATTTCACTCTGGAGACCAGGCTGGCCTCAAACTCACAGAGATCCACCTGGCTCTGCCTTCCATTCATTCCGCTGGGATTAAAGGTGTGCGCCGCCCAGCAAGAAAAGCTTTTTTTTTTTTTTTAAACAACCAAATTCTTTTTTTTTTTTTTTTAAGATTTATTTACGTTCTGTCTACATGCATGCTTGCAGGCCAGAAGAGGGCATCAGATCTCCTTACGGATGGTTGTGAGCCACCATGTGGTTGCTGGGAATTGAACTCAGGACCTCTGGAAGAACAACCACTGCTCTTAACCACTGAGCCATCTCTCCTATTTTTAAAAATTTTTTTTTTTTTTGGTCCTGGAGATGGAACTTTCAACAAAACAAAACAAACAAAAAACCCAGTAGCTACATATTATTACACAGAATTATTTTTTTCATTTTCTTTTTGTTTTGTTTTGCTTTTTTTAGACAGGGTTTCTTAGTATAGTTTTAGCTGTCCTAGAACTAGCTCTGTAGAGTAGGCTGGCTTGGAATTCACAGAGATCTGTTTGCCTCTGCTAACCTAGTGTTGTGATTAAGGGCATGCTCCACCACTGGCCTGTTTTTTGTTTTTGTTTTGTTTTGTTTTTTGAGACAGGGTTTCTCTGTATAGCTTTGCGCCTTTCCTGGAACTCACTCTGTATCCCAGGCTGGCCTTGAACTCACAGAGATCCTCCTGTCTCTGCCTCCTGAGTGCTGGGTATTAAAGGCGTGCGCCACCACTGCCCGCTGTTGTTTTCTTTATGTCTCATTATGTATCCCTGGCTGGCCTGGAATTCAGAGATCCGCCTACCTCTGCTAGTTTTTGCTGTTTCCTATTGGTTCTGCTGGTGTTTTTGTGTGTTTGTCTGTGTGTTTGTTTGTTTGTTTTTAGCTGAGTATCTTGTGCTTGCTATGCTGAATTGCAACTCGTTGGTATTGATTGTAAAATGCTATTCAAGGTGCTAAGTCTGGCTTCAAATCTCTTTGAAGTCTTTAGAGAGAATACCTGGATTTTTACTTGTGATGTTTTGACAACTTTGTTGGCAGCAGATCTTGTTGCCAGTCACAGGATTTGACTGGTTGGTCACTGTTTCTTGGAGTTCTTAGGCCACTGGTGTAATGACCCTGTTTCACTCATTTTGATTGACATCAAACTGTAATAGACAGCTTATTCATTACAGCCTAACACAATAGACCAAGGATGTCTGAGTGGTGAGCTTTGTTTCTGGCCATGCTAGCCTGCTTTCTGTGGGAATATGGAGACAAACTTGGAGTCAAGTCACACAGCTTAGAACAGTAGTTCATCTATTTTCATTTGACTAAGCTTTGGAGAATATGTGACAGGAAGAAAATTGAGGGCGTGCCCTGTTGCTTGGTAGTCAGAAGCCCCTGTTGGCAGTGACTGCACATGGTGGGGGAATTGCAGTCAGCCCTGCAGAGAAGGGTACTACCAAGGTTAGCTTAGGAAGAGGAAAGCTGCTCGCTCCTCCTCTCTGCTGACTTCTTTCTGAGCTTCTAAATGAGTGACCCTCGCTTTGTCTCCTAGGAATAGGCCTGTACGGACTCTTGCTGTCATTCTTTGACATGGTTTTTAGCAGCCTACTGAAAAACTTCTTCAGCCGGTTTGCTGCCACTCCCTGTAATCCCAGGAGCTTTGAGAACTGGGAGTTACCTTAGCAGAAAGATCAGGAGTTCAAAGCCAGCCTTGGTTACATAGTGAAGTGAGCTTGAGACCAGCCTGGCATAAATGAAACCCTGTCTTCAAAAACCTAACCCAAACAGACAAAAACCCAAACTGAATACTATTGTATAGGAGTACTTAGAAGTTCTTAACCAGCCGGGCGGTGGTGGCGCACGCCTTTAATCCCAGCACTCGGGAGGCAGAGCCAGGCGGATCTCTGTGAGTTCGAGGCCAGCCTGGGCTACCAAGTGAGCTCCAGGAAAGGCGCAAAGCTACACAGAGAAACCCTGTCTCGAAAATCCAAAAAAAAAAAAAAAAAAAAAAAAGAAGTTCTTAACCAATGAAAGGGAAAAAAAAATCAAACTGGGTATGGTGGTGTGTATCTGGAGGCAGTTCTAGGCCAGCTCAGGCTTCTTAGATCTTCTTGAAATGGAGTCAGAATAGAATTTGGGACTCTGAAGGTCCACAAAGGTCCACTGCAATTGAAGTCCCTCCTATCTGTGGCTCATACGGTAAAGAATTTTGTGTCATCTCTTCATTTAAGAACTCTCTTCTGTCTGGGTCTCCTCAGCCCAGGCAGTTGATAGGCCCCAAGGCTGTTTACTGTTTAAAGGGCCTTGTAATTTGCTTTTGGGTTTAGCAGTGAGAGCTGAATGTGGCTGTAGGTTATTGCCATCTCCTGAAAGCCCCTTAAACAAGTTCATGTTGTAAGTATTTGTTTTTAAAAACTTAGTTAAAAATGGTTGACTTATGCTGGGTGGTGGTGGTGGTGGTGGTGGTGGTGGTGGTGCACACCTTTAATTTCAGCACTTGGGAGGCAGGGGCAGGCGGTTTGAGACCAACCTGGTCTACAAAGTGATTTCCAGGACAGCTAGGATTGTTACACAGAGAAACCCTGTCTTGAAAAGTTAAAAAAAAAAAAAAAGGTTGAGGTATTTATACTAACCTTAACATAAAAGGGATAGGTCTTAGACTCACACACTAAGTGAAAAGCCCTGGAGAAGGTTGTCCCAAGAGGGCAAGGAGCATTCTGGGTGAGGTCACTTACCTCCAAGTCTACTGACTTGAGTGATTCCTGAGACCACCCATATCATAGAAGGAGAGAACTGGATTTTGCTTGTCCTCTAACTTCCACATGTACTCGGTGGCAGCCCCCCTACCAATGAACAACAACAACAAAAAAAAATTGTTCCAAAATGTTGATAGTGATCAGGACAATATAATGGAAATAGTAGGCTAGAATAATCCTGGCTTGCAGTGAGGCATCAGCATTCCCATTCTTAGTGCTGAGGAATTTTCTCCTTGGTCCTTATTACTTTTAAGGTGCATAAGGGCAGAAATGGTCCTGACTCTAGAGACAACAGATTAAGGATTTGCCTGTTTGTTATTGGACTTGTGGAATTTGTTTGAAAATGGGAGTTCATCATCAGTGTTTTCAAATATCCTGAGCGAATACACCAAGACTCAGATGAGCACAGGTGTATCATCTGACAGTATGTCTGTGTTCACCAGAAAGAGTGGCTGAGCTTTTCCTTCTGTGTTTTCTCTCACAGGGGCGGTCTCAGTAACATGCTGTTCCAGTGCTCTTTGCCAGACTCCATAGCCAGTGTTGGAGATGAACCTCGGAAAGTGCTCTTGCGATTGTATGGGGCGATTTTAAAGATGGTGAGTTCAGGGGTCTCCTGGGAGAGGGTGGTCCACTGACATTTTCACTCTTTTCTAAGATAGCTGCAAAGAGATCCTAAATGCTGTTCACATGTACTAAAGATACTTACTGCTTTTATTTTATTTGGGCTGCATACATGGCTTATTGTTTACAGCCTATTACTTGTTATTTTTTAATCTAATATTAATTAGTAAACTAGGACTCAAGAAAAGTCCTAAGATTGGCCTGACTGTGATAGTGATTTCTACATTGAACTTTTCAGCTCAGACTTAGATGATAAATTCTAACATGAGGAAGGCATTTTAGATGAATCAGCAATATTTTATTCTATATGTGCATTTTTCTTTAAAAATAATTTTATGCATAGAGTGTTTGCCTGCATGTATGTATGTCTGTGCACCATGTGCATGCAGTGCTTGTGGAGGCCAGAAGAGGGTGTCAGAGCTCCTAGGACTGGAGTTTCAAATAGTTGTGAGCTCCTGTGTAGGTGCTGGGAATTTAACTCAGGTCCTCTGCAAGAGCAGCTGCTCTTACTGTAAGTATGTATAATTATTAACATGCTGTTTGAATTGTTTCAGAGTTTTAGAGAATGTTATAGTTAACAAACAGTTAACTGTGACCTCAGTTGGATTTATTAACACTTCTCTGAGAGTTCTCTAAAGCTTGATTTGTTAGATTCATAATCTTTGGGTTTTTTTTTGTTTTTTTTTTTTTGTTTTTTGTTTTTTGTTTTTTTTGGTTTTTCGAGACAGGGTTTCTCTGTGTAGCTTTGCGCCTTTCCTGGAGCTCACTTGGTAGCCCAGGCTGGCCTCGAACTCACAGAGATCCGCCTGGCTCTGCCTCCCGAGTGCTGGGATTAAAGGCGTGCGCCGCCAACGCCCGGCCCTTTTTTTTTTTTTTTTTTCTCTGTGTAGCTTTGTGCCTTTCCTGGATCTCGCTCTGTAGACCAGGCTGGCCTCAAACTCACAAAGATCTGCCTGCCTCTGCCTCCCAAGTGCTGGGATTCAAGGCGTGTGCCTCCACCGCCGGGCTATAATCTTTGTATTTTATTTGTTTTGGTTTTTTGAGGCAGGGTTTCACTCTAGCCCATGATGGCCTGGAACTCACTATATTAGTCCAGACTGGCCTTAGACTTTAGATCCTCCTGTTTCTGCCTCCTGAGTTATTTGATTACAGGCATGTATCCCCAGTTCTACTGGCAAACGGAAAGGTTTTTGTTTTTGTTTTGTTTTGTTTTTAAAATCTATTTTTCTGTGTATCGGTGCTCTGTATGCGTTTATGTCTGTGTACCATGTATGTGACTGTTTCCCTTGGAGGCCAGAAGAGGGCGTCACATCCCCTGGATCTGGAATTAAGAGAATTTTGTGGGCTTCCATGTAGGTGCTGGGAATCGAACTCTGATCCTCAAGAAGATCACCAGTGCTCTCAACCTCTATGTTGTTTCTATAGCCCCAAACTACCTTTTCTTTCTTCTTCTTTTTCTTATTTTATATCATTATTATTATTATTATTATTATTATTATTATTATTTTGTTAATTGTTTTTCAAGATGGGTTCCTCTGTGTAGCCCTGGCTGTCCTGGAACTAACTCTGTAGACCAGGCTGTCCTGGAACTTACAGAGATATCTGCCTGCCTCTCCCTCCTGAGTGCTGGGATTAAAGGCATGTGCTCCAGACTACCATTTTAAAGCATAGTTTTTTAAATAATTGGTGTCCTTTAGGCACATTTAATGAATGTCTTATTTTTTCCCCTTTGATTATCACAGTCTGATGTTCCATTCTTGATCTTTGTTACCGTTTTCTATTTCAGCAGTACTTTTTGAATACTTTAATAAATAGCTGCTGAAATCACTAATTTGATTATTCAGTCTGCCATTTCTACACACAGCTTAAGTAGCACTTTTTTTTTTAACTATTATGTTTGTATGGGCATACTGCCTGCATGTATGCGCACTATGTGTGTGCCTAATGCCCAAGGAGGGAGACCAAAGAGGGTGGCGGATCCCCTGAAACTGGAGTTACAGGCATGTTGTGAGCTGCCATGTGGGTGCTAGGAGTCAAATCTATGTCCTCTGGAAGAGCAGCTAATTCCCTTAACCACTGAGCTGTCTCTCTAGCCCTAGTAGAAGCATTTTAAATGCTCACAGTATGTTCTTCTATGTGTTACACTAGAACTTTCATTTTCTTTCTTGAGACAGGATCTCCACATTGTAGCCCAAGCAGGCTGGCCTCAAATTCACAGCACTGCTATTGTCTTGGCCTCCTAAATGCTGGGATTATAGGCTAGAGCTGCCATGCCCAGCCACGCTGCCTGCAGTCATGAGAACTATGTAGTGCTCTACAACTGGGTTTGATAGTTTGTCTAGTACGATTGTCACCACCCAAGTCCTTGTGAATGTCAGGCACTGCAGATGTGGCCGATGACCTGACTTTTACATTCTATCCAAATTGATACTGTCCCATGTAGTTGGAGGTTAGTATACTGAATAGCTGAACTCTAGTGCTGGGTACTGAATGAGTGATTTTGCAGAAGTCAGCTGCCACCTTTCCCCTATTAAGAAAGACTTCACTGTTAGTTCTTAGTCCAAGCCTGGTGACTCAGGCTCAATCCCTGAACCTCCATGGGGAGAAGTAGAGAACTAAGAACTGAAGATTGTCCTCTGACCTCCATATGTGCTTTGGCACATAAGCAACAACTTACACACTAAATTGAATGCAAGAAAAAAAAATTTAAGTAGCAGACTAGTTAAAGCTATTTAAGGGAGAATTAACTCTTATTGTCTAATCGAGTAGAATATTTTACACACAGACCATTCGAATTTGGTACATTTATCTGGTTATTTTTTTAAATCAGGAAAATGTTAAATCATCTTCCATTCCTGAAGCCATATCCCCTTATAAGAGGTGGAGACTACCCTTGCCAACCTGTGCGCTGAAAAGTCCATGTGGTTTCTTAGCAGATAAAGAAGCACCTACTGCTCACTCGGCATGGTGGCAGATACCTTTAATCCCCAACGCTCAGGGTTGGGGCCAGGTAGAGGCAGGTAGATCTCAGAGTTCAAGGCCAGCCTGGATTACATAGTGAGTTATTCTAGGATAGCTAGGGCTTTTTGACACAGAGATACCTTGTCTCAAAAAACAAAAACAAACAAACAAAAACACATACCAAATAATCTCACTTGTAATAGACACTAAACCAATTTTTGGTGAAAAAAATGTTATTCATTTTTGTTTCACAGATGGGAACCTTTATTTCCATAAAATTAGCTTAAGTGTAGTTTTTTCATTGAAGTTTAAATGAATCATGAACCTACAGCTTCAGATTACAATTTTTTTTTTTTTGCGGGGGGAGGGGGGAGTCTCAAACTCTGTAGGGTCTAGCAGTGATACTTGCTGCCAGCCTGGAGTTTTGGATTTTAATAGCTGTTGGCCATGGGGGATACTATGAGAACATAAAGAGAGGAATCAAACTCAGGGATGCTGAAATGACTGGAGGAGGAGAGAGGAGAGAGGAGGAGACTGAGGAACACATAGACAGGAGCCAAGCCCACAGAAGTGGAGCTTCCACCGTGCCAGGCTATACCTCGGATTTTAATTCTTTGCAGACATTTCAACAATTACATTTTTGTTGTTGTTTTGTTATTTTTAATTCTGGAGCTTTTAAATTACAACTTTTTGGAATGAATTGAGCTATCATTGAAGGAAATACTTAAGGTCCACAGTGAGGGCTTTGTTGTTACCACAATAACAACATTGCCAAAATTCATAGGAAATTGTCAGGATTTGCATTTACATATGTAGCTGAGAAAATAGGAGTGTCATTACTTTAGTAAATAATAAATCCCATTGCATTAGTAAACCTTTTTACTAAAGGACAATTTTAATAACAATAGGATTCAGATTTTTCTGTTTTTATCTCTATCTCAGTGAAGCCAACATCTTTTGTGTGTTTTGCCCAGACATAAATAAGGTGTCACCCCAGCCAGCTTTGTACATGCCATGGTAGCCTTTAAGGGTTCACACCCTATTCCTTCCTTGAAGACTAGTGCACATAATAGACTTAATATTTTTCAGAAATTTTTTGATGTTTTGCTTAATTGTAGGACTGATATAATTTAGTATGTTCTTTCCCTTTCCCTATTCTTGTTTTAAACATTTTGAGCTTCTTCCCTCCGAGAATCAGATACTAAGTGGAAATATTTCTTAAGCTCCTTCTTTGATCAGTAACTGTTTGAAAAATGCTTTGGTTTAAAATAACTAGCTGCTCCATAGCTTTTTCATTTCTCTTGATGTTTCGAGATTCTAACGTCCTTTATTTCTGTAGCGGCAGTGAAGTGGCTGCTCTTGGGTGCAGATCTAAGGGTTAGGACCAGAAAGCCAAGGTAACACCTTCTGACTGGGTTAAGGCCCACAGTGTCCCCCCAAAAACATCTCTCTTCTTACTCCCCTCATTCTTTATTAGATGAGTCATAAACAGAATTCCCAACTGTGTCCTGCAGGTTCTGTTTAGGATCTGTGTGAGTTATGTAAAAGTCCCATGTTTAAGAAGGGTGGGAATATTTGCTTTTGAAAATAGAAGCACAAGATGAGACAAGGTGCATACTGTACAGTATTTGTAGGAAATTGTCAAACACGAACAGACTGGGTTGTTCTTACCATGGTAGCACAATGGAGCGGCTTCTACATAGCCTCGCCTCCATTTCAACGAGAGGCTGTTTTAGCAGTTGGACAGGTGATGAAAACGAAGCTCAAGTATAAAATTACTGTGAACTAAAGGAGTTTAACAGAAAAGTTGAAAAGTAAATGTTTCAGCCTTTTTCACTTTGGATGGCGGTATAATTAGTAGAAGAGAGTTTATAGACATCTGAAGCCAGCTCTCAGTGTAACTTGGGATTTTTCCTTTCTGGTACTGGGAAGGAACATGAGCTCTGCAGCATCCTTTAGCACAGAAGCAAGTATCACAGTTTATTTATCATAAATTGTGGCAGACACAAATGTCAGTATGGGTTGTCCATGTGGTGTAAATTGTTCCAGGTGACTCAGGAGTGCCTAGTCCTCTCTGTGTCAGAACAGTAAATCTTAGGCCAGGTCCTCTGAATGGCAAGACAGGCCTCCACTCTGGAAAGCCTGGGTATGAGCATCTATAACACACCAAAGAACTCCTTCGAGTACTGTCTGCAAAAAATGTTTTAGTTTGTTTTTTGAATAACAGAAGGCTAATATTGCTGTTTGTTTGAATACTAACTATAATATAATTAAAGGTATCAAGGCACAACGCAGATATGTATCAATGATCCAAAGATTACAATTTGGGACACTTGTCCCTTTTGAATTCAGAAGAAAAGAAAATGTCTTACTTTCTCTTAACTACAGTTTAAAAATTAAACTGCAGTAAAATAAAGAATAGCTGGTAGGTAATCAGTACAGAACTATTGGCTACTGAGAAATCACTTGCCCATGAATATTTCTGTGAAGAATTGAGGTCATACTTTGTGCAGTGACTTAAGCACTGAGGTGCCTGGTGGAGAGCCAGGCCCTGGCTTTGAGGCCTGGGAACGACCATCTCTTCCTTGTTACATTAATGTCATTATGAGTTCAAGTTGTTTGGGTACCTTTGCTTTACAAAGACCCCCTGTGCTTTGAGAACAGTATAATTATATCTGTTTCTGAAGAGAAGTGGAACACAGTCCCATTATGGGCACCCGTTTGTCCTGACTAGCATTTCTTAGCTAATGTTCTCCGGATAGAGTTGCCAAGTCACTACCTATTGTCTTTCAATACCTGCTTTGGTGCCTTTTGGTAACTAAATAAACCACAGACTGACGTGTCTAATTTTGGCCTATTCAAAGTGTTTCTTGTCTTACTGGTTGTAAATGTTTGGGATTATAGCACAAAGCCAGTGCAGATCTGGTCTTGAATGATGACTATACCACAGCCCACCCTTCTCTGGGAAGGAATGTGTTGGGGGAGTGAGGGTGTGGGGTAATGTACCACTTTAGCTGTGTGCATGTGTTCTCTGCTGCAGGCTTGTCCATGCGATCGTGCCTGGAGCACTCTGGTTTCCAGGTGACAGACACGATTCACGGTATAGTATGAGATCTCTGAAGATGGAGCATTCTCTACAGCTTTCATTTCTTTCTTTAGTTTTTGGATTCAAGAAATGCTTTTTTAAAAGAAAATTGTAATGCTTGTTAAGTAGCACCAGCTTCAGTTTGTGCTGTGCTTAAAGAGGTGTAGTGATTTAAGATTTCATAATGTTATATATTGAAATATCACCTTTAATTTTTGCTTTTTTTGTCCAAGGCAAACCAGACCCCTATCTTCTGTTTCCTCAGTAGAAAATGACAAACATTTAGTAATCTTCAAAATTCATGGCTTTAATTTGAGAATGCAGTTGAAGTACTTGGGTTCTTCCTTCAACTGCAGCACACTATGCACATGTATCTATTGGGAGTGGGGTCACTCTGTTTCACCCTCAACATCTTACCCTACGGTTCCAGTTCTGGTATGAAGTCCAGCAGTGCTCACCCAACCTGGAAGTGTGCCAGACTGGAGAGAGGAGACTCCTGGAAAAAAAGTTGCTTGCAAACGTTGAAAATGCAAGAAGTTTGAGGTCAGTCATCAGATTGACTGGAAAAGACGTGAACCCTGAGTTAAAGATAGCTAATGTCCAGGAAGGTAGACTAGATAATAAGAAGATACAGTCATAGAAATGACTTGTTTAGATTCCAGGAGGTAATTATATAAGCTGAACTTTAAACCATTGCACTGTGAACCTTTTCTGTAAAGTACAGGTTTTGTACTTTATAAATAAATTTTATTAAAAATAAATAAAAAATTGTTTTCTTTATTTCTCCATTGAAAGAGAAAGGCTGTGACCCATGATAATACTGAGAAGTACACATGCTATAAAATGCTGAGGGCTAGCAAGTGGATCAGTGGATAAAACATTTCCCAACAAGCTTCATGAAATGAATTTGATCCCCAGAATCCATGGTGGAAAGAAAGAAATTATTCCTGGAAATTATCTTCTGACTGCCACAGGGATACCATGGATTGTGAGCTTATACATTCATACACACACATGTGAATAGACATAGCAGAGACTGAGCAGGATTATGATGGCTAGGGATCACAGGTGTTGCCTTCCATGTTAAGAAGTCTCTAACCAGCCGGGTGGCGGCGGCGGTGGTGGCGGTGGCGGCAGCACATGCCTTTAATCCCAGCACTCAGGAGGCAGAGCCAAGCGGATCTCCAAAGTGAGATCCAGGACAGGCACCAAAACCCTGTCTCGAAAAACAAAACAAAACAAAACAAAACAAAGATGTCTCTTGCCAGGCATGATGGTGTAAGGCCTTTAATCTCGGCATTCAGTGTCGGGGCTGGAGAGGTGGCTCAGAGGTTAAGAGCACTGGCTGCTTTTCCAGAGGTCCTGAGTTCAATACCCAGCAACCACGTGGTGGCTCACAACCATCTACAATGACATCTGGTGCCCTCTTCTGGCCTACAGGCATACATGCAAGTAGAATACTGTATACATAATAAATAAATAAAATCTTAAAATTGAGTGTGGTTGGCTAGCTGGGGTGGAGACTGTAAGTCTTCAAAACCAGGCCTGGGCTGTACAGTAATGAAGCCTAAGCCACTGTGAGGGCTTCTGGCACTCAGGCATTTCCTCCCTTCTCTCTTGGGATCCTAGTAGAGCATAGACCAGGAGATGCTCAGGTTCTGCTTAGTCCTGCATTGGGTGTTGGGTGTTTTTCCAGACTAAACAGGCTGTCTATTCTTTCTTAAGCCTCCATAGGTCCTAGGCCATTTTAAAAGGCTACAGTTACCGGGCAGTGGTGGCGCATGCCTTTAATCCCAGCACTGGGGAGGCAGAGGCAGGCGGATCTCTGTGAGTTCAAGGCTAGCCTGGTCTACAAAGTGAGTTCCAGGAAAGGCACAAAGCTACACAGAGAAACCCTGTCTCCAAAAACCAAAAAACAAAAAGGCTACAGTTTATATTTTATAGAGAGACTTGTTTAAAAAGAGGCCATGGTGGCTACTCACAACTGCCTGTAACTACAGCTCCAAGGGATCTGACATCTGGTCCCTGTGAACACCTGCATACATGCAGATACCCACACATAATTTAATAAAGAAGACATTGTAAGTGTTCCAAACAGTTATCTGTCACTTCGCACCACCTTCTCTATGCATTTCACTAATTTATTTATATCCACAAACCCAGACTCAGGGCCCACCAATGTGCTACTGTTTCAACTCACAGATAAACTCTGTTGTTAAAGTTCAGTTAAATCCATTTCCCTCATTAATTATTGAGGAGTCTTATTAAGAACTGGCCAAAATTAGATCTATAAAGTCAGTTTGTTTTATGTGATGGTTTCAGTGAGCTTAGAGACAGAAACTTGTTCTAGTATGAAACTAAAAATAGATACCGTGTGTGCATGTGAGTGCTGTCGATTGAGCCCAAGGCCTCCCCTGAGCTACATAAGGCTTCTGCCACTGAGCTCCAGCCCTAAAATGTAGTTAAAGGTAACCAGTAGAGTCGGGCAGTGGTGGCACACGCTTTTAAGCCCAGCACTCAGGAGGCAGAGCCAGGCGCATCTCTGTGAGTTTGAGGCCAACCTGAGCTACAGAGTGAGTTAGTTCCAGGAAAGGCTCCAAAGCTACACAGAGAAACTTTGTCTCAAAAAACAAACAAACAAACAAACAAAAAAAGATATCCAGTAGCTTAGTCAAGTGATCTGTCACCCTGTGCTCCAACATTACCTGTTCTTGCTCCTTTTGTATATTTGGAAACAGCTCACCGTGTAGCCCTGACTGACCTGGAACTCACTATGTAGACCAGCCTGGCCTTGAACTCAGATCTACCTGAGTACAGGGATTAAAGGCATGAACTGCTGCACACTTTTCCATTTTTTTTAAAAATCAAGGCCCTGGGATAGAATGCTCTGAAGATCAATATTTGGTAGTAGAAACAGTTACTACTTTCATAGTCTGATTTAAAATATAAAACCAACCTGAGGATTAGCTCAGTGGAAGAGAATTTGCCAACCTTGGGGAAAAAACAAGCAAGCAAGCAAACAAAAACCCACTTAACCTACAAAACCAAAGGTGTTTCTCCCTGGAAACCCTCTCACTCTCCATAGTTCGTCATCACTTTTTTAAATCTTTTTAAAATCAATCTATTTGCCCTGGAGAAAAAGAAAAAAAAAAGGCAACCAAAACCATAAAGCTTTAAGTGTGATTTGTGTTAGATAAAAGGAACATTTTAAACCTGACTCCAAGTGTGTTGCTTACCTTCAAGACATTTCTAAATAGTAGATGGACAGAAGTGAAAATCTATTCTCTCACTTTAGCTGGCAGAATTTATATTTTAAATTTAAACAAGATCCATAAACATAATATTTGCAGGGACAGGAGAGATGGCTTAGTGGTTAATACCACTTATTGTACTTGCAGAGGATCCAGGCTCAGTTCCTAGCACCTAGGTGATTGCTCATAATCAAGTGTAACTCCAATTCCGGGGCATCCAACACCTGGCCTCAACAGGCATTGCACACACATGTTCAAATCCACATTCCAACACACATGTATACACATAATTAAAAATAAAAACATAGGCCTAGAGGTGGTGGCGCACTCCTTTAATTCCAGCACGCAGGAGGATCTCTGTGAGCTTGAGGCCAGCCTGGTCTACAAAACAAGTTCCAGGACAGGCTCCAAAGCTACACAAAGAAACCCTGTCTGGGGGGGGGGGACAACCACCAAAACAAACAAACAAACAAAAATATAGAATAATAAAAAAACACTTAAAAGCACAAATAAGCTGGGTAGTGGTGGCTCACGCTTTTAATCCCAGCACTTGGGAGGCAGAGCCAGGGGGATCTCTGTGAGTTCGAGGCCAGCCTGGTCTACAGGGTAAGATCCAGAATAGGCACCAAAAACACACTGAGAAACCCTGTCTGGAAAAACAAAAACAAAAACAAAACAAAACAAAAAAAAATCCACTAATAAGTAGATATTAAATATGTTCAGCAAGAGGCTCAATGAATATAAGCATATGTCATGCTGACCTGACATCCTGAGTTCAGTTTCTGGAACCCACAGTGGAAGGAGAGACTCAGCTTCCAAAGAGTATTTTCTGACCTCCAACACACACAAGATAGTAAAATAACTGTTAAAATTTATGTTTTATAACTTGAAAAACAATTTCAACTTTATAATTAGTTGGAGGAAAATGTAAAGTTGTGCTAAATGTTTATACAGTGTATTTTAATCCTTGCCTTAAATAAAATATGCCACTAATATAAATTACTACAGATTCAAAGTCCTAATTTGCTTCCTGTCTTTAGGACAGTCTTTGGGACTTTCACAGAGTAGGTGTCTCACACAGAATAGGTCTGCTTGACACACCAGAAGAGGTGTTTGCCTTAATAACTTCATGGCCATCTGTCTTCCTGCTTTGAGGTTTCCTGTCCCTTCTCCTGGGTTCCCGCTCATTTTGTACTGAGGAAACAGAACGTGGGATGCAGAAGTCCGTCTTGCCTTTGCGATGGTGCTCTTTCCTATGTTACATCATAGCTTCATTTGGAATGGGATGGGGCGGGTGAGTGTGGGAAAGTAGCAATGGAATTTATGTCCACTTGTAACAACATGCTAAAAAACTTGTCCTGGGACTAAGCTAGTTTGTCTTTTTAGGTAACGTGACTGTTTTGGAGAGCACCATTAGACAGGGAAAGGACTTCTGTTAGCTAACAACCTGTTAACTGTCTCCCTAAGATACAGTTAGAGCAGTAACAGAATAGGAATAACCATAGTCATTTAGGGCTTTGTACAGGTCAAATCCCGTTACAGCAAATTTCATAGGATGTCCAAATTCCTTATTTGTCCCGACTTTCTACAGAGTATTACTATGTAATTATCAGACCAAGGAACTTGTTTTATTTGTAACTTTCCTTGAAGGAAAAAAAAAAGCACAGAGAATTTAGCTCAATTTGTTCTCCTGATTCACAAGCAGCCAGGTCCCCCATTTGGGGGCATGGACAGCTAGTCAGCTTTCAGGCACTAGGTTACTCCCTGAACATGTTTGCCATGTGCAGCACAGCACAGTGCTTGCTTGCCCATACCAGCCACAGCAAGAAGCACCAGGATTTTCTTTGTGCTTTGGAAGAACACTAAAAATAAAAAACAGAGCCCCTCATTCATGGGGAACCTGTAGATTCCTTGAGATAGACTGCTGTGTGATTCAGGCAGTGGTGCCCGAGTGTTGGGTGTGAGCCGCAGTAACTCTGACACTTGAGTCACTCTCAGCAAGAGCCAGGGCTTATTGTTAAACTTTGTTTTTGTCCTTTCATTGTAACGGGATTTCACCTGTCACATCTAGATGTTCATCACAGAACTGCAGATTACACAAATGAAAATGTCACACCCTGTTTGTACTGACCACCCTCTCTCAAATGTACTCACCCGCATGTTATGTTTACCATTGCATAAGTGTGAATACGAGCGCTAGGAACCTTTTGCAGGTAGCTTTATGAACATGGATGTTTATTTTGTCTGCTTTAATAAAGAAGTAAGAAATGTACTTTTTTTTTTAATACCAAGCACATTAAGATATCTGTGGAATGTTATTTGGTGTATGATGGTGAGAACAGTTGCTATAATCACAGGGTGTTTTGAATGCTGCTAGAGTAGCCAGTGTTGCTTAACGTGGCGTTTTTTTTTCCTGTCCACACTTTCCACCCTTGGTACAGGTGTTTTTGATAAAGCTGTGGAATGGCAAGGTATGTTTTTTATGGGATGTTCAAGAATCTGTTAGTTTAAAATTCTTTTACAGAGGTTTCCTTTACAGGATTCCTTTTGAGTTTGGCTCAAGTAAACCTGATGTAATTGTAACATAATAGTTTTGAAGGCAGCTGAGTGTACAATTTTGACATAACCCTTAAATTTCTGGTTTTATTTTTCCCCTTACCCTTACCAAAGGACAGTGTTTCAGTTTTAAAGCACTCGGGGTGGGGGTGGCTTGGAAATACGTGACCTCTAAGAAGTAGCCCAGGCTCTATGCCGGTCAATGGTCCAGTATTTTGTTGTTGTTAGAAGCTTGGTTGCCAATAATTTTCAATTTCAAGAGGAAAGTGATGTAAAAGTAGCTCCTAATACATCAGTTATCAGATAATCCTAGGGTTTTGTTCCATGCAGTCCTCTGTTTGCTAGAGGAACAGTTGAGATTGAACTTGGACTGGTTGGAGTGAAGAGCTGGTGGCAGGTGTGCAGAGCGCACACTAACTTTCTGCCTGCTTAGTGTTTCCTCTCTGTCCACATTGTCTGCTGCCTGGAGCCCTCCACAGGCATGTTGACATTCCTGTTTTGCAGGTTCCCTTGAGAGAACCACATAGCTAATTCAGGCAGAGCTTTAGAAGGCTCCATTAGAAGGGAGCACTCTCTAGTGACTTTCCTCTAATAATGAAATTGTGGAAGGTACATGGGGATGGTCTCCAGCAGCACATCCCTTTCCTTGTAGAAAGATGAAGCACTTTGAAGGTGTTGGTACAAGTGCTGGAGGAGCCTGCTGGTGCCTTTAGACTACGCCGGTCACCTGGGGGGCCAGAAAGCCCTTGTTAAAGAGCTGAGGTGCTTTGTGAACACCCATTCTGTGGTTGCAAAGTTAGTGTCTGCTCAGTGTGCTCCATCTCACCGGAAGTGTTTGCTTTTTCTCATTCATAGAGGTCCTGTAATAAAGAGGGATCCGAACAAGCTCAGAATGAAAATGAATTTCAAGTAAGTAATTGAATCCATTCTCATCTGCATGAGCTGTAAACTGGTGGTGTCCAGCCTCTCCAAATTGTGGTTGGCAGGCTTGGTCTCTATCCGTGGAAACTTCTGATCTTTGATCTTTCTCAAAAGAATGCCTTTGGACCAGTTGGAGCCAGAGTTCACTGAGGCTGAGCCACAAGGGGCTTCCAAACTCCTGAGGGTAGAGAGTCAAATTGTCTGTGGTGGCCATTTCTAAGCAGTGTTTGAGATGCTGAGAGATGAGGCTTAGGAAATAATCTCTGATACTCTGATGTGGAAGCACCTGACTTCTCTGGCAGTGTCTCACCACTTCCAGACGTTCCCGCACCATCATTAGGAAGCAGATCACTGCCTCGTTGTCTCACTGGCATTCTTCCTTTGAGGAAATGGCGGTGCTTGTTCTGGGTATGGTAGCCAGGTTGGAAAGGCTTCTTCCCAGATTCTGAAAAACGTGCATTCAAGGGAACTTTGAGACCCCAAGTACGGAGCAGTGGAGAGTGGGCACCTTGTGAGGATTCTCTTGTCTGTTTAGGCTTATAGGAAGAGGTTCTTGTGTGCATAAGATGGCCAGTGTGACTGACATAGCCAGCGGGCCACCCCTAGGAGCTTCTGAACTGGGAAATGTGCTTCCTGCTTCCCCTGTTAGGTCGCAGCTGCAGTAGCAACCCAGTAGCAGAGCCCCCCGTCCCAGCAGTACCCTGCTTTGCTGCTGGCACCACATTCTTGTTCATTCCTCCCTTGGGTTTCAGATGCCATCCTCAAAGACAGTCCCAGCTGCCCCTCCCCTTCCTTCTCAGGGAATCTGACTTTACTGTGATCTTTGGGGGTCAGTGTGCACACAGTTGGGTGCTGAGTATGAAGGAGTTGGTTTCCATTCCTCATTGAGTCCCTTTAACATCTCCCCTCCTTGGTGAGATAACAGCAGGTAAAGGTGCTTGTTGTCAAGTCTGGCCACCTATGTTCTGTCCCCAGAACCCACATGGTAGAAGGAGAGAACCAACTCCCACAAATTGTCCTCTGACCTCCACACGTGCATGCACACACATAGAAACACATGCATACATAAATGCAAAAATAATTGTCCTCTTCTGACTATTGCTCAGGTCCCACAGGACTTTCCCACATGCCCTCTGTAAAGGAGGGCGTTTTCTATCCAGCCACTCACAGGTGGGGCTGCTCTCTCTGCTTCTTCCATCTTGCATCCAAACATTTATCAACAGAAATCCCAGCTCTCTAAGACTCACATGCTGCTCCCCTCCCATTCACCCTGGTCTTTGGGCTGTCTGCTTCTTGCCTTCATTGTGTCAAGGTTCTACAACAACCTGTTGGAGTCCATTCCTTCTCTTGGCATCTTTCTTTGGTCCAGATAGTATTGTGTTCTCCACTGCTTCCCTCCTGAACTCTCCAGTCTCTCCTTCTGCTGTCCTCTCCAGTAAGTGTGCCCTGACTGTCTCCAGAAGGTGATAGGACCCTCTTGGTCGTGTAGGGCTTCAGCAGTCCACCTCTGCTAACCTTCCAGCTTCCTTTGGCTTCTTGGAGATCTATAGTCCAGAGATTGCTGCTACCTTCTTACTCCATCAGCACTCCTGGTCACCCAGTTGTGCTTCTAAGACCTTCCCCTCCGTATATCCTCAGTTCTTTCTTCCACTGTCTCTTCTGTGCTTACCTTTAACACCTGCCGTGCTGAGCCGAAGCACCTCAGCGCTTGCTTGCCTTGTACTGCCGCGCCCCCCCCCCCCCCCCCCCCCCCCCCCCCCCCCCCCCCGCCCAGCTGTTGAACGCTAGAGAACCACACAGTTGGGAGAGCTGGTGTTCCACCTCAGGAGGGCTTGCTATATGGCAGCCTGCTGAACCTCACCCTTAGGCTTGCCTTTGGGGTCTAAGGGCTGTTTCGGATATCTGTTTTCTCCTCCAGCTTTCCTGGCCCCACCCTAGGCATGCAGTTTGAAGCTCATTCTTCAGCTGCTCATCCCTTTTCTGACATCGACTCCAAGCCCTATTCTGTGCCGTCTTTTCCACTGGCTGCCCCTGTGAGGAAATCTTTCTCTTGCATTCAGCATGTCCACTCCTCTTCGTTCTTTCGGCTTCACTTCTCAGCCTGTTGTCATCCTCCTCCATTCCTTCTACAGGGAGCCAGGTGCTCTTCCGGATGTCCTTTCTACCTCAGTGCAATGAGGCCAGCCTGCACTACAGAGTGAGCTCCAGGACAGGCTCCACAGCTACACAGAGAAACTCTGGAAAAACCAAAACAAAACTGATTCACTCCTGTAATTTCAGTACTTGGAGACTGAAACAGAAAGATTACTGTGAGTTTGAGGTCAACCTGGGCTGTGGAGTGAGATCTTATCTAAAAATCCTGAAACTTCCCCCACCTCTGTTTGTGCTAGGGTTATAACTCAGGACCTCCCTGCCTCTAGGTGGGAATGGCAGCATATGACTGCAACACCAGCACTTGAGAGGCTCAGGCAGATCATAAATTCAAGGCCAGGGTTATGTAGACCCCATTTCAATCAAACAGAAAATGGATCTGGTAGCACAGGCCTGGAGTCTCAGCTACTTGGAAGGCTGAGTCAGGAGAATCACAAGTTGGCCTACAGAGAGAATTCAAGGCCAGCCTGGGCAATTTAGTGAGATCCTGCTTCACAATACAAGGTGAAAAGCAGAAGGCTGGAGAGATGATTCAGAGGTTAGGAGCACTGGCTACAGAGGACCTAAAGTTTGCTTCCCATCACTCACATGGTAGCTCACAATCAACTGTAACTCCAGAGGATCTGACACCCCTTTCTGGCATCTACAGGCAGTAGGCATACATAGGCACAGGCGTACACAGAGGCACAGTACCCACATATTAATAGATAAATATAATCAACCCCCCCACCACCACACACACATACACACAGGATTTCTCTATGTAACAGTCCTGGCTGTCCTGGAACTCACTCTGCAGACCAGGCTGTCTTCAAACTTAGAGATCCACCTGCCTCTGCCGACCTAGTGCTGGGATTAAAGGCATGTGCCACCACTGCCCATCTAATAAATAAAAAAATTTAGAGGAAATATTTTGGTGGGGCCATAGCCTAGTGATAGAATGCTCACCAGACATTATGATAGCAAGTGCACACCACCATACCTGGCCTTTCATCTAAGTTCTGGGGGCCAACTTAGAGTGTCATGCACGCGTAGTAAGCATTTGACCAACTGGGTTCTCCCTATGGAAGTGAAATTTTATAGATATAATTAAAAGTCTTAATTTGTTTCCACGCCCCATCTAGGTATCTTTCTCTTCTGTTCACCCTTTCCTATCTAATACTTGTCCCCATCATTCCTCTGAAGCTCTTGTTTTTATCACCAGCAACTACATTGTGAAGTCCAGTGGCCACTGGGCTTTCCTCCTGTTTGACCCTCAGCAGCATCTGTAGCTCCGCCTTCCACAAAGGCAGCCATTTTACCTCCTCTTTCCATTCTCTTCCTTCCACTGCCCAGCTCTGAGTCAGTGGTTTGCAAGTGGTAGGTAATAGGAAATGTTAGAGCTTTTAGTTCTTTGGGCTTTTTAGTAGACAACGTTTTGGTATGTTGTCTAGGCTCTTAGTCTAGCAGAGGACTAGGGTGTGCATGTTGCACCCAGCTTGCTTTTTAAATGAGATGGATAGAAAATATACGGGAGCATTGTACAGTTGTGAGAATGAGTGTTGATAGGTATAATGTTCAGTTGTATGTATTGCTGGGTAAATGCTATTTTTTAGGGGGTGGCAGTTGGTTTTTTTTTTTGAGATGGAGTTTTTCTGTGTAACAGCTCTGGCTGTCTTGGAACTCCCTCTGTAGTTCAGGCTGGCCTCTAACTCATAGAGATCAGTGTGCTTCTGTGTCCTGTAAATGCTAATATTAAAAAAAGTCTTTTTCATTCCTTTATAATTTCAAGCATGTATATGATGTATCTTTAAAAAAATTTTCAAATTTATGTTTATGCTTGCATATATGTATGTGCATGTGCCCTGTGCGTGAGCCTTGTGCCCTCAGAAGTCAAGAGAGGGTGTTGGATTCCCTGTAACTAGAGTTAAAGATGATTGTGAGCTATCGTGTGAGTGCTGGGAATCAAACCAAGGTCTCGTACAAGAACGACAAGTGCAGCCGGGCGGTAGTGGCGCACGCCTTTAATCCCAGCACTCGGGAGGCAGAGCCAGGCGGATCTCTGTGAGTTCGAGGCCAGCCTGGGCTACCAAGTGAGTTCCAGAAAAGGCGCAAAGCTACACAGAGAAACCCTGTCTCGAAAAACCAAAAAAAAAAAAAAAAAAAAAAAAAAAAAGAACGACAAGTGCTCCATTCCCTATATAATGTATCTCAAGTATGTTAACCCTTTATTCCCCTTCTACTCCTCCAGACCTCACCCATGTCCTCTTTCCACCTTCTTTTCCTCTTGAGTCCAGTTAGTACCAACTTCATGCACTTGGATGTGGGCCATCCATTAGAGCATGGGGAACCAGGCAGGGTTCAACACTTGGACAGATTTGACTCTCCCTCCCCAGGAACCATTAACTAGTACCTGCTAACACCCCCTCAGCTGAGAGTGGGATGTTGTAAGCCCCTCTCCCTGGACTGGAATGTTGACTGGCTTGATCTTGTGCAGGACTTTTGTAGGTAACACAGGTGCGTAAACTCATGAGTGCAACAGCCATGTTTTGTCATGAACACATTTTTTTTTTACGACGTTCCTACTCACCACCTGGCATTATACTCTTTCTACCTCCTCCCCTTGATGTTTCCTGAGCCTTAGGGACTCTTACTGACCGGATTACTGCAAGGCCATTGCTGTAGTGTGGGAGTTCTCAGGAACAAGCCAGTTTTTCTTTTACTCTGGGCGTTTGCTCAGTGCATGAATTTTCAGTGTATGTTACTTAATATGGTCCTTTCTGGCCTGGTTGATCGCCCTATTCTAGCTACAGCCACACTGCCTCACACTTGCTTCCCTGCCCCAGACTTCCTCCATCAGAACAGCTCATAGCTCCTTTGCACCCTGCACTTTTGGGTCCTGGGTCAGTTCAGTGTTGTCTCTTTGGAAATCCCTGCCCTTTCATAACCTGTCTTTCCAGCCTTCTGTCCCTTTATGGCTTTGACTTTAGTCATTTCCTATTTCTCTCTGTGGTTTTGTACAGATGAGGCCTGATGGGGCTTATTCTTTGATTCCTTGACACTTACTTAGCACTAGATATATACCAAATATTTCTGGTGTTTGTTTGTTTGTTTGTTTTGTGTGTGGTTTTTCAAGACAAGGTTTCTCTGTGTAACAGTTCTGGCTGTCCTCGATTCAGCTTTGTAGACCAGGCTGCTGTCTACAAATCTGTAGATCCACCTGCCTCTGCCTCCTGAATGCTGAGATTAAAAGTGTGTGCCACCACTGCCTGGCCACATTTTGTTTTGAATGAAGAATGAAAAAAAATTTTTTTTTTCCTGAAACCAAAGTAAATAGTTGAGGCATTGATTTCTCCAAAAAGTAGCACTAGCCTGTGGCTGACCCAGATGGCTGTGTGGAGGGGTGGGCTGTGGATCAAGCCCTGGTTCTGTCTACTGCTCACTTGCTTCAAGAAGCCACCAGGGAAACCATCAGGGGCTTAGAAGTGCTTATGTCTCTGTCTTGGCACCATGTCTGTGTTTCGGCTGATGGGCTCTGCAGGAGTCTAGACAGAATTCCAATTCAGGTCCCAGCGACATTGCTATCTCTCTCTCTCACACACACACACACACACACACACACACACACACACACACACACACACAGGTGCTAAACTCGCAGAACTTTAAGTCTACACATGAGACCAGGTATTGTATTGCTGCCTGCAGTCAAGGACTGGAGAGGTTGATACAGGGGGATTGGGAGTTTAAGAGTAGCCTGAACGAACTATCATGGAAAGATTTTGTCTCATAAACCAACCAGGAAAGGCTGGTAAGAATGCTCACTGGATAAAGTCAACTTACCACTAAGCCTAATGACCTGAGTTCAGCCTCCAGTGCCCAAGTGGAAAGAGAAAACCAACCCCTGGAAGTCGTCTTCTGATCTCCATATTGTGGCATGTGGGCAGCCACACATGTGCAAGCTCACATTCTCTCTCTCCAATTTTTTTTTAAAGTTGATAAAGTGCTTGCCCAGCATGTACAAAGCCCTGGATTCCGTGTGCAAGCATTGCATAAACTGGGCACGATGGTTCACACTTTTAACCCCAGGATTAAGGAAATGGAGGAAGGAAGATCAGAAGTTCAGGTTAGCCATAACCAGTTCGAGATCAGTCTGCTACGTAAGACTTTGAACCCTCGTGATCATTTTAGTCCCTCTGCAGTGTGGAAGGTTGCAAAACGAATTGTAATCCTAACAAAGAAGATTGGAAGTTAGAGAGTGGAGGTATGGGGGCAGTTCTACAGTGGCATGTAGCTACAAGGCGCTATCCCTGCTGGAGTGCCTGCTCTAGAGCTTACCCCAGGGTCCTGTGTTCAGTTACGGTCAGGCTCTGCTTGCTTTTGCAGTTTCCACTGTAGGCGGCGCCGAGGAGACTGCTCCCAGCCCACAGGGGAGAGGACTGCAGCAGAGGACACCTTGAGGGCCTTCGCTTGAGCTCCCCTGAGAGTCTCTGCAGTGTCGGGCTTCAGGTCAGACAGGGCCGCAGTGACTGTGCCTGCTAAGCCAATGTGTTAAGAGGGTCAGATGAGCAGTGAAAATACTGTATCTGCTAACAGAGGTGTTTGGTGTTATCAGAAAGATATGAGTCCATGTAATACCTGATTCCTTAATCTGATCAAGTTTATTTATATATATAGTCAAATACACACACTTGAAAGTAGTAAATACAGATTGAACCTCAAAAGATATAATTAGACATATATAATAATACAGTTAAGCTCTAATTGTGGGGAATTGGGAACAAGCACTTGTTTACACACCAAGGAAGTGACTGACTTATGACTTTGTGTACTTTGACACCTTTGGAAACAGCTTTTCTTTCTTTTGTCTTACTAGCTATAGCATTCTACCATTGTCCAATGAGCTTGACCTCAGATTCTGAGTTCAGTTTTTGCCTTTGTTTAAAAAAAACAAAAAAAACCCTTTGGAGCTGAGGACCAAGCCTAGGATCTTGCACTTGCTAGGCAAGTGCTCTACCACTGAGCTAAATCCCCAACCCCCCTGAGTTTTGTATTGTGAATGCTGTAAGCATGTTTTTCTGGGATCATTCCTCCATAGCACATTTCTTAACAAAGGGTGATCAGAATCCCCTGAGAGCTGGGAAGAAGAAGAGTTGTGTTTTCAGAATGAGCGACACACCTATTGGTGTCGACTTGGGGCCAAATGAGAACTCAGTGGGCAGAGGCACTAGCACACAGGTCTGGCCACCTGAATTTGAACTCCAGACCCCATAAATAAGGTAGTAGGAGGGAAACAACTCCATGAAATGTAAGTGCCTGCATATAGAAAATAATTTTTGAAATGTACTGGAATCTGAACTAGAACCTGAGAAGAAATGGGTAATGTTATTTGTGAGTGTCAAGGTCCCTTTCACCCTGCCATTCTAACAGATGACACTCACATGCCCTGATTTGCTGTTTTGGGAGTAACTGAGGAATGACTGTCAACTGGGAAAAAAGGATGGGTTTTGAGTCCTGATTACTATACAGCCATGACTAAAGATAGAAAATGGAGGGAGGAGGCTGGAGAGATGTCTCAGTGGTTAAGAGCATTTGTTTCTCTTGCAGAGGACCCAGGTTCGCTTCCTAGTATCTCAGTGGCTCACAACCATCCAAAACTCCACTTCCAAAGGATCCAGTGCCTTTTGACTTCCTCAGGCAGCAGGCCATGCACATTGCACATATATTTATGCATAGAAACACTCATACACACAAAGTAAATAAATCTAAAGAGCAAAGCAGCTTTATAGAGAATTTAGTATTGTCATTAGAATTGAAACTCAAAACCTGGCACCCACAGACTAGGCAGGAGACCTTTGGAGCATTCAAGTGCACTTGACACTCAATGGAGAATCAGGTCATCTTCATTAGAATGGAGGGTGGTGTCTTTGAGAGGCCAAGGGTGAGACTTAAAAAGTTAGGTTGAAAATAAAATACATATATTAAAAAAAAAAGTTAGGTTGAGTAATAAATAATAGTAAAACAGTAATAAATAATAGTAAAAATAGACACAGTAAAAGCAGTGGCCCTTAACAATAAAAGAGGCCCTTAAGCCAGCTTGTAACTGTAAAGTAATTTGTTTTGGGAAGCATTGTTTGACATGAGAAAGGACTTATGTTAGCAGATAACCCACTGTCTCCCAAAGATATCGTTCACATGCTAAAAAGCATAGGAATAGCCACAGACATTTAGGACTGTGCACAGGTTGGGGCTGGGGATATAGTTCCACTTGGTAGAGTTCTTATGTAGCATGTAAGAAGTCCTGGGTTGGGTCCCCTGTAACAAAATAAAGTGAGCATGTTGGCACATGCCTGTAATCCCAGCAGAGGCACGAGAATCATCTGCTACATAGGTAGTTCATGGCCAGTCTGGGCTATCTGAGATTTTCTCAAAACAAGCAAACAAAAAGTGTTACCACAACTTTTTTAGTAGGATACCAAATTTTTGTCTTAAAGTATTTTTTACAGAACATTAATGTGTAACATTGTATTATAAAACTTTTTCTTCTTAACTTTACTTGGAGGGAAAATTGTATTTTTGGAACTAGTGACCTAAATTAAAATTTAAACATCTATATATATAAAATGCTGTGAGCTAGATCCTGTACAAGTTGGGGGGGGGGGAGAGTGTGTGGGGGGGGCTGAGAATCATTGTCCATACCAAAGAGTGGCCTAGAGGCCTGGAGGAACCTGCTCCTGAGAAACCCTTTCTGCCTAGGAAAACACTAACACCTGCTCTGTTCACACCTGTTCTAGGGGGCCGAGGCGATGGTTCTGGAGAGTGTTATGTTTGCCATTCTTGCAGAGAGGTCACTTGGGCCAAAACTCTATGGCATCTTTCCCCAAGGCCGACTGGAGCAGTTTATCCCGGTAAGATTATGTAAATCACAGGCAAGAGGTGGACTTCGTTCCTCCTAGCAGCAAAAGCCTAAAATCCTGTCATTTGAAATAGTAAATGTAGGATTTATAAGTGTGAGAAATAGTAAGTGGGAGATAGCTCAGCAGGCATGAGCTCTTGTTGCTCTTCCGAGGATCCGGTTTCAATTCTCAGCCAGGTGATGGTGGCACACGCCTTTGATCCTAGCACCTGAGAGGCAGAGGCAGGCGAATCTCTGGGTTTGAGGCCAGCTTGGTCTACATAGTGAGTTCCAGGACAGCCAGAGGTACACAGAGAAACCCTATTTCAAAAAACCAAAAGGAAAAAAAAAAAAGAAAGAAAGAAGGAAAAGAAAAAATGTTAAGCCAGATTGGCTCATACCTGTGATTCCAGCAGGCTGAGGCAAAAGGATCACTCCAAATTTGAGGTCACCCTGAGCTATACAGTTGAGACCCTGTGTGTAAAACAAGCAAGAAGGCTAGGCATGGCGATACATCTTTAATTCCAGCACACAGGAAGCAAAGGAGTACTTGGAGACCACAGCCTGCTCTATGTCTTCAGTTCCAGGCTAGACAGTGAGATGCTGTCTTAAAGCAAGCAGAGGAGTTTCCTATAATGAGTGTGTTGTGTTCTGTGTTAAGTCTGGCAGCAGCTGCTTAGGAGTAGCCCTGAATCTCTTTGTTGCTTCATTTCTCTTGTGCTTGATTTAATCTTGTACTGTTTTGCTCCTTGTGGCCTTAGGAGCAACAGGTTAAAACACAGTTTAAGTGTGTAATGGGCTTAAACTACCTAGCTTTATTAAGTACCTTGTATGGTTCCAGTAGCCTAAGGACACATTTCTAGGAGTGTTCCTTTTGCTAAGTGTTATGTGACTGTAGTAGCGTTTTTGTTTTGTTATTCAAGACAGGGTTACTCTGTGTAGCCCTAGCTGTCCTGGAACTCTCTTTGTAGGCCAGGCTGGCCTCAAACTCACAGAGATCCATCTACCTCAGCCTCCTGAGTGCTGGGATTAAAGGTGTGTGCCATCACCCTGGCTATAGTGGCATTTTTGAAAGCTGAGTGAGCTGTCCTCAGAAGTCCCGAGTGTCTGATTAGTGAAGCTGATTCCCCGTCCATGTAATAATATGGCTTGTTGAAAATGCTGTAGAGAAGATTCCAGAATCGAGGAGATTGAGTTCCATGCATGGTTCTTAGTGCTAGGTGTCAAATACCTTCAGCTGTTGAGATTGACACTGGATTAGATAGCATCTCCTTCACCCAGAAGCTCTGAGAGAGTTGAGTGTTGTTCCTGTCCAACGCAACAGGAAACGAGGCCCTGAGGAATGAAGTCACACACCTAGCTCATATCTTTGAAGCAAGAATTTGAGCAGGATTTCTCTAACTGGGCAGCACTCCCTGCCCTGTGCCTGCTGCTTTGTACCTTCAGGGAGCCCCCACCTTGAATCCTGTAGGGGTACAGCTTGTGTGGAGAAGCCAAAGGATTCCCTAGACCACCCTGTGGAAGGGCTGTCAGGATGAGCCAGGTCTCAGGCTACATCAGCGACAGCACAATGTCTACAGCTTAGTGTCTGACCTTTATGTCCACATAGTGTGGCACATGTCTGCTCCATTTCACTCCTGGTGCTAAGGACACAGCAGGAGCAGTTGGCAGTCCTCGAACCTCCGGCTCCTCTAGTAGGATGTTCAGCTGATAGCACTGAGGACTACTGAAGACAGGCTATCAGTTTTGACAAGTGAGGAGGACATCAGCTGCAGCCATCGAGATGCGGCCACAAGTCACAGGAATGGTGTTTCTAGTTGATTGAAGGAGATACTTCTTCAGGTCCTCAATGAAATAGACCTGCTCCTCTCTGTGTACCCCACTCCTCTCTGTAGAGAACCATGGGACTTACTGGGTCATCACCTGTGGGAATGCTGTGTCTTTTTTTTGTAGAACAGGGTCTCACTGTAAAACCAGACTGGCCTTTAACTCACATATCTGCCTGCATTGGCTCTTGAGTTACAGGGATTAAAGGCATAATACTGCCAGGCCTGACTGCATGCCCATTCTTAAGAAAATTGTGTGCACTGGGTGAGACTTCAGTAACTTACCCAGACTCGTTCTTGGTTTTAATGTGGTGTGGTCTCAATACAATTGTTAGATGGCATGGGTAAATGGCAGCTTCTGAATCCCTTTTCCGTTTTAGAGCCGACGATTGGACACTGGAGAATTATGTTTACCAGATATTTCTGCAGAAATAGCGGAGAAAATGGCCACATTTCATGGAATGAAAATGCCATTCAATAAAGAGCCAAAATGGCTTTTTGGAACAATGGAAAAGTAAGTGTTGAGATTATTTGGTTCTCATCTCTTTTTACCTTGTGTCTTCGGCAGTAACAGAAGTGGGTGCTTCCCTTCATCTGTCAGGGTGGTCAGAGGCCCCTTTTGGTTCATTGGTGTGCATACCATCCCTTGTGATGTGTCTCATGCATGATAAGCCTTTCTTGCATGAATCAGTCAATTTCTGGACCAAGAAAGAAGACTTGTTTGCAAAATTGCTGTTGGCTGGGTGGAGAGCCAACCTCCTTGAGTACTGTAGGTCCAATCATCCCCTCCCTCTTCCCTGGAGCACAGGGATTCCTTGGTACTGGGACTGGCTGGAGTTGGGTGATTGAGTGGGGCCTGAGAATGCACCTGCTGAGCTTAGCTCTGCTCTTTGTCTCTCCTATGACAGATACCTGAATCAAGTGCTAAGACTTAAATTCAGTGGGGAGGCCAGAATGCAGCAACTGCACAAGTTCCTCGATTACAACTTGCCTCTGGAGCTTGAGAACCTGAGGTGAGTGTATCTACACTGGGGTGGTAAGCTCCTCATCTACAGAGTAAATGTTCTCTCGGTAGTAAGTGCTGGTGAATTGGAATCTGCCTTTTTTTTTTTTTTAAACTTCTTCCTGAGGCAGGGTTTCTCTCTGTAGCCTTGGCTGCCCTGGAACTCATTCTGGAGACCAGGCTGGCCTCATACTCAGGGATCAGCTTGCCTCTGCCTTCCTGCTGGGATTAAAGGTGTGCACCACCACACCAGGCTTTGGGGTGGGGGATAAGTTTGTCTTTTTAAGATTTTATTTTTATTTTCAAATCTTAACTCAACATCATCTGCAAGTATTTGTTCTTAGTCACAGAGTCATGAGCCCTGAATGTAGATGGTCAAGTGAGGCTTTGCCTAGGATGTGAAGGATGGGTGGAGGTAGTAAACTAGGGAGATGGAAGACATTAAGAATCTTGAGATTAGGGACTGGAGAGATTAGATCACAGCTGTCTGTAACTCCAGTTCCAGGGGACCCGACACCCTCACAGACACACACACACACACACACACACACACACACACACACACACACACACACGCAAAACACCAATGTACATAAAATAAAAATAAATAAATTAAAACAAAAGATTCTTGAGATTCTGCTGGGTGGTGGTGGTGGTGGTGGTGGTGGTGGTGGTGGTGGTGGTGGTGGTGGTGGTGGTGGTGGTGCAGGTGCAGGCCTTTAATCCCACCACTCTAGAGGCAGAGGCAGTCGGATCTCTGAGTTCAGGGCCAGCCTGGTCTGCATAGCAAGTTACAGGACAGCCAGAGCTACACAGAGAAACCCTGTCTGAAAACCCAAAAAAGAATCTTGAGATTGGTTTCTGAATGGAAACCCCTGTTGTATCCTCTTGGTGAGCCTGGGTGCAGACATGTGCTGTGCCAAGTGGAAATGGTACCCAAGACCTTTAAAGAGCTCTGACTTTATTTGGACAGGAAGCAACTGTCTAGCTCTGACACATGCTGTGAAGGAAACTACTCTGTGGTCGTCTACTCTAAGTCCCTGGGCAGGCTCTTGTGTAACAGTTGTATGTGCCAGGACAGCATGATTAGAGTGTGCAGTAGCAGTGGGGGAGAGTTTGCAGTACAGAGAGGCTGGATGGGTTCTCTGCTGAGACACACAAGATAGATGGTTTTCAGAATATGAATGTGTGGGCTGTGTTAGAATGCTGGCTCTGTGCTGGCCACATGAGTATGGGTGCACCTTACTGAACTAGATTGGTAACAGTGAGCTTTCTTTTTCCAGGTCATTGCTGCAGTATACTAAATCTCCAGTTGTATTTTGTCATAACGACTGTCAAGAAGGTAAGAAGTGCCATGGCATGCTAAAGATAAGGCTTATGTTACACTCAGAAGACCACTGATGAATATGTGTGATGCATGCAAGATGGTGGCACAAGTGTAACTTTATACTAAAGAAAACCCTCAGCGGGGCGGTGGTGGCGCACACCTTTAATCCCAGCACTTGGGAGGCAGAGCCAAGTTCTGGGTTCGAGGCCAGCCTGGTCTACAGAGCGAGATCCAGGACAGGCACCAAAACTATACAGAGAAACCCTGTCTCAAAAAAAAAAAAAAAGAAAGAAAAAAGAAAAGAAAACCCTCTGGATTATAGGAAGAAAAACAAGATCTCAAAAAAATGAGTAGAGTATTAGTTGTATTTATAATGTTAACATCTGTATAATAGAAAGATCTGGAATGAAACTACACGCATCAGTTGATGTGTAATTCCTTATGGTAGATATTTCTACTTCTTTAGCCTGCAAAGCAGAAGGCCCAGATCAGGTGGGTTCCGTGTAACTCTCTCCAACCACCTTCCCGAGAACAGGCGCACACACAGCTAAAGCTTTGCTCACACTGCTTCTCTTGAGAAACATCGCAGTGAAGACGCTGCTGTCCCAGAGTTTGACTGGATCGGTCTAGAAAGCACCCAGCCGTCCAGCTCCTTTGCCCACATTGTCTGCCTCCCTTACTTTGATATTCCATCTGCTGTGTCACAGGTGGCTGTAGTCCTGCTCAGCAGCTTTATTCTGTGTTGTTTTGGTTTTCTGTTTGTTTGGTTTTTTGTGGGTTTTCAAGACAGGATTTCTCTGGAGCTCAGGCTGTTTTGGAATTCACTATATAGACCAGGCTGGTCTCAGCCACAGAAATCCTTCTGACTCGGCCTCTTATGCTGGGATTAAAGCTGTGCTCTACTACTGCTCAGCTTTTCTGTGTTTTCAAGACTGCATCTTGGCATGTTGTCCAGACTGGCCCCCAAATCTTGAGATTAGAATTGTACCTCTAGTTTTTTAGTGCTAGATCAGTTTCTTATGAAGTCTCTTCATCTATAAGCCATTAATTTGAGCCAAAGTACTTTTCTGATTAGTTGGATCACTGCTTGGCCACTAGTGGGGTAGAGCAAGGTATAGGAATTTCAGCACCAGCTTGGTGCATTAGCCATACCCATCTGGTCCTGATGGAGGATGAGGTGTGCAGACCATCATCACCAAAGAGAAGAATTGTCTGAGTGATGGCCAAGTGTAGAAAGGATAGAAATGACAGCTTGCATTTATTTTGTTGTACAAGTTTGGGTGTCTACCCCATCCTCATTTTCCTTGCTGTTGAAAGCAGCAGGAGTATACTGCAAAGCCTAGAAACTACCTCCAGAGTTAGCAAAGGACAGGACTGCAGGACCATTCACCCGCTCCTGAGCTGCTGAACACATTAGTGGGGGATCTAGGGAAATGGGCTGGCACAGTCAGGCTGCCAGTCACCCACCTGCCTAGACTCATTGTGGAGAAACCTCATGGTGATTGTCCGTGGTCTTCTTGGGTTGAAACAGTATGCAGGGACAAATCAGTTGGATACCAGTTGGCCAGATGATAACAGCAGCCCAGTCCCACGGCTCCAGGAGATTGAGTTAAGGAGACCAGATTCACTCTAACACACTGTGTGAGGTTTTTGGAAAGTACTGCTCCAGACAGTGGTGAGGGTCTGGCTATGTTCTATAGGAAGCAGAGTGCCCAGAAGGACAGGGACTGGGGACAGATGGTCTTGGAGCCTCCCTGCTTAGAGTCAGGTCATCATGACAAAACTTGTACTACTCCGTCTGCCCCTGTCATGTCTTTAAGACCAAAGCTGAATCATTCAGAGCCACAATCACTCTCAGCTCTGCTGCTGCCCAAGGATGTGAGCCTTGTGTTTAAAAAGGGTCTTGTCGCCAGATGGTGGTGGCCCATACCTGTAATCCCAGCACTTGGGAGGCAGAGGCTGGCAGATCTCAGTGAGTTTGAGGTCAGCCTGGTCTACAAAGCAAGTTCCAAGACAGCTAGGACTTTTACACAGAGACAACCTGTCTTGAAAAACCAAAACTAACAAACAAATAAATAAGTAAATGTCTTGTCATCCAAACCTTTTGTAGGTAATATCTTATTGTTGGATGGCCAAGAGAATTCAGAAAAGCAGAAGCTGATGCTCATTGACTTTGAATACAGCAGTTACAATTACAGGTAATGTGTTACAGTCAAATGCTGATTTCAGTACTGTTTCATGATTGTGATACAAAGCAGTTTTAGGTACAAACAGCATACAGAGCCCAAAGGAAGGTGTTTCCCCTGAGGCAGCTCAGCACAGACCTGCCCATGTAGTTGGAGCAGACAGTCACAAACAGTTTGCCTCTCTCTCTGGACTGCCAAGATGGTTCTCCTGACATGAGGACTGATTGCCAGGGAAGCACTGTGCTCGGGTGCCCGAGTAGCATTCGGGTAACACTTTGGGTTCGCAGTCTGCTATGGTTCTGATGCTCACCTAATTGTCTTCTGTGCATTAAAGCTGCCACACTCTTGTCTGCTCCAGAAGCCTACTTCGGGGACCAGAGAACCCACTTAAGGGTCATTCAGCTTTTTAATATATTTTTTTATGAGTAGATATGTACATCGTGTGTGCGCCTAGTGCTGAGGGCCTGCAGAGGCCACCAGATTCCTGGAACTGAGCTGTCTGACATGGGCCCCCTGCAAAAGCAGCCAGTGCCCTTCAGCATTGAGCCCTCTCCTCAGCCCCCATTCAGCATTTTTCCTTTCTGCTCAGGCAGCCTGCAGGTCCTGTAACATGCCTCACATCTTATCTGCACTGTTTTCTCTTTCAGGGGATTTGACATTGGAAATCATTTCTGTGAATGGATGTATGATTATACCTATGAAAAGTATCCTTTCTTCAGAGCAAACATTCAGAAGTATCCTACCCGAAAACAACAGGTAGGAAGGAGACTCATTTGTATTGATAAATTAGCTTTGTGTGTGAGCTAGCTTTATGCAGTTAGGATTACATGCTCATTTTTTAGTATTTTACTTATATTTATTTTGTTTTGTTTGTGAGACAGGGTCTCACTGTAGCCCTGGTTATCCTGAATTCGCTATGTAGACCAGGGTGCCCTTGAACTCAGAAATCTACTGACCTCTGACTCCTGAGTGCTGGGATTAAAAGCCTGTACCACCAACCCTGGCACATACTCATTATTAAAAAATATTCCATATATTCATTTATGAGAGAAGGAGGGGAGAGAGAGTGTCTGTCTGTGTGTTTTGCTGGGGACTAAACTCGGGGCCTCTTACATACTGGATGAGCATTCTACTTAGCCACATCCCATCCCCGTGATAGGTCTGCTTAAATTATGGCAAAGAAGAGTTAGGAAAACCCTTTTGCTCATGTTAAAAACATCATTTTGGCTGGGGCTGCTTAGGAAGAGGGGGAAGAGGATTATGAGCCTGGGCTACACAGCAATACCATGCATTGAGTCATAGAGTGCTGTAGATGAGTGGAAGGAAGCACGTGGGAGCATGTAGGAGGCTCTGGGTTCAATCCCTAATAATAGAAATAATAGTGGTAAGTTTTTTGTTTGGTTTGGTTTGGTTTGGGTTTTTTTCAACCAGGGTTTTTCTGTGTAGCCCTGGCTATCATATAACTCACTCTGTAGACTAGGCTGGCCTGGAACTCATAAAGATTCACCTGCTTCTGCCTCCTGAGTGCTGGGATTGAAGGTGTGTGCTGCCACCACTGGGCAATAATTAAGTTTTGTTCTGCTGATGTGGAGTGCATACTGGACATCTGAGTCTATCTTTTGGTTACTTCCTATGCTGTAGACACCTGGTTCAGTCAGAGAGGTATTAGGCTTCCTGTGGTTCCTCTATGTTTGTCAAAAGCCCCACTTCTTAGGCAAATGGGGTAGGCTGAGCATCATGCTTATTTCATGAACCTGTGTGTAACTGGAGGAAAAGCTTTGCTGTGAGTGGTTCCTTTCCTATCCTGAATCTCAGGGGGAGATACTGGTTATAGGGAGAATCATTTCTTCTGGGAATTTCTTCCTGGGATTCTCTCATTTCTCAGCTCATCTCTGAAGCCTGGGTTTAACTTGATGGGGTTTGGTCCTCAAAGTGGGCAGGCGGGGGTGAGCAGGACAACTTACCTAGAATTTCACAGCTGCAGGATGGTGGCTCGATTGCTTCCTGTGAGGACAGATATGAACAAGCCACTGCTGCAGATCAGTCAAGGAGCACCTTGAGCCCTAGAAACTACCTCCACTAGAAACCCTTGGGAGAGGAGAGTGGCCAGAGTTAGCACAAAGGACAGGACTGCAGGACCACTCACGCGCTCCTGAGCTGCTGAACACATTAGTGGGCTGGCACAGTCAGGCTGCCAGTCACCCACCTGCCTAGACTCATTGTGGAGAAACCTCATGGCGATTGTCTGTGGTCTTCTTGGGTTGAAAGAGTATGCAGGGACAAATCAGTTGGATACCAGTTGGCCAGGGGCAGATTGTGGTGGTCCAAGACAGTGCGAAAACCATTAGAACAGTGTGCAAGTTTAAGGAAGTTGCTCTCTAGTTACATTTTTCTGACTGGTTGAGATGATGTAGGGGATGTCTGTCTCAGTAGGAGAGAGCTTGACCAACGTGTGCAGAGCCCTGGATTTGATCCCCATCACCACATAAACAAACAGGAGGAAAGATAGTATGAATGTGGGGCTCTGTCAGACATTAGCTCTGTGTATGTTGAGGTAATATAGTGCTTTTTTTTTTTTTTCTTCTTTAATCCATTGTAGTGTGTGGCCTTCTGGAGTTCTAGTTTTGAACTAGAACTATGTGTAAGGGTGTTTACTCTGCATGAATGTCTGCTCACTGTTTATGTACAGTGCCTACAGAAGCCGGTGAGGGCATTGGATCCCCTGGGACTAGAGTTTGGGAAGCTTGGAAGCTACCCTGTGGGTGCTGGGAACCAAATCTGAGTCCTTTGCGAGAGTAGCCAGTGCTCAACCACTGAGCCATCGTCTCCCTGAATTGTGTTATTTTGTGATGCTCATGTAGAGCCTTATGTAAACCCCACTTGATGAAAGCTAATGAAGAGATGCCGTGGATGTCAGGGTCAGAAGGCACCATGGCCTTGCTGTTCTCACTCTGGCAGCCTGTGTGATAAGCATGTTGTAGCTGTTAGTGTTTTAACCATCATCTATCCTAACGCAGTTAATTCTTTTTTAAGCTCCATTTTATTTCCAGTTACTTGACTGCATTCCAGAATGATTTTGAAAGCCTCAGTAGTGAAGAGCAGTCCGCCATAAAAGATGACATGCTGGTTGAGGTCAACAGGTAAGCTTCTCCTTGCTCTGTGGTAAGGAAAGCCGCTCCCAGTCAGTGGTGGTTGGCGTGTGTTTTGTACTGAGGCTGGAGATGGTGACATGGCTCTACTCATCTGCTGTTGTCCTCATGTCAGCAGGAGAGGAAGGTGTGGGTGAGTGGGTCGGAGAAGCCTCCTGCTCAGGGAGCAGCTTCCTGCTGAGTGCATAGGGCAGGTTTTTGGGAGCTTCTGACAGCTGGTGGCTCTGTATATTCTCTGTAGCAGAGCATGGCCACCCCAGTGCCCTGTGTGCCCTGGCCAGGCCGCTGGGTGATTCACACCAGTAAGCATTTCTGTGGTCCACAGTGGGAAGAGTCCAGTCTTCATATGGCCCCACAAAAGGGCCAAGGCAGGCAGTACTTACTGCATACGAGAGCTGCCTGGTAGCATGGTCATGGGTATACCGTGCGTGACTTCTTTCTTCCCTGACTGACCTCACGTGGCTGATGTGCTTCTCAATCTTGTGATTACAGATTTGCCCTTGCCTCCCATTTCCTCTGGGGACTCTGGTCCATTGTACAGGCCAAGATTTCATCCATTGAATTCGGGTACATGGTATGTTTCAGGGGCTGCAAGTGAGAGCTGTCATGTGTGAATGCTTGGCAAGGGCATTTGGTGACCCGGTAGCAACCGGTTAGTGTAGCTCTGGAAGCCCTTCGTTGCCTCACTTGAGGGCCATAGGTGCTGCTTGCCAGCTTCAGCCAAGCATAGCTGGGCCTGCAGCTGGGGCAGAGGAAAATCTGGACAGGTCTGTCTACTCGATTGCAGCCCTTTGGACACAAGGGCCACTAAGTGAAGAAGGTGATACCTCCCATGCTAAGGCTGTGTTCTTGTCACCACTCCATACTCCACCTGGTCACCCCCAGCTTTGCTGTCCGTCAGGCCGTCATCTGCTCTAACACTAGGGCTGTCTATGTTCTCGACTTTTTCTTGGGACAGGTCACACCCATACGAGGGTGGCTGTACTTTAGGTGGGAGGTTTGGTAATGATGCCATCAGGCACCAACAAGAGAAATTTGGATATTTAAAGCAGATTTGGGGGTCAGTGAGATGGCTCAGCAGGCAAAGGCATCTACCACCGAGCCTCCTGATACCTAGGATCTAGTACCCATGTGGTGGAAGGAGAACTGACTCTTGCAAATTGTTCTTGACCTCTACACATGCTCTGTGGCGTGAGTACCCCCTGACAAGTGAAATGTAATTTTAACAATCTGATTTGATCAGATGACGCTGTTAGATAGAACAGACAGACTTCAGAACAAGGAAGGGCACCAGAAATACAGATATGTTTTTGTTAGCATAGTGGTCCACAAGAGCACTCTAGGCACTTAGAGGTGGAGGCACAAGTCTCAAGGTGTTTGCTGTCTTCCAGGAATATGCCCAAGCCAGGTTCGATGCCTATTTTGACCAGAAGAAGAAACTTGGGGTGTGAATGGGATGACTCCACTCTTCACCACTGGACTGCAGGAGGCGGCTGCGCCAGGCCCTCGGTGGAGCTTTGCTGTGACCACTGCCCTGGGGCAGAAGGCCTGGACGTCTCACTACTGAGCACCGATGTATATGATACTACAGACTATATTAAAGTGGAGTAACATTTCTCTCATCTTTGTTTACGCTCTCACTAGGACTCTGAACCATGATTGGAAGCAGAAATATAGGACTATAGTGCAATAGCTCAGAACCCACCTAACCTGGAGGCCTTTGGCTGCATGGCGACAGCTCCCAGCCGCATATGGCCCCAGCCGGACAGAGCAGTGCCATTTGGGTACTTCAAGCACTGACTTAGGATATTAATGTGCTGCAACACATTTGTGACCAGGCTTTGTGGTGACAGTGTGTTGGAGATCCTTCTGAAGGGTGAGTGAGCAGACATGCTGTGAAGTTGGCGCAGCAGGATGAGCTGAGTCATGGGGTCTGTGGATGGGCAGACTTCTGGAGAAGCAGGGTACACTGAGCTACAGGTGTACATCTGCAGAAAGTAGCTGTAGCCCTCCTGTGCCCGTGTACTCGGGACTACATGGACCAGTGTCCATGGCTGGCCATGGTGTCTCCTACTGGGGAGGAGTGGTGGGGCCAGCTTCCTCAGCCTTTCTTTCTTGCCTTCCCTCTGCCTGGCCTGGAACTTGGGCATCTGCCCAGGACTCTCCAAAGCTGCTTCCCATCCGGTGTCACTGGGAGACAGCAGCTGTATATAGGGTACAGGGGTGCAGGTGGACTAGAGCTGTGAAATCCATGTACATTAAATACCCAATGGGATAAACTTAGAATTTTTTTTTTACTCTGAATTCTGGATTGTTTTGTGCACATATTTCTGCTACCACCGAGACTGTATTATACAGAAAAATAAACAACTTGAAAACCATCATCAGGCTGTTACCCTGCGTATGTCAAAAGCCTTGCTTTCTATGTGACTAGTGTCGGGTTGGGTATTCTCCTCATCACACCTCGTTTTCTGTGCCACCACACCACATGCTGATGTCTTACGGGTCTCCATGACTCCAGATAGCTAAGGTCCCTGGGACCTGCCACCCTCCCTGCTTCACCAGGAGCGGAGGCCTAGACAGCAGCCGAGGAAGCTGCAGGCGTTCCTGTTGCTCTGACCAACAAAACTTCAGCCAGAACACTGGCATCTGGTAGAACTCTCCACTGAAGCATAGGGTAAAAATGACATGGCTGCTTGTCCTCAGTCTATTAGTGGCTTCACGACAGCTGACTGTCAGCTTGCCTGATGGTCCTCAAATAACAGGCTCCTCCACCGTCTGCTTGATTACGTCTCTTTAATTATGTGGTGGGGGAGGGGTATGTGCCCCTGAGTGCAAGTGTCCCAGGAGGCCAGAGGAGTGGGATGTCCTAGAACTGGAGTCACAGGCAATTGTGAGCTGCTCAGTGAGTGCTGGGAACCCAAACTAGGTCCTTTGCAAGAGCAAAACAGTTCTTAACATGCTTCCCTAAACCTTCCTGTTGGTGATAGTGCCTTTCCCAAATCACCTTTGCAGCCCTACCTCCCTGCCTGCTGCTTCCTAGTCTGCCTGGGTGAGCCTTCCCAGCATTTCTGACTGACTACTGATTTAGTTGTTTCCTACCCAAAGGAGCAGGGATCAGATCCATCCCGTCCTGATCACACCCTTTAGTGGGAATGACTGCCAGGACACTGCTTGCTGGTGCCATGGCATGCTGTTCCCATGGCAACTGGAATACCCAGTCCAAACAGGCAGGTGTCAGAACTTGGGTAGACCTACTGGTGTCTCCTAGGGACCCTCCACAACTTCTGCCCAGCTCTGTTACATTCTCTTAGCTTAGTCTGCCAAGCATGTGAAACTATCTGAAAGACCCTGCTATTCCCAACCCTGCATTCAGAGATCCTCCCAGCAGCTTGACCAAGGCCATTGTGGCTAGCTGTGCCCAGAGGCAGCTCTGGCCTCAAAGCAGCCTTTGTTGCTGGAACCTTCAGTTGTATGAACTACTTTGTAACTTGGCTGGAAAACAGGGTCTCTGGTCTCTGACATGCACTGGCTATATATGCCTCCCAGCCAGAAGGAATGAAAGGCCATCCCTACCTCAACCAAACATAGGGGGAGGGGGGGAAGGACCTTAAGGATTTCAGGGAGGCAGGGCCTAAAGTCAAAGCCAGTTTGTACACCTCCAAAGATGGGAAGCTCGCTCTTCCCACCAAACTAGAACGTCCCTTCTTGGCCCTAGAGCTAATTCCCTTGCCCCCAAGAGTTTGCAGATGTATTCACGGGTTCTCACAGCAACTTTTAAAAAGCCTAGATACTACACCAGGGCCTCCCACCCTTTACCTCAGCTGAAGGATGACCCAATGTAGTGAGTGTCAGCCCAGTTCCATATCCCAGAGAGGACTAAGGCAAAGTTCCTGGGCCAGCCAGTTCTTTATTCCTTTCCCGATTTGGGGAGGCGAAGATCACAGTGGATGCTACTCATTGTCAACAGCGAAGGTGAAGGGGCTGAGCTTGTAGCCAGTACCCGAGTAGAACTTGTTCTGGAACTCCACCCTGGGTGTGAGAAAGGGACCAGTGAGGGGAAGGCCACCCGTTCCCTCCATGCCCGGGCTCACTGTGGGGGTGCTTACCAGTGCAACCGCAAGGCATGCAGGAAGGCCGAGAGCCCCTCCATCACTAGCAAGATGGCCACAGTCATGACAGCAAAGGCAGCGAACACAGGGACCAGCACCACCGCTGCCACGCCCATCTCTCGGCCCATGCCCAGGCCTATGCGCATCACCATGGCCCACAGGACCTCAGAGAGCTCTGCGCACACAAGGGGACAGTGGGACCCGTTAGCATCCCCACCCCAGTAGCATCCTTGACCCCTCCTTGGAGCTGGCGAGGCACCTCTGTGGGGAACCCAGTTTGACAGGAGGCCCAAGAGAAAGGTCACTCACGGGCATGGGCTAGGCTCAGGGCCCAGAGACGCAAGTAGGAGGCTGTGTTGGAGATGCAGCCCAGGCAGAACTCAATGGTGTGGATGGCCTGGTGCATGAAGACCTCCGAGGGGACAAACTGCACGGTAAGAGGTCATGAGACAAGAGCGAGGGCTGGCCGCCCTCCCCCCAACAAGGAAGTACTGCACCCACCCACCCACCTCAGCTTCCTCATCATCCCCTGCGATCCCAGCCTTCTCTTCATCAGGGCTCCAGCTATTCTCCGAAGTGGAGGCATCAGAGGAGGCCAGGAGCTTGTCACTGTCCTTGTCCTGAGAGTAGGTAGCATGAACAGCTCCAGCCCCAGGGGCAGCCCATGACACCCACCCAGCAGCATGGAGCCTGCAGGGAAGCAAGGAACACCTCCCAGGCAGCCCGCCCTCCTCCCCTGCACTCCTCCCGACCTCTACCTGGCGGCCCACTGGCCTTCTCTGAGTATTTCGGTGACGGTGTTGCCGCAGCAGGTACAAGGGTGTGCCCAGCAGCAGGACAGGAACGGTGGCCAAAGCCAGGACCACCAGCACGTACTGTACCACTTCCTGGGGGCAAGGAGGGCAAGGCAACCAACCACACACTGTATGCAAGCAGTGAGTCACTCAGTGTGGTCAGAGTGATCACAGGGAACTGCAGTCCCTCCCCCAGGGACCTTCACTAACAAGGACCCCTGAGAAGGGACTTCAGGTTCCCAACACCCCCTGTGAGACCACACTGCTCCAAGCTTTAGTCCGTCACCTCTGACATGACTCCAGGGATTCTGGCCCACAGCCCATTTCTCAGATGGCCCTGCAGCTCCAAGTGGCCCAGTGACTAAAGTGGGGCTCCCCAGTGAAAGGGCCTGAGCCTTTCTCTTCCCCCCTGGCCTACCTGTCCATGGAAGAGCGGCTGATTGGTGGGGCTTTGAGCAAAGAGAAACATGTTGATGAAGTGGATGAGAATGCTGGGAGCCGTGGAGGCGCCAGCAGCTGACTCTCGAAGCCACTTGTAGACAATGAGGAACACGAGGTAGCCAAAGAGGCCCAGCAGGAAGACGAGCTCTGGAAGGGTCTCCAGCAGGAGCCGGTGTGCCTGGCCAAAGTGCCTGTGGGAACAGACCGGTCACAGAGGACTCTGGCCCCATAAAGACAGTGTCCATACCCATTGGCAGCTCTGGGCTCACATGTGGTTGAAGATGCTGAGGAACACCCCAAAGGCCATGTGGGTGACCCCAAGGATGACAGACATCTTCATCTTGAAGGAGTTGAGGAAGCTCAGGTGGTTGGTGGCCAGGCTCCAGATCTGGGGTAGTGGGAGAGGTGGGCACTCAGGGACACCATGGTCAGCTTCCATGGACATCCCCCATTGTCTCTCATCACCTTCTTGCTCCCTGACAAACCCAATCACAGCACCCTAGTCACTAGTTCTAACAGACAAGCGAAGGAAGTGAACAGTTGCTCTCACAGGTCAGTCAGGTTCAGGTGGCCGGGGCTCAAGCACCCAGGCCACTTTCCTCTGTGCAACAGGGTAATGCTAAAGAATGTCTGTAGGACTGTCACGGGGACCAGCTGTTCACAAGTTCTGGGCTGCTATTCTGTTCTGAGCTTTTGTTTGTGTGGAGAGAGAAGGTTTTATGTAATCCATGAATACACTTGAACTCTGACCCTCCTGCCTCCCACCTCTCAAGTGTCTGAATTACCCTTCTGCACCACTACACTCAGTCTGGAAATTATTACTATTATTATTATTATTATTATTATATATATATATTTTTTGAGACAGGGTTTCTCTGTGTGGTTTGGGTGCCTGTCCTGGATCTCACTCTGTAGACCAGGCTGGCCTCGAACTCACAGAGATCTGCCTGGCTCCGCCTCCCGAGTGCTGGGATTACAGGCGTGTGCCACCGCCACTCGGCTTGGATATTATTTTTACAGGCTTCTCTGCCTGTGTGCCAGGCCGAGCATGGGGCCCGACACACAGGAAGTGCTCAGTGCCAACTGCCAAAGGGGGCAGGGAACAGATGGCTCTGCAGAGCCCTGGCCAGCCTCTCCACTGCCTCCACCACTCACGTGCCAGTGTGGCCCCACTTACCGGGTCAATGCCAAAGGGATAAGGTCCCAGGAAGACACCAGTGATGTTGGGGTCCAGGGTGAGCATGGGGTGCTGGGACAGATACTTGTCACTGCAGTGATAATAGATGATGTCAGGGCTGCACAGCGGGCCGGGGGCTGTGGATGGGTAGGGATATAGGTCCTACCTCCAGCCTGACTGGTTGGCCATGGCGGCCACACTCCAACCCGAGGGGAAAATGGCTGTGGCACGGCTGAAGCATTCATTGTAGATGAAGCCGGTGTAGACGGAGAACAGACCCATGAGCAGGAGTAAGTAGCGACCCCCAAAGAAGGTCTGCCAGATCTGGGGGGGACCGTGTGATGAGAGGCTGCTCCACTGTGTCAGAGCCCCCATCCCTGCCAGGGATGGATGGTTCATACCTCATTTTGTGCGGCTTTCACGGCCGGCCGGTTCTCGGTGAGGACCATGGCCAGGGCAAAGAGAAACATGAGCAGTCCGTGACCCACATCACCAAACATCACGGCGAAGAGGAAGGGGAAGGTAATGATGGTGTAGGGAGCTGTAGGCAGACAGGACACAGTCAGGCAGGTTCCCATGGGGGCCTGAGTATCTGCTTCCTTGTCTTGAGCTGCCACAGAGGCCCCCCAGGACCTGTCAAGAGAGTCTTGGTGAGGCAAGGACCACTTGCCAACAGGCAGAGCCCACAGGGTCCATCTGCACCATCTTGGGCTTGCGATCTCGGCTCTCTGCGCCTGTTTCTCCACCTGTAAACTGGAGAGAGATCTCAGCTACCTGACAGGGTTAGTATGAGTGTTGTGGGCAGGCCTGCCGATGCGGGGTGTGGACAGAGGTGTAGCAGTTCCACCTGCAGTCAATTATTTAAAGATAGAGCGGCTGCTGAGTGGTCCAGGACGGTCTTGAACTCCTGAAGTGACCCTCCTGACTGCTATTGTTTTCTGTTTGTGTGTGCTAGACTAGTGTGTGTGTGTGTGTGTGTGTGTGTGTGTGTGTAGGTCAGAGGACGACAACAGGTGTCATTCCCCAGAAACCTTTCCACTATGAGACAGTGTTTGTCATTATCCTGGAACTGTCTCACCACCATTGGAATTACAACTGTATACTGCTGAACCTCCAGGGGCTTTGGAGATCCAAATTCAGGTCTTCAGGCTTCCCAGCTTCCCAGCTCTGTTGTTAAATGTTTCCTTAAATAACACTTATTTATTATGGGGAAGGTGTGCATGTGTGGAGGTCAGAGGAGAATTTGTCGTAGTTGGCTCTCCTACTATGTGAGTCCTGGAAATTGAACTCAGATTGTCAGACTTACTGGCAAGCTTTTCCTCAATGAACCATTTCTCTGGCCCTGAATGTTATGTTTAAGATCTTTAAGCTAGCTAAGCATGATGGATCATACCTGTAATTCCAGCACTCAGGAAGCTGAGGCAGGAGGGTCACCATGAGCTCAAGGTCAACCTGGGCTATAGTGTAAGACCCTGTCTCAAGCCAGGTGTGGTGGCACAAGCCTTCTATTTATTTATTTATTTATTTATTTATTTTTTGGTTTTTTGAGACAGGGTTTCTCTGTGTAGCTTTGCGCCTTTCCTGGAACTCACTCTGTAGACCAGGCGGGCCTCGAACTCACAGAGATCCGCCTGCCTCTGCCTCCCAAGTGTTGGGATTAAAGGTGTGCGCCGGCACATGCCTTTAATTAGCACTCAGGATGCAGAGCCAGGTGGATCTCTGTGAGTTCAAGGCCAGCCTGGTCTACATAGAGAACTCCAGGAGAGTTGGGACAACACAGAAAAACCTGTCTGGAAAATAACCAAAAACCCAAACAACAACAACAAAAGTACAAAAGCAATCAAAAGAGAGGGAAGAGGAAACAAAAGCTTCACATAAAACCATCCAGAGGACAGAGAGCGGCTGGTCCTGCTGGCCACTCAGCAAGTTCCAGAAGGCCAAGCTGGTTCTCAAGAACAGGTGTTGGGAGGAGCATCCCAGTGCACATGCCTAATTAGGGGTTAACCTGTGATCCCTTCAGGAGCTAGACTGTCACCCTACAGCCCAGAACCTCAGACTGTGACCTGGAGGGGTCTTTAAAGGAGGTCTGGTTAGGAGGGGGCTCCAGAGTGGACTTGGACTCCGTGCTCAGTGTCCTTATACAGAAGGAGACATTTATTTGAACACAGAGAAAGAAGAAGACCACATAGCCGTGACAGCCATCCACAGCCCAGGAGAAAGACCTGGAACAGACTTCTCTCTAACAGATGGGACGGTGCAGCCGACACCTTGACCTCAAACATCCACCCTCCAGAACCCTGAGTCCATCGATGCTAGTTTATTACGTAGCTAAGGCTGGCCTCGAACCCCTGGCCTGCTATCTGCCTCAGGCATCTGCACCACCCTCGGTCATCTCTGCCACTTAACCACCACCTGCCCATTCACAGAACTGCACTGCAGTGGTTCTGGCAAAGAACAAGCCCTCCCCCAAGGCCAGCCGCTTTGAAGGTTGACAAAGGGGACACCACCCTGGGCACCCGGCAGTCATGGCATTCTCCCTGCACCAGCAGGGACCCAGATCGAGCCCAGGATTCTGGTTCTAAGACACAGAAGCCCCAGGACTTGCAGCTCATGTCTACACGGCCTCAGACTGACCCCAGCCTGTCATCAAGGCCCCTTCCCAGAGAGGACGCGCCACAGCCATGCTACAGGCCAAGCCTACACCCGGGGGCACTGGGGCACCTCTTTCCGCCTGCTTCTCCTCACAGCCCCATCCCTATATGGGTTCTCTCCAAGAGTACCAGCACAGACAGACATTTCGGGCTACCTGGCCCACTTCTGAGGGTTCTACTGACCTGCTTGGCTCCCCTCTCACCACAGGAGAACTGGGATTACATATGTGCACTACTGCACTCAGCTTTTATGTAGGTTCTGAGGATTCGAACTCAGGTCCTCACACTTCTGTTGAAAGTACTTTACCCACTGAGCCTTGAACTCTATGTAGCTGAGCATGACTGAATTATTATTATTATTATTTGTGTGTGTGTGTGTGTGTGTGTGTGTGTGTGTGTGTGTGTGTGTGTGTGTGTGTTTGCTTGTTTTTCAAGATAGGGTTTCTCTGTGTAGCCCTGGCTGCTCTGGAACTTGCATTGTAGACCAGGCTGGCCTCAAACTCAGAGATCTTCCTGTTTCTAACTCCCAAGCACTGGGACTAAAGGTGTGCACCACCAGCGCTGGGCTATGACTCGGAATTCTTGATCCTCCTGCCTCCACCTCCTGAGTGCTAGGATTATAGGCTACACCACCACACTCAGTTTCTGCTGAGGACTGAGCCCAGAGCTTCATAAACTTTCAATCACTCTATCAACTGAGCTCCATCCTCACCCCTGTTCACCCCAACATGGCCAAATAAGCCGTCACTACCGGCTGCTCCGGGGCACTCTGGGCCAGCAGCCTTCCCTCAAGTCTATGCTATCATTCTCATTTATAGGCCAAGAAAAATGAGACCCACAGAAACTAAGAAACTCATCCAAACAAGTGAGCTGGACTTCACGTCCCTCCCAAGCCTGGTTTCTGAACTGATCCATGCTGGCTCCCTGTGGATTTAACGGCAGAAACAAGTCTAAAGTCCCAAAGGGGACTAAATTAAACTGGGGAGTATGTCTCTGTCGCAAAAGGATGGGGTGAACCCAGCTCCTACCCTCTCAAGGTTGGCATCGCAAAGGCAAAAGGACTCCCCTAAGGCCCTTACAGAGGATGGGAAGGCTGGCCTCTAGTGAGGGTACAGTAGCTCTTACCAGGGTTGACTTCTCGGTAGCGGCCCACACCATAGGCATCCACAATGCCCTGGAAGCTGGCGGTGAAGCGGTTGGTCCGGATGAGGGTTGGAGGCATGTCCCGGGAGGGTATTCGATGAGCAACAGCACTTACTCCTGCTTCACTCTGGGGTGCCCAGTGGAGAGGCAGAAGTGATGGAGGGGCATTCAGAAACCCTGAAGGCCCCACCCGGGCCCAGCTGAAACTGTCCACAGCCATTTCTAGGTTGAAGCTGGGATGGGATGGCATGGAGGAAGTTGGTCAGCCCCACCCTGCCCAAACCTGGGGCATTTGAAAAAAGAAAGTATGCCTCTTCACAGCTGGTGGCCCAGGAGAGGGACCCATCCCCATCCTGGAGATCCAGCCCTGCACCGCCAGTGTGTGCTACAATGTCCTCGTGTGTACCACCACTGCACCCACTGGTAAGGGCCTGAGGCTCCTAACAGGCTCAGGTCACATACCACTGCCTTGGAAGTGCAATTTTATAATTGTCTTGTGTAGCGTGCCAGAGACTCTGGGAAATCAGAAGGGAGGGTTATGGGGCTGGGGCCATCAGGGTAATGCCCCGGGGGAAGAGGCTTCTAGGAAATGGACCCCCCTCCCAATCCCAGGGCAAAGACGAGGTACTGGGGAGCTTGAGGTGGGGCTGGAAGGAGAAGGAGAAAAGGCAGGCAGAGAGCGAGCCTCTGGCAGCCTGTGTGCTCACCGAGCCATCCTGGAGCGCCTGCTGGAGGGTGGGCAAGTCCCGCGTGGCACACCAGACCTCCGCAATGAGGCACTTGTGTGTGGTGCTCACACTGCACTGGTTGAGGGCCAAGTACACGGCCTTCATCTTGCGGATCTGCACTTGCCCTGGCGGCAGCAGCTGCTGCACCCGACCCAACACCTGGCTCAGGAATCGCTCCGTTTCCCCCAGGACCTGGAGCCAGAACAGGTACTCAGAAGGGGCACTGAGGGAGCCAGCAGGGGTCAGGGCATGTGGGTGCTCACCTCCTGAAGCTCCTGGCTCTGCTGCTGCAGCTGCTGCAAGGCCGCATGCCGGGCTTCCTCTTGCTCCAGGTAAGGGAAGACATGGCAGTGGAAGCTGGAGGGATAAGGGGTTTTGAGGGAGCCACCAGGCAGAGCTGGAGTCAGGACAGATTTGGTGTTATCAGGGGCCTGGGGCACTCTGGGCCAGCAATATCTAGCTGGGAGCCTAAAGTGGTGGCTGGGGGCTGGACACCTGGAGAGGCCGAGTGGCCACAGCCACACACACACACACACACACACACACACACACACACACACACACACACACACACACAAACGGCTCACCAGTCTGTGATCTTCCCAATAGCAGCCACACACCACACACACACACACACACACACACACACACACACACACACACACACACACACACGGCTCACCAGTCTGTGATCTTCCTAATCTTCTGACCGATCTGCTCACCCCAGTAGGAGATGATAAAGGTCATCCAAGTTGCAGGCTCACCCTAAGGGAGTCAGGCTTAGTTGATCCCTGGAGCCCTGGCTCCTCGCAAACCACCCCACCCTGCCCCCTGCCAGCTCACCGTCACAGGGTCCTCTAGCTGCGCCTCTGTCTCCTTAAAGCTGGCAATGAGGAAGCCGCGGCAGGCTCTCCAGAGCAGGCGCTCCAGGGCAGCAGCCTTGTAGGGCTCCACAGCACCTGCCACAAAGCTGCCAGCAGGGCTGGAGGGGGCTGCAGCCTCCCATCCCACCCACCTCACCAGGAAGCACCCCCAGGGATATTCCCACAGGGCAGAGACTCAGGGACCATCCTGTTCCCTTCTCTGGCCAGTGCCCTAAGGCTGACAGGAAAAGCCAAACTGCCCGACTCACTTGACCTTCAGGTCTGCGTGTGGCCCCCGAGCGGCTGGAAGCAGGGGCGTTCTCTCAGAGGAGGGTCCCTCAGTGTGGTCAGCTGCCATCTGGGCACCAAGAGACACTGTGAGCCCCAGCCCAGGTTGGGCTTGGCATCGCTGTCTCCCGCCCCATCCCTGCCTTGGCTGGGGCTGACCGGAGGGCTGTGGTTCTGGCCCAGCACGGCTGAGTGGAGCTGCAGCTGGTGCAGCTGCGCCCGCAGCGCCTGCTGGTTGCCTCGAACATCCCGAAGCTCCCGGGCCAGGCGGTCGGTCTCCTCCTGGATGCGCAGCAGCTCTCGGGGAGGTGGTGCTGGCAGTGCCCCCTCAGGCGGGGGTAGTGTCAGACCAGCCCGCTGTACTTCCTCCTGCAAGAAGGCTAGACACAGAAAGCGGGTCAGGGGAAGCCACCCCGGGGTTGTGCCAGCTCATAGCTACCGTGAGCCAAGGGCTGCAGACTTGTAGGGAGATCCCAAGTGCTCATCAAGTGCTATTACTAATCCGCTAAGTCAGAGCTCCGCTCCGCCTGCTCTGCCCTCGTCTTTGGCCGAAGAAGAAGCTGCCCACCCCTCGACCTGGCCTCTGCCCATGCCAGTCCATCTAGACAAGGCTCAGTCCATGCCTCTTGTTTCCTGCCATCCACAGGACGAGTTCTGAGGTGTGGACCTACTTCAAGCCACCCCGCCTTCGGTCCTCTGCTCCACCCACCCAGAGCCAAGGACGTCCTGAAGACCCCAGCAGCCCTGCCTGCACCCCCCTTCTTTCCCTTCACCCGGGTAACTGAGGCACTTCCTCCCAGACCAAGCTTGCCGAGTGCTCCTTCCAGGAAGGCAGCCTGGACTGTGGGCCTGAGCCCAACTTACTGAAGGTCTTCTCCAGCTCCTCACAGCGCCGGACGTCCACCACGAAGCGCCTCTGGAAGGCACTCACAGAGGCGTTGAGCTGCGAAGGGCACACAGAGGTCACTGCTCTGGGGTCTAGGCCTGAGGCACCTCCTCCAAAACGTTGCTGGGTGCCCGGTTAGTCTAAAGATGAGCTGGAGCGGATTCACCCATGCCAGGAAGGGCATGAGTAGGCATGGGTAGAGCACCTGTGCTGGAAGGGAGGGCTGGGATGCCCCCACAGGGGGCCAGGGGTCATCATGGGGCCCTTCCGGACGTGGGTTACCTGCCCAGGGCTCCGTTCCCACTCACATCTCTGAACTCCACGAGGCCCAGCTCGCCCAGCTGGCTCACGCAGGTGTAGGCAGCTGCTGTGGGCAGCAGGAGCTGGACCAAGGCCACCTCTTCACTCCGGAACATGGAACCCATGACCCTTAGGACAGGCCAAAAGGTTGGTCAGGAGCCTGCTCCAGGCAGGCATCACACACCTGTTCCCATCCACTGGACAGATGGGGAAACTGAGGCCCAGCAAGGGGTAATGGGTGCTGAGGTCAACAGGAAGTCAGCAGTATAACAAAGCATGGAGCAGGCCAATGCCCCCACAGCCTGCTGTAGGCTGTCTCTAAGCTCGCTCTCCGGGGCCTCCTTGTCCCAGCCCAGCTCAGCAGCTGCCACACACTGGCTCTGCCCACTGTTCTGCAGCACCGTGCCACCTCTCTGCCTGCCCTCACTCTAGATCTGGCTCATCCCTGGGATCCTGGGCCCCAGTCCTGAGGCTGACCACGGGGCTGTCCTGTCTGCCTCCTTACACAGGCAGTGGGGTGGGGATGGAGTGTTCCCTAGGTCCCCTGGGGCTAAAAGCCTGAAGAGGGTGATGGCTGGGGTTGCTTTTGGCAGGCTGGCTGGGTGTTGAAACCAATGAAAGTGAAACCGTGAAACCATGAACGGGAAGGCCTGGTGGCCTTGCTCCAGCCCCAGCAGGTACAAACATTTCCTGCCTGAGAGTGGCCCCCAGTGGGCCCTGCAGATTGCCCCCAAAGCCAGCACTCTCCCCAGGCCCCTGCCTATCTGTAGCTATTGCTCTTGGGCTCAGGGTTCTGGTGGGACACAGTTTCCTCAGCACACCATTAAGTGGAACTTTAGAGGCTAATGGGCCCAGCTTGCGCAGGCCACTTCCTCCCCAAAGCCTGGTTTTCTTAAGAGGAAACCACAGTCCTGTCCCTAGCCTGGGAACAGAAAGAACTCAGAGGGTAGTCTAGGACTTCAGAAGAGCCAGGCCCTGAGCAGGCAAGGGTGGGCAGGAAGGTGCCGTTACCCATGAGCATGGCTCTGGCCACAGAGCAGAGGGTCAGGACCAAGTCTCTAGGGTCTTGCCCAGATTGTGATCAACTGTGTGACACTGAGTAAGTCATTTGCCCTCTTTGGGCCCATATTTCCTCTTCGTTGACTAAGACTTGGCCAAGCAGGGCAGTGGTGGCGCACCCCTTTAAACCCAGCACTGGGAGGCAGAGGCGGGTGGATCTCTGTGAGTTCGAGGTCAGCCTGGTCTACAAAGAGAGTTTCAGGACAGCCAGGGCTGTTACACAGAGAAACCCATAAAACAAAAACAAAAAGACTTAGCCACCCCTGGCAGGAAAGGTAGGACGTGAGTGGACGGTGAACAAAAGATCAGAGACCTTGTGTCTTCTATAAACACCACGCCAATCAATAACCGGCACCCCAGCCTTATCTTTGTCTTTTCTTTTTTTGGTTTTCCAAGACAGGGTTTCTATGTGTAGCCAAGACTGTCCTGGATCTCGCTTCTGTATACTAGGCTGGCCTTGAACTCTCACAGATCCACCTACCTCTGCCTCCTGAGTACTGGGATTAAAGGTGTGTGCTACCACCTCCACACAGGCCCACCCCAGCAAGTGGTGAAGTCTAAGGTCACATGGTCAGCTAGGACCAAACCAGAGAGGGGGCTGTCCCAGACTAGCGGGAAGCTGCTTTGCCGGCTCATGTTCTACCTGTTCCAGCACCATAACCAACATCACCAGGCTGCCCCAGCCGTGGGACCCCAGCCATCTAGACACAAGACAAGTAAAAGCACCTCCATGCCCCTGCGGTCCACACCATGCACTGGGATTTAATAGCTCCTGTCTCCTGCAGCCAGCAGGGCATCTGTGGGCTGGACTCTCACATAACACTTGTGCTCCCTTTCCCGGGACGCCCTGAAATTCGGCTTCACTCCTGCACTCCTTTCTTGGTCCTTCCTTCGGTCCCACGCCTCTTCTCCCAGCCCCTGCCTTTTGGAGGATGACGGCACGGCACGAGGAGGGGCTGGAATCCGCCTCGAGCCCCACCACTTCCTAGTTGGGTGGCCTCTGTTTCCTCATCTGTAGAATGGGTTCCTCCCTCCGAACCAGACGCAGAAGGGGGATCCCTGAGCCCAGGCATGGTGAGGTGGGTTCCGAACTTGCCCGGAGCTAGCAACCCATCTTCCTGCTCCTCCTTGCGGCCTGCCTGCACCCCATACGGCCTGAAACGGGCGCGTGGCCGCTGAGCTTTCTCCACCCGAAGTCGGGCGGGGTGCCTGGTCCCTTGCCCGGGCAGAAGAAGCGGGTGGTGGGCAGGGCTTAGGCTCTGCAACCCCGCAGGACACTCACCCTGGTGGGCGCGTCGCTCAGCTCCAGCTTGGGATCTGAGCCCGCCAGCCGGCAGGAGCAGCTCACTCCAGCTCCGAAAGGCAGGGAGTGGGCGTGGTCTGTGGCCCCGCCCACTGCCCGTCCCGTCCCGCCGAGTTCTGGGAGGAGGGGTTGGGAGGAAGGCGGCGACTGAGATGGTTCTAGGTGGCCTGGAATGGTTTAGTTCCAGGGACTGGGAGGTAACCGACGACCGGGGTGCAGGTAAGACCTTGGGGGATAGGCCACTTTTCCTTTCCCTCTTAAGAGCTACGTCCTGATGGGTCCTAGTACACACAGTCCAAGATCTGTTGCTACCTCACCTCACCCAGCCCAGTCTGAGTGTCCCAGGAAGGCTGGGGCAGAGCTGCCCCACTCTTTGGGTACCTCTCCGCTGGCAGCAGGGCGTTTGTCAGGCCAGTCTCCGCTGAGAAACTTACACCCAGGAGGCCAGGAGACTCCTGGACTTGAGGTCCTAGTGTCTGGAAACTGGGATTCAGCACTGTCCAGCTGCCTGCACTTTGGACAGGCTGGACTGTACCCACTGGGGACCAGAGGGACAAGGGGCCCCTCAGCTCTGGTGATCCTTGGACCCCGTACAGTAAACAGGGGCCTTGATGTGTGTGGGGAGGTATAGAACGGAAGTCTAGGGCTACGTAGAAACTGAGTTAGTCAAGGTGGGCATCCTCAGAAAACAGGTGTGTCACAGGTCTGATCTGACCTGGAAGGACCCTCATACAAGTACCCCAGGGGTCACAGGTCAGTGCTCTTCAGTGAGGGCAAACCCACAGGGCCACAGAGCTGTTGTGGATGCCTCCGACCATGAACACCACGCCAGCAGCCAGCCTCCCAGTGAGTGTGCACGCACGGAGCACCCGTTCAGAGTCAGAGGAGCCACACAGCCGGGCTGGGCCTGGAAACCAGGAAGCTGCAGCCTCACAAGAGCCCGAGTGGGGAACTGGGGAAATGGGATGTAGCAAGAGGCGAAGCCAGCTCAGAGGCAGCAGATCTGTGTCATTCCCTTGTGATTGTCACCCCACAGCAGGCTTCCCGTTCCCCAAAGGACACCCTGGCCTTCTTGCGGGTGTGTGTGTGTGTGCATGCGTGTGCAGGCACACTCTGGTACAAGCACATGTGAAACCTGAGCTGGACAGCAGGCTCGTTCCTCAGTTGCCCACCACCTTCGTCATTTTGAGACAGGGTCTCTCACTGAACCCGAAGTTGCCATTTTGATGAGATGACGAGCCAGGGAGCCCTCTGGGACCCCTGCCCCCACCCCCAGCAGTGGGTAGCATTCGCCTGTTCTGTGCGTTCTCAGGCTAGGAACACTTTCCTCACGGAGACTTCTACCCTACCTCCTCCTGAGGCTCCTGATGGACTCTGGCCTGAAGCCTGGGAAGGCTCCAAGTCCAAACAACGGGAGTGATGGAGGTCCGAGAAGATAGAAGACCTGGGGCCCACCTCTCAGACACCCAACGCCATGGGAACCTGCATTGCCAGGCCCCGGGGAGAAGCCCAGAACATGTGTGATATGGTTCCAGGTCCTGTGGCCAGCCACAAAGAGGTTCTCTGGGCCTGTGAACCACAGAGGATGACTGGGCTCTGCTGTTAGGTCTTGTGGACATGCAAGCTGCTGGAAGCCATTCAGGAAACAAGGCCAAAGGTCCATGCACACCTGGTCTAGTCAGAGGAAGCCCCAGACCCCAGGCTGTGGGGGGTGGGTTCCACCTTAGCAAACAGACACAACACAGTAGGCAGTTGTAGGACCATAGCTTCTTTATGGGCAGCTGGGGCTACGGGACCGAGCCAAGTGGCCAGGTCACCGGTACAGGTAGTCGGCCTGGATGTTGGCGGAGATCTCAGCCTCCCACTTGTCTCCGTTATTCAGCAACTTCTCCTTGTTGTACAGCAACTCCTCATGAGTCTCGGTGGAGAACTCAAAGTTGGGGCCCTGTAAGAGGGTGGACAGTCAGTCAGCGAGGCAACCCCCTCCCGGGAGCCTCTGTGCTAGCCACCTCACCCGGACCCACTCACCTCCACGATGGCATCAACAGGGCAGGCCTCCTGACAGAAACCGCAGTAGATACACTTGGTCATGTCGATGTCATAGCGTGTGGTCCGGCGGCTGCCATCGGCTCTTGGCTCAGCCTCGATGGTGATGGCCTGAGGGAGTGGCCACAGGTCACTGCCACACTGGCAGGCACCTCCTGGCCCTGCCCCTCACAGCTCAATCTGGCCCCTGGGGGGTCTGCATGGATGCCCCACATCCTCAGACCCCTCCTAGCCCTCCAGGGGAGCCACCTCTCAAATGGACCCATTAGCCTCGCCAGGCTTTTGCTCAGCACTTGCCCAGGTGACCCCCCTGTCTCACAAGGAAGAGGCTATGATCTGCTTTGATCCTTGAAAACCTGTGGCCGGGCAGTGGTGGTACACATCTTTGATCTCAGCACTTGGGAGGCAGAGGCAGAGGCAGGTGGATCTCAGTGAGTTCGAACTCAGAATGACCTACAAAGAGAGTTCCAGGACAGCCAGAGCTGTAACACAGAGAAACCCTGTTTCTAAAACAACCAAAAAGAAAACCTGTGACCCTAAGAGGTCCCCTGGAACAGGAAGTGCCCAATGACTGTCACATTGAACAACCTTTCTGACAGTCCCCATTTGTTGGAGAAAATTAAGACTCAGGTCGAAGGATTTCCCGAAGTCGCACAGTAATGAGGGACACAGACCAAATCCGAAGGTGCATCTTTAACTGTTGGTTTCTGGGGGAAGAGCTGTGTGCCAGCCAAGAGTAAAAAGGGACAGCCTGGGACCCACAGGCCAGGGAACTCTTTAAGGAACTTGGCACTCCCCTGTCCGGCTCACTGCTCAGGGAAGCCTCAGGAGGCACACCCTCTTGTGTTTCCAAGAGCAGGCCGGAGACCCGCAGCAGCTGCTGCCGCAGTTACAGGACATGAGGAACAAGTCTGTCTCACAGAGCGCATACAGCCTACAAGTCATCCCTGCCACCACTGCCGCTCCGGGGGCACTCCCAGGGCATAGCCAGGAGCCGGGCATGACAGGTCTCAAGGCTGCACCTGCGGGGCTCCTGCCAGGCACACCAAAGCCACCTCTGCATCTTCCTGTTTCCACAAACAGCCCCAACTGCAGATGTTCCACATGGCACCCATGAGCACAGTCAAGAGCCGAGGCCCCGAGAGCAGCCACTGGGGACGGGAGCCTTGGCTGCATGTCCTTGGCTCAAATCCAGGATGGGCACACAGAGAGGACTCCTGAAACTACTCCATGGCTCCTGAGCCCAAATGTTACACCATCTACTGACTCCTAGGGTGGGATGTGGGTATGCCACATGGTCTTTTTGGGATGGAGGCTGCCACCGGCTTCCTGACATCAAGAACTCAGTGTCCCGCTCACAGGACCATGGTTAGGACTTTCATCAGGGATTGTGGCAGTGCGTGTCTTTATCAGGAGTCCAGAGGCAGAAGCAGGCAGATCTCTGTGAGCTCAAGGCCAGCCTAGTCTACACGGTGAGTTCTAGGCCAGCTGGGAATAAGCAGTTGGACTGTCCTAAAAGAAAGAACGAAAGGGACTTTGCCGGGACGTGTATCAAGGCAGAGTTAGATTTAGAGCGTACCTGTGCAGGACAGATGGCCTCACAGAGCTTGCAGGCAATGCAGCGTTCCTCCCCGGATGGGTAGCGGCGCAATGCGTGTTCCCCACGGAAGCGTGGACTCAGTGGGCCCTTCTCAAACGGGTAGTTGATGGTGGCAGGCTCCCGAAAGAGGTAGCTCAGGGTCATGCCCAGTCCTGTGGGCAGCACAGAGCTGGCAAGGGGCTGCTCTCCTCCCCAGCACATCCCCGCCTGACTCCCACCTCTCCCCGCTGGCACCCACCTCGGAAGAGTTCTGTCCACAACAGAGTCCGGGCTGCACGGTCCGTCACGGACTTCATGTCCATCTCTAACTCTGACACATTCACGTACTCTGCAGAAGTCAGGGTGGGAGGTTAAGGAATCTGGCTCTGGGAGACGAGGCCCAACTCTCAGCTCTAGGTGCGGCAGGTGGGCTCCTAGTGAGGGCCCAGGGAAGTCAGTCTGCAGCCCTGGGAAGCTCTGCTGGTTCCCTTTCTGCCCAGGTAACCCAAAGAGCCCCTAAGCAAAGCTTTTCAAGTTCAAGGGTGTCGGGGCCTGGGTCCTCCTAGTGGGTCTAGCAGCTCCTCGCCAGCACACGCCTCCCTCCTTCAATGCCACCACAAGGCCCGTGAGTCACATCTCCTGATCACCACCTCCATGTTCAGAGTGGAAACTGAAGCTGGCAGAGGGGCCCTGGCAAAGCAGCAGTTCCCCCGGGTGTGACCACGATCAGGAAAGCCTAAGTCAGAAGACACCATGCGGTACTCACTGTAGGTGGCTGCCACTGCACTGCTGTGGAGGCTTCGGCCACTGAGATGTCCTGCAAGGAGAGGGGGAAACTCTGCTGCTGTGACTTCAGGCCAGAAAGCTTGGCTCCCCTAACCCCAGGAAAGGCTCCCTGGTCCTACCTGCGCGCACGGCCTGGGCCACGGCCCGTGGTAGCATGACTGAGGTCAGACGGTACATCTGGAACATGGAAAGGAGGGGAGGGGAGGGGTCTAAATCTGCCCTCCTCAGGACCTTCTCACACACCATCCCGGTGGGGACCAGCACCCCCAACCCTCACGCTGGCCTCACTCTGCTAAGACTCACCTGACGGGGCACCCCAAGTTCCTTCTACTGTAGCTCCTAAGCAGCTTATTTAATCCACCGCCCCCTCTACTTCTCATCTGTAGTTCACACCAAAACACCCTGACCACCCCGACAGTGTGCTGAGTTAACTCTGAGCCAGGCTTCATGCCAGATGTCACAAGCCGTCATCCTGACATACGGACTGCCCCAAAGTTAATGCCATTGGAACCAGGGCAGGAACCCAGAAGTCACCTGCAGAAAAACCTTAACGGTTTAAATAATCCTCAGGGTCAAGTTCCTCTCCCCAACCCAAGGACCTGCTGGAACTCTGTCCAGCCTGCCTAGTGACCTTGGGCAAAAGATGTCCCCTGGCCTCAGGCATCTCGCCTTCGACATAGGGAGGGAGGGTCCCGGAAACTAGGGATGTGTGCAGTGAAGGGGATGTTGGCCGAGAGCCTGGCACTTTACCAACGCTCCGAAGAGCCCCTCCTCTGACCTCTGACCTCTAGCGGGTCTGCCAATTCTTGACCCGTGACCCCAGGCAATCCTGGAGCCCAACCTACCACTCTCTCTCTCTCAGACCTTCCCCTTGACCTCTGACCCTACGAGCGCAGAAGGCATCCGGCCAGGCAGCGCATGCGCCTGAGGGTGCAGGCTTCCCGGCCCTGCAGCTCGCGGAAGGACGCAGAGGCCACAGGTCCCCAGCCGACCCGCCAGACCCCAGACTTCGCGGAGTGAGCGCTGACGCCACGTCCAACCCCGTCGTCAGGCCACCCAGGCCCTGTCCTCGCCGCCTTGCCCTGGACACCCACCTTGAGGCGCGCCGGCTCCTTCCCTGGCCCAGGCGCGGTCCAGCCGGGAGGCGGAGCCTAACTTCGGGACGCTGCCATTGGCGGGCTACGCGGGCCTTTTTTATTTTTCTCCTGATGGCCTTGCCTGCTGTGGCCTGATTGGCCTGTGGTGCGGCCGCGGGAGGCGGGGCCAGAATTATATTTTCTCTGATTGGCTGACGGGAACGGGCGCTTGAAGTTTTCTAGGGAGCGGCCATGCTGTATCGGAGAGGTTAATACGCGAGACTTCCGAGCTGCTAGAGGAGGGACTTCCTGGGCGTGGTTTGGGACTTTGGGGCCGTCCCGGTGGGTGGGGCATGGCCGTGTGATCATTTGAATATTGTCAAGGTGGCGACCGCTACTCTGCGCCAAAGCGCAGTCACAAGGCTTCATCTGGTTCTCGGAGCAGCCACGGGTAGCAGGACTTTCTAAGTCTGCCCCTGTGACTAGAGAGCCAGGAGGCGAGCTGCATGTCTTGTTTGGAGTGGTCAGGGAAGGCTTCCTTTAGGAGGTGGTGTCTAAGCTGCCGCTGAGGAGTCCAGCGGGCCAGGAAGGTCAAAAACACCGGGCCGGGAGAGGAGACAGGATGTCAAACATTTGGGTTTTAGCAGTTTTAGCGGCTGGAATGTTTCACCCCAGAGGAGGATGGGGAGGATGGGCAAGGAGTCGTTGAGGGAGGGATCTTAGCCTTTAACAGGGTGGCAACACCTCGCTCCAAAAAGAGACAAGACACCCGTGGCTTGGGGTCATCCCTCCTGCTTTAATACTCCAGCGACCACAGGTCGTTAATTCAACCTCATACAGCTAGAAAACCGAGGCCCAGAGGCCCCAGACACGTCTCATCACAGGATTGGCCTGTGCCAGATACCACTGGTTCCCTCAAACACTATCCACAGGAAGGTGGGTAGTTCAGAAGTGCCTGTTTTCTCCCTGATTCCATGGCTAGCACTGCAGGAGAGAGGTCACAGCGCCTCTTCTCACATTCCCACCCTCAGCCTATACCAGTCAGAACAGTCAAAGGCCCAAAAAGGGAAGCCCCAGGAGGAGGAGGGCTGAGCACCCTGCCCTGTGGCCTGGGCCCCAGCAGGCCATTTCCTCAGCGGCTGTGTCCCAGGGAGGGCTCCTGTGGCCCCTGTTCCCCTCACAGCAGTGTGCAGCTGCAGCTTCTCTCCTCCATGGCCACCAGGAGCACCCTGAGGTTTCGCCTCGAGTAGGGTGGGTAACGAAGGTCGTTGATCTTCTCCATCCTGGGGCTGCGCAGCAGACAGGCTCGCTGGTTGGAAAAGGTGTCGAAGGAGAACTTGCCGTGGTACCTGCCCATCCCGCTCGATCCTGTGGGCAGCATGGAACACAGGGTTTAGGTCCTTGGTGGCCAACTGAGGGGACATCACATAGACTTTGCTCTGACAAGTGGGCTGTCTGAGCCTCTCTTTCCCTATTTGTTCATTGAGCTCATCGCAAGACATTATGGATAGAAAAAGGCGGAGCCTTGAACCTGCCGCCAGACCAGTATGCCAGGTTTTCCTGTGGGACAGGCAAACTGAGGTCAAGGGCATGAATTCTCCAGCCAGGCTACCCAAAGTTGAATCCCAGCTCTGTCCTAAACAGGTATGTCACTTAGGGCAAGTGACTGTGACAGTGGCACCCTCCTCCTAGGGCTGTGGTAGACATCTTCAAACCTGTGTGTTTTCTAGTGTCTAGGAAGGGAGAAGGACTCAGCCCAGAAAGTCCAGGCAGCATGACCTGGGAGTAATGGAGATGGCTTGTTGGACTGAGTGAAGCCAGAGGAAAGTGGAATCAGACAGACAGAGGATGGGTGGGGGAAAAAAGAGGGGTGGGGGACTCAGGCTTGGGGACAACTCAGCCTTGAAGGCAAGTGACTTGTCAAGGCCAACCTCAGTAACTGCCACAGCAGACTAAGAGAGGGGAATAGGAGCAGGGCTCCAGGTCAAGACCAGGACAGGACAGACCATGCTGTCACTCCCATACTGAGTATGACCAGGTGGAAGGACCAGAATGCTTTCAATGAGGAAGCAGGCTCCAAGACGAAGGGGCTGCCTGGGTCACGTGCCTGTGGGGCTTGCTGGGATATAGCTGTGAAGTTTGCAGTTGTGTGTGGCGTGGGACATCTCCGCATCCCAGGCCTCCTGGAAGCAGAGATGTGCAGAGCTGGATTTGCGGGGACCTGGGAAGGCTGAAGGAGCGTCACCTGACCCTACCGTGGAGTTGAAGGCACCAGGATGAATGGCAAAAGACTGGGAAAAAGTCAAGAAGCTCGTGACTGGAGGCAACTAGTATCTTTTTACAAAACCTACCAAAATGATCTCTCTGGGTTCTCACCCACATGCTTAAGTGCAAGCACACCTGGAAGGTCCCCCACAGCTGTAGGGAGGTGGGGGGCAGGCTAGATGGACACGGACTGTGGAGAGGGGCTTCCTCCCGTGTCCGCTGCTCTGGGAGTGGGCTGCATGTTCTGCAGTTAGCATGCTCGAGCAGCAGGGTGTGGATGCAGCCGTGGAGCAGCAGGAGGGCAGAGCTCTGCAGCCACCTACCCACTCCTCCAAAAGGAAGGCTGGACAGGGTCATGTGCATGAAGCCATCGTTCCCGCAGAAGCCCCCGCTGCTGGTCCGCGCCAGGACCTGTTTAATCACCTGGGGGAGAAAGAGGAACTTGTAAAACATCTGGTTGTACCTTGTTTCAGGAAGGGTCTGAGGTCCAAGATAGGCCCAATGGACCAGACTCACAAACTCCACCCTAGGGACATGTTCTCTGTGTGTATGTGTGTGGCCTTGGCAGGGGCTTGCGACATAAACCCAAGGAGAAGTCATGAGACCTGGTGTCACCTAGGAAAGGCAGAGTGGCACATGAGGTGACTGCTGAGTCTTGTGTGACAGCTTTCAGGAGAGTAGGGAGAGGGGAGGGAGGGCCTTTGTGGGGAGAGTTTGGGAAGCCAAGGCCAGGTTTGGACTCAGCAGCCTAAGACTGGCCTTGCCTGACTTCCTGAAAGGGCCTGCGGCCTGCGGGTCTGAGCCGGCTGGAGGGAGGGGAGATGGATTTGCTCTACTTAATGGAATGCTGTCCGGTGAGGACGCCTCTCAGATGGGCCTTGTCTGGTGAAGTGGATCCCACCAGGGAGCAGCATTGCCTCAGCCTGAGGCTGCCAAGAACCACGGTCACACCAGAGGATGAGCAGGCTGGAAGACATCCTGGCTTAGGACCAGTGCTGGGTTCAAGAGACTTTGAGGGACAGTTGGCCTCACTGCCAAAAGGGCTGTGATGTGATTTCTTTGTTGTTGTTGTTGTTGTTGTTATTTTTCAAGACATTTGTTTCTCTGTGTAGCCCTGGCTGTCCTGGAACTCGCTCTGTCGACCAGGCTGGCCTTGAACTCAGAGATCCACCTGCCTCTGCCTCGAGCACTGGGATGGAAGGCGTGCGCCGCCAGCACCTGGCTTGTGTTGTGTTTTCCAAAGGTTCCACAGAGGAAGGGCTGAGGTGGTCCCAGCAGAGCCCCCACTCACGGGGAGCAATGGGGGACGTGGTCACAGAGGAAGCGGCCAGGACAGAATGGCGACCTGGGTAGTTAAACCCAGCGTCAGGTATGGTAGTGTTGCCTGTAATTACACCCAGGGCGGCAGTGGCGGAGTAGGGCCCGGAGTTCAAGGTAATCCTCAGGCTAGCCTGAGCTGTTTGAGACCCTGCCTCAAAAACAGGGCTGACGAGATGGCTCAGTGGGTATAGGCACTTGCTGCCAGGCCTGACAAACTGACTTTGAAATACACATGGTGGAAGGAGAGATCGGACTCCCTCCCATTGCCAACAGACTCTCACACAAATGCCGTGCCGTGCATACCTGAAGACACACGCAATAAACAGATGTTTAAAAAATGCTTTTAGCCGGAAGGTGGTGGCGCACGCCTTTAATCCCAGCACTTGGGAGGCAGAGCCAGTCTGATCTCGGTGAGTTCGAGGCCAGCCTGGGCTACAGAGTGAGAGCCAGGACAGGCGCCAAAGCTACACAGAGAAACCCCATCTCGAAAAACCAAAAAAAGAAAAAAAAAGAAAAACAAATGCTTTTAAGGCTGGGACCAGCAACATGGTTCAGTGGATAAAGGGACTTGCTACCAAGCCTAAAGACCTAAGATTGATTCCCAGGACCCACAAGGTGGAAGGAGAGAGCCGACTCCTGCAAGTTGTCCTCTGACCTCTACATGTTCACACAGATACATAAAAATGTGATAAAAAGTGTTAAGCCAAAACCATGCACAAGCCTCATTCTAATTGAATTAAACGGCACAGGGGACAAGTCTTTCCCCTGGATCAAAACATTTCTCCAGTAACATGGTAGCCACCCCTCCACAGAGAGGGCTCCAGCACACTGCCTCCCTTCGGGGCCAGCACAGAGGCTCGCTCAGATACTCGAGACAGGACAGAAGAGCTCTGAGCAGAGCCTTCTAACAGACACAGTCTTCCCAAGTGACCTTTAACTTCCTAGATACATGTGGCTCTGCGGTAACCAGAGTCATTCTCTCTAGAAATCCCATCCCCTGTTACAGAGTAGTGAGAAATCAGGAAAATGGGGACATAGCGGAGAGCTGCCGGGACTCCGGGCTGATCAGAGTGCAGACGCATGGATGGAGGGCAGCTATGGCGATGCCTGCTGTACTTGCCTGGTTGTGGCACGTGCCAGAGTCCTTCATGGGGGAACTGGTTGTGGCGTGCACAGGGAGTCTACTGCCTTTGTGTCTTTTGTATATTTAAAGTTATTCTAGAATAAAAAGTGTGTTTCAATGAAAAAATGGTGATAGCTGAGTATGAAACTTATTTGGTAGGTTTTTTTTTAAAAGGTTTATTTATTTAATGTGTACTGGTGTTTTGTCACACAAATGCCGTGACATGCACACCTGAAAACACACTTTGTGTGAGGGTTTCGGATCCCCTGGAACTGGAGTTATAGACAGTTGTGGTTGCTGGGAATTGAACTCAGGTCCTCTGGAAAAGCTCTTAACCACTGAGCCATCTCTCCAGCCCCATTTGGTAGGATTTGTTTTGTTTTGTTTTTTGTTTTTTAAATTTATGTTTTTTCGAGACAGGGTTTCTCTGTGTAGTTTTGGTGCCTGACCAGGAACTCACTTTATAGACCTGAATGGCTTCGAACTCACAGAGATCCGTCTGCCCCTCCTCCCGAGTGCTGGGATTAAAGGTGTGTGCCACCACCGCCCCGGGCAGGTTTTTTGTTTTTAATTATTACATTTTATTTATTGTGTGTTTGTGTGTACTAGTCTCAGCTCATGTGAAGATTTTGTCGGAGAAAAACTTGTGGGAGTCTGTTCTTCTACCACAGGATTCTTAGAGATGGGGCATCTTTACTGGCTGAGCTATCTCACCAGCCCCCTTATTTGTTTGTTTGTTTGTATCTTTGAAGACTTATTTATTTTATGTGTATGTTTTGCCTGCATGCATGTATGTGTACCACGTATGTGCCTGGTGCTTGAGGAAGTGAGAAAAGGACATCAGATCCCCTGGAACTGGAGTTATGGATCACTGGGAACCAAACCTGGGTCCTCTACATGAGCAACGTGCTCTTAACCACTGAGCCATCTCTCCAACCCAGTTTGGTAGATTTTGTCTAGTGTGCAGGAAGCATTGGGTTTGATTCCCCAGAATCAAATATAACCAGGTGTCATTAACACATTTATAATCCTAACACTCAGGAGGTGGAGTCAGGAGGATCAGGTTCAATCCTGGACTGCATAGTTTGAGGCTAGCCTAGGCTACATGAGACCCCCATCTCAAAAACTTGTTTGACCAGGTGTGATGTCATCCAGGAGAGTTTGGCCCAGGTAGGGTTGACTTCCAGGAGAGAGGTCAGGGACAAAGCCAGGAGGCCGCCACGCATGAAGTCCTGCTCTGTGGCCACCCTCCCACAGCCCACTGCTTGTATCCCACCCTACCTGGCTTCTCTTCGAGAAGGCATACAGTGCCAGCGGCTTCTCGCGCCGGTTGATGAAGTCGATGGCCTCGTCCAGGCTCCTCACAGTCACCATAGGCAGGATGGGCCCGAAGATCTCCTCCTGCATCACAGGCTCCGTCTCCTGCACGTCCACTAACACGGTGGGTGCTGCAATACAAAGGGGAACTCAGCCTCACTCATAGGCAAGACGTGTCCAGAGCGAGGGCTCCGATAAGGACAGCCTGTGCCCCACACAGAGCAGTCCTGGGGTCTGACTTCCTGGGACCTCAGGCTTGGGGTCTGGAGTCCCACAGAACAACAAAAGCTACAACAGAAGTTCAAGCCATACTCTGAACCTCTAGAGTGGGGTCATAGGTCAGTGAGTCCTGAGGAGTCAGAGGCTCAGAGTCACGGTGGTGTGAGGCTGTGGAACTGGGTCCCAGAGCTGTGTACTCAAGCCAGGCTCCAGAGGTGAGACAGAGGAGTTAGTCAGACATAGGCTGAGACTTGCAGTCCAGCGTGGGCCCCTCCAGCTTGGAAAGGTCTGAAAAGCCCAGGTTAGGAAGGGGGAGACTCACCAATGTAGAGATCGCTTTCATCGCTCTGGCCACCAATGGCCACGCGGCCACAGCCCAGCAGTCCCTGGAGACGCTTGAAATGTTTCTGGTTGATGATTCTGCCCAGGCTGGGGGAGGTCTGTGGGTTGTCTCCGTAGAAACGTGTGATGGCGTTCTGCAGGGCCGGCACCAGCCGCTCCTGCATCTCCTGGCTACACAGGATGTAATCGGGGGCCACACAGGTCTGGCCAGCATTGAAGCAGCGGAACCAGGCCACACGGTTGGCTACATTCTGGGGGTCACAGTCGTCATCCACATAGCAGGGGTTCTTACCCCCCAGCTCCAGGGTGATGGGCGTCAGGTGTTTGGCAGCAGCGGCCATCACGATCTTGCCTACATAAGCGTTCCCTGGGTACATGGGAAGGGCCTAGAGTGACTCATTAGTGAACTGGTAAGTGGGTGGCCTTATCTGTGTCCCTACACAGGGACTCGAAAAGAATTTATCCTACACTCCCAGCAGTGAGTCGGACTCCGTGACCCCCTCCAATGTAGCCCCTCAGCTCCTGGCTGTATTCACTTCTGTCCCTGGCCCACCTTGCAGCTTATGCTCCAGCCTGTCACAGTGTTAGCCACCTCTCCGGCTCCTGAAACCTCTGATGTCCTCTGCCTTGTCCTCTAAGGCCATAGTCCAGCTCCGCCTGCCTGATGCTCAGTCCCTCCTCTCTCTCACAAACTCCTTCCCCGAGTTCCTGGTCTACAGGCTCCTCCTCACTCCCCCTCTCCCTCTGCCATCTACTCATCCCCCAGGTTGTCCCAGCCCTTGCCTGCCACACCATAGCTCTTCCATTCCTTGTTTACTCTCTGCTCGCCTCAGCTCAAACACCGCAGAGGCACTTTGGCGACAGGGACACTCGCCTGTGCTCTCAGTGCTCAGAAAGCTGAGGTAGAAGATTGCCTCAAGTTCAATGCCAGCCTGCGCTACACTGTAAGATCCTATCTCAAACAGTGGCTGATCCAGCCATGGTGGTACACTCCCATACTTCCTGCACTCAGGAGGTAGAGGCAAAAGTGTCAGGAGTTGAGGGTCACCCTCAGCTACGTAGTGAGTTTGAGGCCAGCTTGGGTTACATGAGATCTTGTTTGGAAAAAAATAAGACAAACCCAAACAAGAGCAGCATCCAAGGGCTGAGAGTATGGCTCAGTGGTAGAGCACTTGCCTGGCATGTATGAGGTCTGGGGTTGATTCCCAGCACCTCAAACACAGATAAAAGACTCCAGAATCCCAGCACTCAGGAGGCAGGGGCAGACAGATCTCTGTGAGTTTGAGGCCAGTCTGGTGTACAGAGCAAGTTCCAAGACAGCCAGGGCTGCACAAAGAACCCCTGTCTGGGGGCGGGGGGCGGCGCGGGATCCCAAACATGCAGCCTCTGACATACAGTCTGTGCACTCAACAAAGATGCCCTGGTCTCGGGAGGATGAGTGATGAACACTTCCTATGGACCATATGCTGTGATAAAGGACCTTGTCTTCTGTACAGACCTGTGCTTTGAATTGCCTCAGATGAGAACAGGCTAGATTAGTCATGGCACCCAGCAGTGAGATCCCCGTCAGGTCTGTTGGGACCTGACTTGAAAGCTGGCCTTGGCCTTACCTCTGCACCTGGCCCTGAGACCCTAACCTAAGTGCCACCAGGGCTGAGGGTGTAGAGGTGTCTTTGATGGCACTCCCCTGCCTCCCTTTTCCCCACAAGATTGGAAGACCAATCTACCTTTGCTTCAGCAGCCTTCCCTGTCCCTAGCTGGGCCTTTCCTAGGCTTGAGGCAAGGTCTAGAGAAAAGTCCAAAGCCCAGCTCTGGCCTGTTCTAACCACCTGCAAGTTGAGCCAGCCAGCTTAGGCTCAGGCCCACTTGGGCACTGCCCACTACCTCTACCATTTTTATCGTCCAGGAACTTCATCCTGATCCCTTGAAGCAGACGCCTGGGATCTGGGACATGGTAGCAAATGGCAGGTGACCTCTGGGAGCTAGTCTCACTAAGAGCTTGGGTGCAAATCCTGTCCTGGCCAGCTGGGCAACCCTGGGTCGGGTTCTGCTGCCCTTCAGCACCCCAAGGCAGCCTCTTACCTGTCAGGGCTGAAAGGAGATCACAGGGCCTGCTGTCGGGGCTGTCGGGAGGTCATGGGGTCTGCTGTCAGGGTCTGGTGCAGCAGGAGCTTGGAATGGGTGGACTTTTGACTCGGGGTTGAGGTGGGGAGGTGGTTGGTGGTTATGGACATGGGAGTCTGTCTTCGCTAAGGGTCTGGAGGCTAGAGCCACCCCTGAACCTCACCTGTAAAGAAGATGTGGTCGAACCTGTGTTCCAGCAGCTGCGAGGTCTCCTGAGGCCCACCCAGCACCACGGCAAAGCAGCTCTGTGGGGAAAGAAAGGTCCTCAGACCCATCTTCCGAGTTTAGGGGTGGTCCAGCCTGCATGGAGCCCACCCATCTTGCTTCACCCAGGCTTCGATGATCTTTCCTGAGAACATCCAGGGGGCTGAACACTGCGGTCTTAGGGAAGAATGAAGCCAGGGCCAGTCATGGGACCCCAGGGCACAGACTTCCCTGGCTACATCCTAGAAACCGAAGGGGAGGGGCAGTGATGTAGCCAAGGCCATGCAACTCAGAAGAGTATCCCTAGCCAAGCATAGCAACTCATTCTTGTAATTCAGCTCTCAGGAAGCCAAGACAGGAGGATCACAATGAGTTTGAGGCTAGCCTTGGCTACAGAGTGAGGCCCTGTTAAAAAAAAATGGAAGAGATGGGGGCTGGAGAGATAGTTCAGAGGTTAAGAGCACTGGTTGCTCTTCCAAAGGTCCTGAGTTCAATTCCCAGCAACCACATGGTGGCTCACAACCATCTGTAATGAGATCTGGTGCCCTCTTCTGGCCTGCAGGGATATGTGCACTGTATACATAACAAATAAATTTTGAAAAAAAAAATAGAATTTGAGACGAAGACTAGAGAGGTGACTCAGTAGTGAGAGTGTTTGCTGTGCAAGCTTGAGGCCCTGAGTTCGATCCTGAGGACCCACTGAAGAGCTGCGTGTGAGGGCAGGCACCTCTAATTCCAGCACTGGGCAGTGGAGAAGGACAGATCCCAGAGAATCCCTGGTCAACTAGTCTAGCCAAATTCTCCAGTCCCAGGAACCAGTGAGAGACCTTGCCTCAAAACATAGGGTGAACATTTCCAAGAACCACCAGGGGTTGAGCTCTGGTCTCCACACACACACACACACACACCCTCAAATACACTCCCCCACACTGAAGGCCCTCCTGAGGTTGGGCCATGTCCCCTCCTTACCCCCACCGGAGCTGCCCAGCCCTAGGCCTCGACTATCCCTCTTACCTGGTCCAGATAGCGGGGCAGGACCTCAGCCAGGATCTTCTCAATGGCCTTGCTGGTCTCCGAGGGCTTGAGTACCACGCAGTTCCCTGCAGTCAGCACAGAGGGAATGCTAGGAGAGGCAGCCGTGCAGGGTGCATGCTGGCCACACGAACTCTCAGATGAAGAGTCAGAAGTGATGGATAGACCCTGCCAGCTCCCCTGTCTTCCTTTTCTGGTTTCCTAGGTAGCCCTGTGTTTTCCAGTGAGTAGGATTGTGGGAAGGTGGAGGTCTCACCTGCAGCAATGGCCCCCACCAGCGGCACAAGGGTCAGGTTCAAGGGGTAATTCCAGGGCACAATGATGAGCACCAGGCCGAAGGGCTCCTTCCGGATGAAGGCTGAGTCCAGCTGTGTGGCCTGGGCCAGGGGTGAGCTGTGAGGCTCTGTGGAGCCCCACTGTGGGAGCAAACAGTTCCCAAACCCCAACTGCCACCCTGACTCCTCCCCAACTTACCAGATTCTTGGACACTTTCTCATCCTTCATCCACGATCGCAGGTTCCTGAGGGCCAGGTCCACCTCAGCCTGGCTGATGGCAATCTCAGATACTTCCGACTCAAAGGCTGACTACAGAAAGGAATGAGGGTCAGGGCTGAGTCCTAGGGAACCCCAAAGCAGCAAATAGCTGGAGTGTGGGGAAAATACTTCCCAAAGGTCCTGCATCTCTTTATCCATTCATTCATTCATTCATTCATTCACCCACTCCAGGGAGCCCTGGGCACCTGGAGGCAGAATGTAGTGGAGTCAGAATATAGAAGCGATCCTAGTAGGTGCAAAGGCCCTGTGGCTGGCCGAGGCTTGCTCTGCTTCTGCTTAGCAGGGAGTACAGAGGGAATAAGGCATGATTCTCCTCGGTCAGTGGTTTCATTTCCCACAGCCCAGGTGGACAGTACCAAGTGCCCAGGGGAGAAGTAAGAAGACAAAAATCAATGGGACCCAGGGCTGGGGATGTGACTCAACCATAGAGAGATTGCCTAGCATATACAAAACTCTGGGATCCATTCCCAGCCACACATAAACTGGGCATGATGGCATACACCTAGCACGGAGGAGGCAGAAGCAGGAGGACCAAGAGTTCAAGGTCATTCTCAGCTTCATAATAAGTTTGAGAACCTATTTCAAACCCAAACCAACCAAACAAACAAAAAAAGGACCATGCTTCTGACTTCTGCAAGCTGTGTGCTCTAATCCAAACTCCAGGAGGGGTCCAGACTTCAGGGTCCAGGATGCCAGAGCCAGGCTGGATTGTGACCATTGAAATTCAAGCTCTCCTGGGTAACAGCAGAAGATGGAGGCCTGCAGAGGTGATGCAGAGTGCCAGGAAGACCACACAAGGGATGTACCATGCAATATAAGGGGATGTGCCATGCAGTATAAGGGGATGTACCATGCAATATAAGGGGATGTGCCATGCAGTATAAGGGGATGTACCATGCAATATAAGAGGATGTGCCATGCAGTATAAGGGGATGTACCATGCAATATAAGGGGATGTGCCATGCAGTATAAGGGGATGTGCATGCAATATAAGGAGATGTGCCATGCAATATAAGGGGATATGTCATGCAATATAAGGGGATGTGCATGCAATATAAGGGGATGTGCATGCAATACAAGGGGATGTGCCATGCAATATAAGGGGATGTGCCATGCAATATAAGGGGATATGTCATGCAATATAAGGGGATATGCATGCAATATAAGGGGATATGCCATGCAATATAAGGGGATATGTCATGCAATATAAGGGGATGTGCCATGCAAAGCCAGGTGGGTGTTCTGTGCCACTCAACCCCACTGCTTCCTAGTAGCCGAGCCTGGTTCAGGCAACTTTCAGCCACACACAGCTCACGGCAAGCCTGGCAGCTCCTGAGAACCCTATCGAGGTATGGGGGGGGGGATGCACACAGTGGGCACAGTGACCTCAGGAGAGCAGGGTACTTTGAGTGAGATTCTTCCTCAGGCCCTGCTTTTCCTGGCTGTGTGTTTCTGGGCAAGAAACTGCCTTCTCCGAACCCTCCTCTGGGGACAACTGGCTGTGACTGTCCAGCAGGAGGAGTGCTAGGGGTCGGAGGAGAGAATGACCACAGCACTGGGCAGATGCCACCTGCCGAGGGTGGAGACCTGAGTAGTCTGGCCGGATTAGAGGGAGGCACCAGGCTGAATTTTCTGGGCCGCTGCCTCCTTTGTAAGGTCCAGGTTTCTGGAGTCGGATAAGAAAGCAGAGGTGGAACCTGAGCTGAAGGGGGAAAGGTCGGGTCTCCTGGGTGCTGGGCGCGGCTGGTGAGAAGCTGTAGGAGTCAGTCCCAAGAGAGCCCATCAGACTGGGGCAGTCTCTAGGGTAACAGCAGGGGATAAAGTGAAGAGGAACTCACTGGGTCAGTCCCTTGGAGGGACTGGGGGACCCTGTATGGCTGCTGCTGGAATTGGGAGGGAACCCCAGAACCTCCAAGATATAGAGACTGTAATGTCCACAGTGCCAAGTGAGACCAAAGTCGTCCAGGGCGTGGCCCACTTCCTCAGGCCTTCTCTTCCATATCTCTCTGTCTCTCTGTCTCTCTCTCCAGCTGCTTTGGGCTCTGCAGGTCCTCAACTGCAGACACACTAAGCTCTTCAAGCCTCAGGACCTTTGCATATGCTGCCGGGCCACTCCCTCCAACGTCCATGCAGCTCTTTCCTCCTCCTGTTTTCTGACTCTGTTCTGAGGCCCCCTTCTCAGAAGAACCTTCGTTGGCCCCACATAGCAACCAGCATCACCATCCAGCCCCCGACTTAACACTGGAATGTCTGCACCTCACATGTTACCAGGCCACACGCACAGGGTGGATTTGCTGTCACATTGTCACCACCCTTTCCCCCGGCAGAGGTCAGCTCTGTAGACACTGGGACTTTGCTCTCTGTGTGTTCCCGGAGCCTATCCTGGCACCCGTACCAAGCACATACCAAGTTTTCCATAAATAGCTGCAGCGTAGATGGGGGACACAGGGATGGGGGCCAACAGTCACCCGTGGCTCATGAAAGGAGTTGGGGTCCCATGGGCTTTCAACTCCTCTTCCTGGAGGATGTGGCTGAGCTGTGTCCCTTGTCCCAGCTGTACCACCCTTGCTGACCTGGGGGGGGATGGGGGGACACACACACCCCTCCCCCACTGTCCCTGCTCCACGCACCTTGCGCAGGTCCTGGGCCAGCGCCTCCTGCAGCTGCTGTTTGTTGTCCCGAAGGAAGCGGCTCAGGCCTTGCAGCTGCGCAGCCCGGAACTCAGCCGGCCGCGTGCGCCCCGTGTTGAAGGCCTCCCGCAGCTGCCGCAACCTGTCCTCGAATGAGTCCATCCTGCAGGACAGCGCAGTGTGAATCGGGCGGCTGCCCTCACCTTTGCCACAGTCCCCAGCCCCTGCCCACCCAGGGCCTCCCTTGGACAACTCCATGGGTGGCAAGAGTGGCCTTTGAGACGGTCCTTCAGGGACCCAGCCAGACACAACAGGCACTCCTCCTCCTGCTGCCGGCTGGACTACGGAAGGGATGAGCTTGATAAGGCTGGGCAGGTGAGCCGGGGCTCTCTGCTGCTTTGGTGAAGTTAGTTCCGACCCAAGGCCCCTCCTGCTCTAGGGCCCTCCCAGGGGCTGCACTTCACCCTGCCTGGCCTGAGTAGAATGGACGGGAGGGACACCACCACGGCGGCCACCACAGCTCTTGTGGGACTGCACGAGGAGCCAGGCTGGCTGGCGGCAGCTCAGAGGCCTGGGGTGACCTCGGGCAGACCCTCAGCAAAGGGAAGAATGGCTTGGGCTTCCCAGAGGCCCTCCTGCTCACCTCAGCAGGGATGCCCGCTGGACCACAAGAGAAGGTGGCAGCTGCGGAGGAGAGCCAGGTGGGGTGATGGGAGTCACCAGCCGGGACTGGAAGACAGGGAAGGGGCCTGATATTCCCCTGGGCTCACGCCTGTTTACACGAGGCTCGTCAGAGGAGCCTGTGACGCATTTTCTCCTTGGCCTGGTACCAAGGACAGGTCGGGGACCCTTTCCTCCTCCGCTGTCTGCCTTCGGGTCTCAGTGTACCTGACGCCTACACCGATGCTCTTTCGTGTGCTCTCACGGTGGTCCCCTGCTCAGCTTGGCTCTGTACTGACAGATACCACAGGATGCCTAGTTACCCTCCACCTACCTCCTTTACCGATTGCCCCCTCCCATGGGACCAGGAGGCCACTCCACTTTGTCTATTTAACTCATTTCTTGGGGCTCAGTGCCCCAAACTTCCCAGTGACAAAAAGATAGTTGCTGGAGTTGTGGGGGTTTGTTGCTGTTTGTGTTTAATTTTTTTTCACGTGCCTCTGTGTATGACGTTCATGCACGAATGTATGTATGTATATGTGTTCCCATGTCCATGCAGGCCCAAGGTTAATTCTGGGTCCTCAAACATGCTCTACTTCATTATTAAGTCAATCTCTAAACCGAACACCAAGTTCACAGCTAAGACCAGTCTAGGGCTGGAGATGTGAGCTCAGCAGTTAAGAGCACATGCTGCTCTTCCAGAGGACCTGAGTTCAAATCCCAGCAGCCACATCAGGTGGCCCACAACCAGCTGTGACTTTAGCTCCAGGGGAATCTGACACCTCTGGCCTCTATAAGCACTGTGCACTCACACACACACACATAATAAACTAAAAAGTACTGAAGGGAAACAGCCAGACAGTTTGCTCTGGGGATCTCCTCCCTCCTCCTTTGGGCTATGGAATTCCAGGCAGCTGTCACACCCACCAGCATTTGTGTGGGTGCCGGGGATTTGAACACTGGTCCCCTTGCTCGAGTGGCAGGACTTTATGTGCTCAATCATTTCTCTAGCCCCGGGTGTTTCCCCCCGTGGTTGAATGTGAGACAGGTGTTCCTTACACACACTATGTAGCTATGATGGTCTTGAACTCTGGGTCCTCCTGTTTACAGTTCCTGAGTGCTGGGGTTATAGGCACATAGCGCCATGCCTGGCTTAGCTGACAGGCTTTGTGAAGATGAGGCCCTGCCTTCTGCTTCTGGGCCCAGGTGGGCACCAGTGCTTTGCCACTGACATGTCTGTCTGTCTGTCTGGAGGCCTTTGTGGAGAGCAGTGATCTGGAGCAATAAGCCACCCCCAGAGGCTGTGCCCAGGGTCCAGTGTTGACCCTCCAGGCCTCCTGTGCCCAGGCTCCAAAAGACAAGCTGGAAACTCAGAGAGAGCATTATCTCCATCCTCAGTGTGTCTCAGGGCTCTGCTTCTGCTAGTTGTGAGTCCTTGGGCACAGACTCTCCTGTCCTGCCTCAGTTTCCTTGCCGTTACAGGAGGTGAAGCCCTGGCTTTTGGGAAGATCTGAGCAGACTGCTGTACAAAGCATTTGCCGTTGTCCCCAGAAGGCACAGGGAGACCAGCAGCCCATGAGTCACCAGCAGAATTGGAGGGACATTCTGTGGTTAAAGCTCTTGCTGTGCAAGCGAGAACACCAGAGTTCAGATTCCCAGGCCCAAGTAAGTGCCAGTGGGCACGTGAGCTCCCCACAATTCCAGCCTCGGAAAACAGAGACAGGACTCCCTGGAGCAAGCTGTCTAGTGAGACTTCTCATACTGGCAAGCTCTGGGTTTGACTGAGAGACCTCAAAGAGAATGAAAGTGGGAAGCTATGGGAAATGTTCCAAACATCAACCTTAGGCCTCCTTCCACATACATACAAACACGTGCATCCCCCACACAGTGACCCCCCACACATGTGAACACACACCCCCATGAGAAAAGAAAAAATGACACCACCAACAGTCCCTCCCTCCCTAATGCCCTGCTCACTGGAGTCTCTTCAGAGCCCACAAAAATGTAAAGCATGCTACCAAACATTGGCTTGTGGGCAAGGGAGCTCTGTGGGTGGGGTCTATACAGAACATTCTAGAAGTGCTCCTAGCAACACTGATGCCAACTCACTATGGCAGCAGTACACACACACACACACCTCTCCTGCAGGACTGCCCACCTGGCCCACAATGCCCCCTCAGGGTTGGTCACTGTGGAGGGAACCTGAGGGTGTGCCCACTAGGGGGTAGAAAGCCAGGCTGGACCTGATTAAGCAGAGGAGCTAAGGTCATCTACCACCTGGGATCAGGAGTCTTAGACTGAGACATCACAAGAGAACTGGGAAGTCACAGTGGACATACATAGGGGATTCTTATGTAACTCCTGTACCCCATCCTCCCTCCACAGGTACATCCCATCCTGAGGAAGTATGTAAGGATGTCTGCCCTGACTCCTTTTAACACAACAGAGGCACAGAGAGGACAAGGAGCCAGCCTGAGGACACCCAGTTCCTTCACAGTGGAAAACCTCAGCCCAGAGGCACAGAAGGCTGCCTGCTTCAGTCTCCCCGTTCCTGGAGCATGAGAACAGGGCAACCAGTGAGTGGGGAGAGGAACAGACAGTCCTTGGGAGGAAGCAACACTTGTGAGCTGCAGATTCAGGACCAGAAGGACAATACTTGCCCACCACAGGAAGAGAAGAGCCCCTGAGCACAAAGAGCCAATCTGTTGGGGTCTCCTTCCCTCAATCCCATCATTCCCACCGATCCCCACCATGCTGTCCTGTCCAAGCCCAGGGCTCAGCTGGTGAGCCAGGGGGTCTTCCTGAGAATGGGGTGGGAGTTTCTATGTCATTTCTATTTTCCTGGGGCCTGAGTAGGACCATGGGCCTGGGGATCCCTCTAAAAGTAATAATCAGCCTGGCATGGTGGGCCATGCCTCCAGTCCCAGCAGCAGAAAGGCATATGAGTTCTAGCAAATTTCATATGAACCAAGGCTACATGAAACTCTGTGTCAAAAAAGCAAAATTATGGGCTGGAAAGATGGCTTAGGGGTAAAGGAGATTGCTATGCCAGCCGGATGGCCTGAGTTTCCTCTCTAGAACCCACATACAGGCGGAAGGAGAGAACATCTCCATAAAGTTGTCCTCTGACCTCCACGGACATGCACCACCCCACATCATAAACAAATGCTCTAAAAAACATACAAAAATGCTCGGTGGTAGTGGCGCACGCCTTTAATCCCAGCACTCCGTGAATTCGAGGCCGACCTGGTCTATAGAGCAAATCCCAGGACAGCCAGGGCTACAGTGAAACCCTGTCCCTAAAACAAACAAATAAAAATAAATAAAAATTTAAAAATTACTAGCTAGGGGCTGGAGATGTAGCTCGTTGATAGAGTGCTTGTCTAGCATGCAGGAGGGACTGAATTTGGTCCCTTGGGAAGTGGAGGCAGAAAGGTCAGAGTTTAGGGTCAGCCTGGGCTACATGAGACTGTGCCCACAAACAAACTGGTGCTGACCATGGTAGGCGGGGCTAGCCTGGGCACTTGCTGTGGATGTCCAGGGCTGCAGGGTAAGCCTGAAAACTAGAGAGAAGGGGGAAGGCGTGAGCACTGAGGCCCACACTCCATCACCCAGAGGTTAGCTGCCATGCAGAGGCCCTGTCCTGTGCCCTTGGAAGGGTCCAGCTGGTGGACTTTCCCTCTGGCCGGTGCCTGCTCTCTCCTACCCCACTGGGCTCCTGTGCAGGAAAGCTCAGCCCAGTCCCTCATCCTTCCTGCCTCAGTTTCCTCAACCACACCACAAGCCTCCGTGGTCAGGGGGCTCCGTGACCTGGACACAAATCCCAGCAGCTCGTTCACTGGCTGGAAGACGTCACACAGGTTTCCTGGCCTCTTTGGCTCATTCTTTTGATTAGTAAAATGGTCAGCTCTTGGTGCCCCCTGCATGCTTGTTGCTGGGGAGACTCAAAGGCAGAGGTTTAGAAAGCCTTGGTCCAGGCATGGCCCCCAGAAGCACTTAGTGAGAGGTGGCGCCAGAGGCGCTGGGGGAGGAGGACTCCGGGATAAGGGCCCAAGGACACCTTAATCCAGTGTGGGATTTGAGAGAGCCGGGGGTCTCGGTGGCAGTGAATGAAGGTGTGATCTCAAGGCCTGGAGACCTCCATCAGGACTGCCAGAGGTGGGGGCGCTAGGTCGGGCTCAAAGGCCCCCAGGCCCTGAAGGGGGTCCTGCTTTAATCTCCTATTTGTGGCCTATGTGCGGCTTTGGCCCTGGGTTCCAGGAGACTGCCCAGAGCTTTGGGCAGCAGCTTCTCCTAGCCATGGTCCCTAGGGAGCTGGGACCAAGACATTCCTGGGCCTGGAGACTGAGCCTGCCCTCCCATAGATAAGCTGCTAGAAGATGAAGTCCTTGGAACCACAAGACCCCTCCCCAGGCACAGCAGGAGCCTGCCTGTCTTTCACTGGGCTCTGGCAAAGTCTGTTGCTGAGGAATCTTTCCTAAGATCTTTGGAGCGCCCCAACTAGCCGGGCTGGCATGGTAGTTAGTGCCTTGGAAACGGTGCCTGAAGAGACCTCCAGGGGTCGGAGGCCATGTTCTCTCCTGTGGCGGCGGCGCCCGTGTCCCTCATCCCCCTCACAGGATGAGTCCCCCAGGAGGAGGAGGGCTGTGGAGCGCAGCGCAGACTCAGGAAGCCAGCTGAGCCCTGTACTCTTCAGCCCTCCCCCTGAGTATCTTCCTTCCCTTTTCTCCTCAGGCTGCAGGCAGATGAGGCCTGAAAGACACAGGCTGCCGGTGTGGTGTGTGAAGCCACCCACTGCCAAACAAGACAGGGAGCCCAGCACCCCAGAGCAGCGAGGCTAGATCCCAGCCAGAACAGATCAATAGCAGACCCACTCCCGTCTCCCTGGGATACAGTACCTGAGGCCTCGCCAAGCTGCCCTTCTTCCTGGCTGTCCAGCCAGCCTGGCACCCCGCCTTTATGCAAGGTCCAACAATGCCTGCCCCTGGGGCGGGGCCACCCTGGCCTAGTGCCTGACCTTGGCTCCAAGCCTGGTGGAAGCTTCGAGCTGGGATTTTACCAAAACATCTATCTTGTAGCGGCCTAGAGACTCTCTCAGACCACAGAAAAGGAGGCAGGGCCCAGAGAAGGGTGGCGTTAATTCAGGGTCACACAGCAGTTCTGAGCATTGAGTGGGATAGTTAGTGGGGCGGGGGGGGGGGGGGGGGGGGGGGAGGCTGAGGTGGGCATGTTCTAGGCCCTAGGAGGAGAGCCGGGGAATTTCAATGTGAAAGTGGGACCCAGTGGCCTGGAACATTAAGAAAGGCTGAACACTGCCACCCAGCCTTGTCTACACTGAGTCTCAGTTTCCCTGTCTGCTAAGAGGTCAGACCCAGAGTCCAGAAATACAGTCTCAGGACTAGGCCCTCTGCCAGCTGTGTCCCAGGCCTCGGCCTTCCTGTGACCCCCCAATCTACCTCCAGCTGCAGCCCACTCACAAACTTATCACCCTCAAACCTCATATTTTACAATGAGAAACTGGGGCCCTGTGAGGGGACGGGTCTTGGCCACATAGGATATGCACGGCAAGGCTACGACTTGACGAACTGAGGATGTGTCTCTCCCCAAAGACATCCCCTCTGCCTGCCACCCTCAGACAGCCATCATGATCCCCTGGGGTCCTGCTCCTCTGCAGGTGCAGAGCTGAGCCTGGCTCCACCCCAGGGACACCTGTGGGAGCCAGCACAAAGGGGGATGATCCTGAGCAGCTGCTGGGGGCGGACAGGCTGGCGATTGGGTTACATGGATGTGTGTGTGAGAAAGAGACATCCTCTGTACCTCTGCCCCGGGGTCACATGCAGCCTTTCCCCACAGGTGCCCCGAACGAGCCTGGAGGCTGCTGGCCAGGGCCTCTGTGCCGACCTTGCACCTAGGAGATGCTCCTCACCGCCTCACCCAGCTCCCCAACCTACCTGGGAGGGCAAGAGGGGCCCGCAGGCCCACGCCCCGCTGCCAGCCCTGCAGGATTCAGTTAGCTGGGATAGGTGTAGGGCCGAGGGGCCACTGAGGGCCCTGTCTTCTGCGTGGGACGGAGCCCCCAGCCGCCGCTTGTCACGTGGATCAGCATGTGACAGCCCTGCTGTGCTACTGTCTGGAACTGAGCCAGACACACGCACAGGCAGAGCGGCTGTCATGTAGGGCTGAGCTGGCGCTGAGCCTATAGCTCTCAGCCAGAAACTAGGCCCAGAGAGGGTCAGCCACTGGTCTGAGGCCACACAGCAAATGAGGGGCTCATGTGGGAAAGATCCTAGTAAGCAGGAGGGGTGTTGGATTCTGAGAGCCTCCTTCCTAGCCAGTGGGCTGTTGGGGACTTCCCTGCGAGTTTAGGGGTTATATTTGTCTCAATTTAGGAACAGCTTCAGATGAGGCCCACAGGAAGTCCAAATTTCTAGGATAAGGTACCTGAGGTGGTAGTCCCTGTCCAGGGGCCTGGGACACAGCTAAATCATTGTCAGCATGATACAGCCTAGAGTCACTTGAGAGGAGAGCCTCACCTGAAGAAACGCCTAGATCGTACTCGCCTGTGTCCATGTCTGTGGGAGACTGTCTTGATTGTTCATTGGTACAGGCTAGCCCGCCCATCATGAGAGGCACCATTCCCTGGGCAGGTGGTCCTAGGCTGTCTAAGGAAGCTAGCTGGCCTGAGCCTGTGAGCAAGTGAGCCAGTAAGCACCCCCATGGTTCCTGCGGCCCTTCTTCAGCTGCGAAATGAGTCCTTTGGTCAGCGGTGATGCCGTGGGAAGCAGTGAGAAACCCTGCCTTCAGGCTCCTGTCTTGATCCTGCCTTGACTTCACTCCATGACAGACGGGATCTGGAATTATGAACTGAAGAAATCCTTTCCTCTGCTAAACTGTTTGATCACAGCAGAACAGAACCTAGGACACTCCCCAGGATGGGGATCCGGGACAGTGCGCCCCACCGTCCTGCCCCTTTCTTCTGTCCCGTGGAGTGGGACCTGGCACTCACCGCCTTGCCAAGGGGATCAAGAGTAAGTTGTGTCGTGGGGACCATGTGCAGAGCGGGGATCCTAAAGCTGAGACCAGTCAAAAGTCCTCCCTGTTTTTATCTCAGTCCCCTTGGGGACAGGAATAGACAGGGTGCAGAGTGTGGTCTGGGCCTGAGAGTGCTCATCCTTCACCTGCAAAGAAGACCTGACCAAGCCACGTAACCCTCAGGGGGTCTCTGTTCTCACCTGTAAAATGGAGTTGACCCTACCTGTGTTACGGGCTCAGAAAGAATAGTGCAAGAATCATCCACAAGGGCTGGAGAGATGGCTCAGAGGTTAAGAGCACTGACTGCTCTTCCAGAGGTCCTGAGTTCAATTCCCAGCAACCACATGCCATCTGTGATGAGATCTGGTGCCCTCATCTGATCTGTAGTCACATATGCTGTATACAAAATAAATAAATGAATCTTAAAAAAAAAAATCTTTAAAAAAAAAAAAAAGAATCATCCGAAAAGCGCCTGATGATACACCTGAAACAAGCCCAGTGGTGGTGACGAACACCTTTAATTCCAGCACTTGGGAGGCAGAGCCAGGAGGATTTCTGTGAGTTCGAGGCCAGTCTGGTCTACAGAGAGAATTCCAGGACTGCCAGGGCTACACAGAAAAACTCTTGTCTCAAAAAACGAAACAAAACAAAAGAAAACTAAGAGTGGCCAGGCGGTGGTGGCGCACACCTTTAATCCCAGAACTCGGGAGGCAGAGGCAGGCGGATCTCTGTGAGTTCAAGGCCAGCCTGGTCTACAGAGCTAGCTCCAGGACAGGCACCAAAAATACACAGAGAAACCCTGTCTCGGGGGCGGTGGGGGTGGGTGGGGGAACAAGAGGGAGGGGTGGAGGGGTGTGTGTGGGAAGGTTAGGGAAGAAACCTGGAATATGAGCAGCTGGCCTCTTTCCCTGCCCTCCTGAGGTTTTTCCTCAACATCAAGTTCAGAGGAAGAGGTGCAGGAGAATGCCCTTGGCACTCACTGAGTGTCAAGACCCCTCGGCACAGGTGCGCAGAGATTGCCAGTCCCCTGCTCCTTCGGGCTCTCAGCAAAGCTTGTGAGGCCCCTCTTGTGCCTTTGGGTCACACGTCCTCAGACCATTCCCAGGCATCCAGCTGAGATGGCAGGCCCAGAGAGGGGTGGCCACTCGGCCACAGCTGCACAGGGCGGTCAGGTGAGCATTCACACTAGCTAGACTCATCCCCACCCACAGCATTTTATGAATGTCCGGAGTCACCATCCCTCAGTGAGGTCCTCTTTCCAGGACCATATGTCTCAGTAGACAGCAGCAGCCCTGTTTCCTGGCCACTGCTGGGAGGAGCTGGGCAGGGTCCCTGGGTCATCTAGGCTTGAGACCCTTTCAGCTGCCTGGCTTGAAGATCAGCACCATTGGTTTGGGGGTTGGGGCTTTTGACGTAAGGTCTTATTATGTAGCCCAGGCTGGACTCACATTTGGGGCAGACTCCTCCATCTCAGCCTCCCGAGGCTAGGCTCACATGTGTGAGCTGCCACAACCTACTCCCCCCTTTTCTTCCTGTGAGGGACATTGATTCCTGTCATAAGGATCATTTAAAAACATGAAATGTTATTGTAGAGAAGGCACTGGGAAAGCATGTGGGGCATAGCTGCTCAGTACTGGGGTGTCACCTCAAGCTGTCATGGTCTGACTAGAGGTGGCAGGGACAGAAGCCTTGCCAAGTTCTCTGTTCTGCAGGTTGCACTGGATGTCTACCTGGGTGACATCTATTAGCTTAATGCTCTCTGTCAGTGTCTCTCTCTCTCTCTCTCTCTCTCTCTCTCTCTCTCTCTCTCTCTCTCTCTCTGTGTGTGTGTGTGTGTGTACATATGCCAGCCTGCAGAGGTCAGAGGCTGACCTTCATCTTTCTCTTCTTCCACTATTTGATGCTCCAGGAGTGAGCTCAGGCTGTCAGATTTGGCAGGAAGTATCTTCACTGGCTGAGACATGTCTTAGACCCTGCTTCTGTCCTAAACACCAGTGGCTGCCCGAGAGGAGGGCACAGGCTTTAGGGACATGACACTGGCCTCTGCCCTGGCACACAGGGCCCTCTGCCGATGTGATTGAAGGGGTGCACTCCTGGGAAGGGTGGGGCTTCTTTTCGGTGTTCCTCACACCCTCCTTCAGAGCCTGCACATAGTGCAAACCACACATACCACACACTCCACACTCCACACCAGGCATAAACACACACACACACACACACACACACACACACACACACACACTCCACACTGCCTTTTCCACTCACCATCCACCCATCCCACTCCCTGCACTACAACACCCACCTCAGCTGCTATCTTTTTCTTTTCTTTTCTTTTTTTTCTTTTTCTTTTTTTTTTTTTTTTTGAGACAGACTTTCTCTGTGTAGCCCTGTCTGTCCTGGATCTTGCCCTGCAGACCAGGCTGGCCTCGAACTCAGAGATCCGCCTGCCTCTGCCTCCAGAATGCTGGATTAAAGGTGTGTGCACCACCACCCAGCAGCTGCTAACTTTTTTTTTTTTTTAAATAATTTAACTTTAGTTTATGTGCATTGGTGTGAAGGTGTCAGATCCCCTGGACCTGGGGTTACAGACAGTTGTGAGCTGCCATGTGGGTGCTGGGAATTGAACCCGGCTCCTCTGGAAGAGCAGCCAGTGCTCTTAACCACTGAGCCATCTCTGCAGCCCCCAACTGCTATCTTTTCATCGTGCCTCACACCTGCCTTCAATTCTATAGGATCGCATCCTCTTGGGGTGCCAAAGTCCACTGCCAACCCAGCCCTATGATCACTCACCTGCAAGCTCACCATGGCCACCACATAGACTTTGTTATCACTTGAGACAGTGAACACTGGTGTCCACGCTGACTACAGCCACGTGACTTCCGGGCTTCCTAATGCCTACCGTATCCCTGTCACCCTGTGTCGTCCATGTCCCTGCACCTCAGGCACTACCCTCTCTACTGATTTTTGTTTGTTTTTTTAAGACAGTGTCTTGTGTAGTAGATTCTGATGTCAAACTCAAGATGTGGCTCAGGCTGACTTTGAACCCCTGATCTTCTTCCTCCACTCCTTGTATGTTGGACTTACAGGTGTGCACAGCCATAACCAGACACACGGTGCTGGGGATCAACCAGGACTCTGTGTGTGCGATGTAAGCACCTGACTGAGCTACATCCTGTCCTGACTCCTGCTCCTTTTATATAGTCTCTAGGCACTCTTGGGGAATACGATTTTAGGGTGCGTTACTTTTGTTTATGTTGCATTTGTTTAACTCTGTGAAGCTGTGTTACTGTGCCTGTCTGAAACACCTGGTGGTCTAATGGAGAACTGAATGGTCAATCACAAGGCAAGAGAAAGGAAAGGCAGGGCTGACAGGCAGAGAGAATCAACAGGAGAAATCTGAAGACAGAGAAGGAGGAGGACATCAGGGGCCAGCCACCCAGCTACATAGTAAGCCACGGAGTAAGAGTTAAGATGTACAGAAGTAAGAGAACGGGAAAAGCCCAGAGGCAAAAGGTAGATGGGATAAGTTAAGTTAAGGAAAGCTGCCAGAAACAAGCTAAGCTAAGGCCAGGCATTCATAATTAAGAATAAGTCTCCATGTGTGATTTATTTGGGAGCTGGGTGGCCGGCCCCCCAAAAAGAGCAAAAACAAACCACAAGGCACCAAGAGCCAGCTGTCTGCTGCACCCACAGCAGCCCTGTCACCTGGAGACAGTCCCGCCAGTCAATAGCCTGAAGCCTCTGCAGGTTCTACCTGTCCCCATACCTAGCCCCCAGACTCTCCAGTGACCCTTCCGGGGAGGTATTTGTCACCTTGTCCTTCATCCACTCATCTATTTTTACATTTATGTACTTATTGATACTCTCAATATTGGAGTATAATGATACTCTCCAGTCAGCTTTGACAACAAAATCACAGAAAGCCAGATGGGAAACGGGTTTACAACCCTTTACCAGATGGCTGCTTCTTCTGAGAGGTGAGGGCTACAAGAATATCACTCCACCCACTCTGTATTTCTGCCGCAGCCCAGGGAGTCCTGCTAAGTGTCTCTGCTTTATGCATGAGTAAACTGGGGGACAGAGAGGTGGAACTTAAGAGTCTTAAGACACAGAGTCATGCGGTGGCTGACCTGAGTCTGGAACTAGCCTCTCCCTGAGGCTGGGTTCTAAGATGCATCCCGATTGCAACACCACACTCACTCACACACATACCACAAATACACACACACTATACACCACACAAACACACAAACCACACAGTACACACATATACCACACACACATCCCCACACACGGCACACACACACCATGCACAGTACTTCTGGGAAGTGGCGGTCTGCGGGGTGGGGCTAACTGGACAGGGCGGTCCCTGATGAAGGAAGTCCCAACCCGCTGCTGGTGCCCAGAGCAACGCTGCAGGGTCTGGGTCTGGGTCTGGGCATGGAGGCGGAGCCGCCGCTCTACCCTGTGGCCGGGGCCGCGGGCCCTCAAGGGGATGAGGACCGCCTCGGAGTTCCCGATGGGCCGGAGGCTCCGGTGAGCAGGGAGGGAAGCGCAATGGAACGCCGGGCCGACTGCCTCAGCGGGACGCCGGGGAGGGACAGGGACCCTAGGAAGGGAACCTGAGCACCTAGGATGGGGGACGGGACTCCACACGGGGGACCGAGGTCTCAGAGTGAGGACACCCCAGAAGAAGGGATGGGACTCTGGGTGGGGACCTGGAAACCAGCATGGGGAGCACGGATCTTGAGAAAAGGGACCAGGACCCTGGATGGGGAACCCGAACTCCGGGAAGGCGGGGTGGGAGCGCAAGGATCGGAGAGTCAGCGAGTGATTATCGATCCGGCCCGCAGCTGGACGAGCTGGTGGGCGCGTACCCCAACTACAACGAGGAGGAGGAGGAGCGCCGCTACTACCGCCGCAAGCGCCTCGGCGTGGTCAAGAACGTGCTGGCGGCCAGCGCGGGTGGCATGCTCACCTACGGTGTCTACCTGGGTAGGGCCGGACGCACGAACCCGCTGTCCCTCCGCCACCCCGCCTCCACTCCCGAGCTGGGAAAGAGAAACCTTGCGGCCAGCTGGCCTCCTTCCCCTTTCACTTCCCGGGTCAGAACTGCTGTTGTCACGCCGTGCGTGTGGGACAGGGAGGGGGTGCCACAGGCCAGTGTGCCCACGCCCCAGCCAGAGAATAGATGCGGGTGGGTGGGAATGGTCTCTTGTCCTCCCTATCCGGGTCCTGATGAGCAAAGGAATGGGTCGCTTAGGTGACTCGTCGCCCTGCCGAGCTTGCCATGGGCCTCGGTTTGGTTGCTTTGAGCTAGCCTGCTTAGAGTCCTCCACCCTGCTCCCTGTCCCCAGGCCTCCTGCAGATGCAACTGATCCTGCACTATGATGAGACCTACAGGGAGGTGAAGTACGGCAACATGGGGCTGCCGGACATCGATAGCAAGATGCTGATGGGTATCAACGTGACTCCCATCGCTGCCCTGCTCTACACACCTGTGCTCATCAGGTGCTAAGCTGCTGTCCCCCGATTTCCTGGGGTGCAGAGGCTGCCCTGGTGTTTTTGAGGGAGGGGCAGGGAACTGCAGAGAGACCTTGCTTGACTGGGAAAGTGAGAAGGAAAGGGGGAAATCCCTACTAGAGGAGGAACCAAGAGCTTGTCCACCACCTCCCCACCCCCTTGCACATTTGGTTTCGTGCAAGAGATTCAAGCAGGCTCTGGCTTGGTTGCATCCTTCTACCAGACACATGGTGACTTCCTGAGCTGAATCTGTAAAGTTCCCAGCACAGCCCAGGTCCTCAGCCCAGTGAGCCATGACTGTTAAAAGGCAGTTTCTCTCTCTCTCTCTCTCTCTCTCTCTCTCTCTCTCTCTCTCTCTCTCTCTCTCTCTCTCTCTCTCTCTCTCTCTCTCTCTTTGAAACAGGGTTTCTCTGTGTAGCTTTGTGCCTTTCCTGGAACTCACTTTGGAGACCAGGCTGGCCTCGATTGAACTCACAAAGATCTGCTTGCCTCTGCCTCCTGAGTGCTGGGATTAAAGTTCTCACAGAAAGGGCCTTAGCTAGGCAGGGACTCAGTTCGGAGGTCTTCCTGAGCTCCGGGGCATTTATGGTCCAGCCTCCTGGCCACAGCAGAAATTTCCCACAACCTAATGAAACTCCTGAGTGGGGAGATAGGATGAATGGGTTCTAGTTCCTGGTTTGTTTGTTTGTTTGTTTGTTTGAAGACAGAGTTTCTCTGTGTAACAGTCCTGGCTGTCCTGGAACTACCTCTGTAGACCAGGCTGGCCTTGAACTTGGGGATCCGCCTGCCTCTGCCTCCAGAGTGCTGGAATTAAAGGCATGTGACACCACTGCTTTTCTTTCTTTCTTTCTTTCTTTCTTTCTTTCTTTCTTTCTTTCTTTCTTTCTTTCTTTCTTTCTTTCTTTCTTTCCTTCCTTCCTTCCTTCCTTCCTTCCTTCCTTCCTTCTTTCTTTCTTTCTTTCTTTCTTTCTTTCTTTCTTTCTTTCTTTCTTTCTTTCTTTTACATAGTCTCACTATGTAGCCCTGGCTAGCCTGGAACTCACTTTGTAGATCAGGCTAGCCACAAGCTTGTGATGATCCTCCTGCCTCTGCCTCCCAAGAGCAGGGATTACAGATGTGTACACCATCTAAGCCTTCCTGCCTTCTTCCCAAATGACTCTTCCCAAAAGTTTTTATGACAAGTTGACATACAACTAGCCTGCACATGAATGTCTCGCCCAGTAGCCCCAGCTGACTCCCAGAATCCTCCTGGTTCAGCCTCTTGAATGCTGGGACTACTGGCATATGCTATTATGTTGACTGGCTTTTGAAACTTATCACTTTAACGATAACAGTGAATCTTATTTTGTCCCCTCATACAGCTGGGGGAGCTGTTCTTACTTTAGACCTGAAGCAGTTTTGCAGTTTCTACACTGAGGGGAAGTGGGTAGCTGGCAGGTTGGAGACCTGGCAGTTTTGCCTGGAACCCACATTCTTGCCTCCTATCAAATTGCCAGGCCACTTTTCTAGGGCCACGTAGACTGCACAGCCACCAGCTGCGCACCCCTCCCCCCTTTAAGGTGTTGGTAATTGAACTCAGGACATTATGGGTTCTAGGCAAGTGCTTTACCGCTGGGCCGTAACACTAGCCCTAATGTATGTTATATATGAACTTTATTTACTTACACACAGGGTCTCATGTTACAGACAGGTCCTAGGCTGGCCTTGAAGGATCCAATTTCAAGTCCCAGCACCCACAAGGTGGCTCACAACCAGCTTTAACTCCAGTTTCAAGGGATCCAGCACCACTTCTGGCCTCCAGGGGCACCAAGCATACACATGGCCAGCCTGGGATGTGTGAGACCTTGAACTCTCGGCTCGCTTGGTTCCACTTCCCCAGTGCTGGGGATGCAGGCATGTAATACCATGCCCAATTCATGTGATGCTGGAGATCAAATCCAAGGCCTTGTGTGCTGTGCATGCACTCTATCCACTAGTTACAGCCCGAGACGGTTTCCCTGGGTACAGTCCTGGCTGTCCTGGAACTCACTCTGTAGACCAGGCTGGCCTCGAACTCATTGAGATTCCCCCTGCCTCTGCCTCCCGAGTGCTGGGATTAAAGGCGTGAACCATCACCGGCCCGGCAAGATTTGATTTTTAATCTGATTTTATTTTATTTTTATGTGTAGAGTGTTTTGCCTGCCCATACCATGTGTGTGTTTGGCAAAGCCAGGCGGATCTCTGTGAGTTCGAGGCCAGCCTGGTCTACAGAGGGAGATCCAGGACAGGCACCAAAACTACATGGAGAAACCTTGTCTTGGGGTGGGGGGACAAAAAAGAAGGAAAGAAACTGGAGTTACAGCGATTGTGAGCCACCACGTGGATGCTGGGAATCAGAATTGGGCCCTTTGGAAGAACAGCCAGTGTTCTAGTGTTTTTAACCACTGAGCCATCTCTCCAATCCTATCTTACTTTTTAAATTACTATTTTGTGTGTGTGTGTGTGTGTGTGTGTGTGTGTGTGTGTGTACGTGCATGTGTGGAGGCCAGAGGCCCATCTTTTGTTTTTCTTTTTGGGGACAGGATCTCTCACTGGGACCCAAGGCTTGTCCCTTAGGCTAGGCTGGCTGGCTAATGAGCTCCAGGGATCTGCCTATCATCACTTCCCCGATGCTAGGATATCAAGTGCATATCAGTCGCCTGGCTTTTCCCACAGGTGTTGGGGATCCAGCACAGGCCCCTGCAAGCGCTTTACTGAGTGAATATCTCCCGGGGACTGTCTCTCATTTGTATCCTTTCAATGACTGTGAGAGGCTTGTGACATGGCCCGAGCTGCAATCACAGTCATGAGCACGGGCCACTCTGCCAGTCTGTGTCCCTGAGACTGCATCTTTGACTCTCTGACCAAGGCTTCTCATGACCTCTTAGAAACTGGGACCTGAGATCTTGATGGTTCGGGCCACAGCAATCCCTAGGTTGTGATACTAATGACCCTCCCTCTGCACAGGTTTTTTGGTACCAAGTGGATGATGTTCTTAGCTGTGGGCATCTATGCCCTCTTTGTCTCTACCAACTACTGGGAACGCTACTACACGCTGGTGCCCTCTGCTGTGGCTCTGGGCATGGCCATTGTGCCTCTCTGGGCCTCCATGGGCAACTATATTACCAGGTAAGCCTGGTAGGCAATGGAGTAGAGGCTGGAGAACTGTTGAATATTTATTTCTTTGCCAACTTTAGCTAGGGGACCCCAGGCAAGCCTTTGATTCTGCTGGGCCTCAGTTTCCCCACTCAAGCTGGCTAGCCTATAGTTGTGGCTGCATGAAGGAGAAGTGTGGCAGAGGGCGGGCTGGGGAAAGCCCTCACTCTCTGTGCTCCAGGATGTCCCAGAAGTACTATGAGTACTCCCACTACAAAGAGCAGGACGAGCAGGGGCCTCAGCAGCGCCCACCACGCGGCTCCCACGCACCCTATCTCTTGGTGTTCCAGGCCATCTTCTATAGCTTCTTCCATGTGAGTGCTACAGGAAACCTGGGGGCGGGGTATTCCAGATTCCACACATGACAGCCTACTCCACGGTTTCCTCAGCCCTCCTGAGCCAAGCCCTGCTCCATTACCTCCAGTGATGGAGAGCTCCTCCCTGTCCACAGTGACCAGGAGGAAGTTCTCTTGCCATGGGCCCCCCCCCATCCCCACTGCTGAGCTGTCTCTAGGGTTGGGGGGACTTCTGCTCCCCCACCAGAGGCCATGTCCAGACTCCTCCGTAGAGCTCACCTCCTGTCCGGTTTTGTTCTGGGCTCTGATCCCAACTGCCCTCCTGCCCACAGTTGAGCTTCGCGTGTGCCCAGCTGCCCATGATTTACTTCCTCAACTACTACCTGTATGACCTGAACCACACGCTGTTCAACGTGCACAGCTGCGGTCAGTCCTGGGGCAGGGGGCGGGGCCCCCAAAGCCGACTTCCCTCTCACCCAGTAGACGACACCAGACCTTCCCTTTCAGCTTTCAGGGCTGCATGCGTGGAGGTGGGAGGTGGGTGGGGCCCCCTGCACAATCTGCCATCCCCCAAGGAGCTTGCTGCAGGAATCCTTCCCTGCCCCTACACCCCACCTCCACTGCGGCCTGGCTGCAGGATACTCTAGTCATGTCTCCACTCACCCTTTTCCAGGCACTAAGAGCCATGGCATCCTGACCGGCTTCAACAAGACGGTTCTGCGGACGCTGCCGCGCAGCCGAAACCTCATTGTCGTAGAGAGCGTGCTTATGGCAGTGGCCTTCTCGGCCATGCTGCTGGTGAGGCTCGGGTTGGTGGGGAGGAGGTCGTGGGAGCAAGGGGTTCTCTCCCCTGCTAGCACATCTATGTGGTCAGGTCGGAGGTGCAGGCTAGGAGCCTAAGTAAAGACTCAGGACTGAGTTCTGGTTGCAGGATAGATGCCTGTAGACCAAGGCTGGAGTTTGGATTCCTTAGGCCAGAGGAATAAGGAAAAAGAGGGGACAGGTCCCATAGACCTTGGAGGGGACTAGGAACACCACCCAGGATCGTGGGCCACCAAGTGTGACTCTGGACTGCGGGCGGTTCTGGAAGGCAAACTGAAGCTCGAGGGACCAGAGCAGGGAGGTGTGGCTTTAGGTCTAAAGGGCTAAAGGCGCACAAAAAGCAAGATGCTGGCCACTGGATGTGTTTGGGACGAGCCTTGGGCAGAAGCTTTTCGGGTATTCCACAACTTTGTCTGAGGCTTGTAGGTGTATGGGGGACGGGGGTGCGCTCGGGACTTTTTTCTTTTTCTTTTTTTGTTTTTTTTGAAATGGGATCTCGCTAGTCCTGGCTATCCTGGAACTCGCTATGTAGCCCAGGCTGGCTTCAAATTCACTGAGGTCCTCCTGCCTCTGCCTTCTGAGTGCTGGGATTAAAGACATGCGCCACTACACCTGGTGCAGGGTGGCAGCCTTGTGTAGACCTGTGGGCGTGTCTGGGGCGGAGCCTCAGGCTGAGACCTGTAGGTGTGTCGGGGAGGGATGTCTGGCTGATGGTCCCTTCACAGTTCCTGTCTGCAGGTGCTGGGTCTGTGTGGAGCCGCTTACCGGCCCACAGAGGAGATTGACCTGCGCAGCGTGGGCTGGGGCAACATCTTCCAGCTGCCCTTCAAACACGTGCGTGACTTCCGCTTACGCCACCTGGTGCCCTTCTTCATCTATAGCGGCTTTGAGGTCCTCTTCGCCTGCACTGGTTTCGCCCTGGTAAGTACAGACAAGACGTCTGGCCAAACTTGAATTTCAGACGCACAGCCCATAGGTGTATAAATATGTACACGTGCATCCCAGATTATTCCCCTCCCAACCAGGACTGAGCTCTGGTTGCAGGACAGATGATGCCTGTAGACCAAGGCTGGGGTTGGGATTCCCCAAGGCCAGAGGGCATCTTCCCTCTCTCGCCCCCATTGCCTTTTACCCTGAATAAGCCACTTTCTGTAGTTAGAATGGTGCTGCTCTCACCCTTTCTACCAGCCGAAGGGGGAGTTCGCACCAGGAGATCCTGATGGGACGAGGTGTGGCCTAAAGTGGCAGTGGGTGTGTGGAGGACCAGGACCAACTGGCCTCCTCTTGTTCTCCTCCTCCTCAGGGCTACGGCGTGTGCTCCATGGGGTTGGAGCGGCTGGCCTATCTGCTCATAGCTTACAGCCTGGGTGCCTCTGCCGCCTCCTTCCTGGGGCTGCTGGGGCTGTGGCTGCCTCGCTCGGTGCCCCTAGTGGCTGGGGCAGGACTGCACCTGCTGCTCACCCTCAGCCTCTTTGTCTGGGCCCCAATGCCTCGGGTCCTCCATCACAGTTGGATCCTTTACGCTGTGGCTGCCCTCTGGGGTGTGGGCAGTGCCCTCAACAAGACCGGACTTAGCAGTGAGTACAGCCTTAGGGACTGGCATGTTTGGGGAGGGGGAGGGGCAGGCTGTAGCCACCTCTAGGTGGTTTGGGACCCTAACATCCTGTGGGTTGCAATGGATGTAGGGGATTTCCCCTGGGGTTCTGTGGGCATAGTAGAGGTAGGTAGAGATTGCTTGGCGTAGTCTGGGGTGGAAAGAGTTCTGTGGACACTGTAGAGATGGATGGGGAAGTCTCATGGACACTCTGGAAAGATGTAAGAGTTCCACGCTGTGGCAGGCAGACATCACACTGAGGGAATACACGTGAAATCTTGTGGGTAAGCAGGGTGGGTGAAGGCTCTGGGGAGAGAATAAAAAACAGACACCAGCAGTCAAGGATTATGTTGGCATAATTTCCACGGCACAGGTAGCAGATACCAGAGTCCAGGCCCCAGGGAGGGGAAGAGTGGTAGGCGCTTGTCCATGCTCCAGGTGTAGGTACAGAACTGGGCTCTTTCCTGTTTCTTTTTCTCAGGGCCTCTCTATGGAGCCTTGGCTAGCCTGGGATTCACCTATAGCTCCCAGACTGGCCTTGAACCCACACAGATCCACATGCCTCTGCCTCTCCAGTGCTAGAATTAAAGGCACGTGCCACCACACCAGCCTTTTCCTTCTTCTTCAATTGTATTTTTTGAGGCAAGGTCTTATGCTGTAGTCCAGGCTGGCCTGGAACTCACTATGTAGCTCAGGCTGGCTTCCCCCTTGTAGAAGTTTGATCCTGTTTTTGATGCACGAGTACTGGAGTTACAGCCTGAGCCACCACCAGCCTCCTTTCTTTTTTTAATTTTTAGTTGTTTTTTTTTTTCCAAGACAGGGTTTCTCTGTGTAACCCTGGCTGTCCTGGAACAAGACCAAGTTGACCTTGAACCTGCCTCTGCCTCCCAAGAATTAAAGATATCTAAGTATGTTATTTATTTATTTAGAATACATTGGACTGGAGAGATGGCTCAGCCATTAAAGGCTAGGCTCACAACGAAAAATAGAATACATGTATCCTGAGTGTGGAGTTCCAAGGACAACCTGTGGAAGTCGGTTCTTTCCTTCTACCACATGAGTGAGTCCTGGGAATTGAACACAGGTCGGTTAGGCTTGAGGGAAAATGCCTTTTATCCACTAAGCCACCTCTATGGAGCTCTTCTTCTTTTTCTTTTTCTTTTTTTTTTTTTTTTTTGTCTTGCTATATAGCCTTGGCTGGTCTGGAACTTGCTATGTAGACCAGGCTGGCCTCGAACTCATAGAGATCAGCTAGAGATCAGCCTGCCTTAGTTTTCCTAGTTCTGGAACTAAGGGGGCTATTTTTTTTTCTTTTCTTTTCTTTTTTTTCTTGTTTGTTAATAGAGAGGATCCAGGCACATTCCCAAACCCACCCTGCCCAGCCTCAGAATCCACGCCCAGATCTAGGCTGCTGGAGTGAGGCCCTGGGAAAAGCCATGGTAGCTGGGCTTCAGCTGTGTGGGGCTATCTGTCAGTGACTGGCAGATTGTCCATGAGTGCAGTCATGTAGGTTGTCCTCACTGGCGTTGATTCTGATGGTCTGATGTGATTAATAGTTTCAAGTATCCCCTGAGCCACATGATGGCGGTGTTCATGTCCCGAGCCTGACAGAGCTTAGCAAGTAGCAGCCGCAGCCAGCCAGCGCTGTGCCATTAATTCAGAGCTTCTAACCCGACAGACAACTGGTGTGAACTATTTCACAGTCGGGAAACGTCAGTTTAGGAGATTTAAGTGGCTTTTGTTAGGTACTTTGTTAGGGACCTGTAGTGTCAGCCTTTGAACCTCTGCCTTTCCCTGAGCCCTGGAGTTTCAGTTCCCTGACCGCCCGTCCAGGGCTGCTTCTCTAACCCCCGAGACGATCCCCAGGAAACTGACCCGCTCCGTTCCAGGTTTGACTTGTGGCAAGTCGATCGCTGAAAGGTCACTCACTCTCCAAGCCCCCGGTGAGGAGGGAAACAGCAACTGAGCACTAGGCACACTGGGCTGGGCGCCGGGGTCCAAGGCAGGACACACCTGTAGGTCGGCTCATCTTGACAGTGCAGTAACCAAAGTCTCCACTAGAGGCTAGGCCAGGATCGGCGCACAGCCCCTGTTCCTATTCCCGGCCATGAGCTGGACTGGGTATGCCTGTCTTGTCTCTCCTGTCTGCAGCGCTCCTGGGCATCCTGTATGAAGACAAAGAGAGGCAGGACTTCATCTTCACCATCTATCACTGGTGGCAGGCCGTGGCCATCTTTGCCGTATACCTGGGCTCCGGCTTGCCCATGAAGGTGAGGAAGGGAGGGAATTTGGGAGTCCAGGCCTCACTGCAGAACAGACCCTCATTTCACAGCCTCTTAAAGGCACTACTTTCTAAGGGCACCGATCCAAGGACCCCTTAGTCCATGGCATATCCCCCAACCTAGCACCCCACTTACTGCTTCATCTGCTAGTCTCCATCTCTGTGGGCATGCCCAGCTGAACTGTGGGTTGTTTGCTGACCCGATCTTCAGCTTCTGGACTCCCTGACACACTGGGTCTCTCATTTCAGGTTCTGTAGGAATAAACACCTCTGTGTTTTCATGTTCTTTTGATTTGATTTTTGTTTTGTTTCAAGACGGGGTCTCACTCTGTAGATTACTCACAGAGATCCACCTGCCTCTGCCTCCCGAGTGCTGGGATTAAAAGTGGGCACCACCATGGCCAGCTTTTGTTTTGTTTCTGATTGTGATGGAGAAGGACCTAGGGCCCATTCTTGCTACATCAACTGTACGCTTAATCTCCTAGTCTGTTCCCAACCCCAGCAGGTCATTTTAGCAGGTCCTTATCACATGGTTTTGTTCAGTTTGTGTCTTTGAGTCGGGGTCTCAAAGGCAGCCCAGAAAGACTATGAACTCATCACGCCTCAGCCTTCTGTGAGCTGAGATTATAGGCATGCACTAACAGGCCCAACTTTATGCAACGGATTTTAGAAAGTGAAATGAGGGGCTGGAGAGATGGCTCAGTGGTAAAGAGCACTGGCTGCTTTTCCAGAGGACCAGGGTTCAATTCTCAGCACCTACATGGCAGCTCACAACTGTCTGTAACTTCAGTTCCAGGGATCTAACGCCTTTACATCAATGCACATAAAATAAATTTAAATAAATTATAAAAAAAAAGAAAGTGAAATGAATTGAAATAGCAGGGAATGGACATACAAGTACAAGCATGTTTGTGTGTTTGTTTCTGGCTATGGGTTACAGTCAAACTGTCTGAAAAGAATAGGTGGTGTATGCTTTTCTGGCACATACAAGCATATGCATGGCTCACCCCCAGCACTGAAGACTAAAGAAGAAAACACACTGGAGAGCACTACTGTGGTGGATTTTATCTTTTCTTTATATACTATAAAAATATACTATATATCTTTTCTTTATGTATTATAAAAATATAATATAGTTTATATTTTTTTCCTGAGACATAGTCTTAAAATGTAGCCCCAGCTGGCTTTAAACTCTGAGAACCCTACCTCCCCCGAACTTCCTAAGCGATGGGGTTATAGGCTCGTGCCTCTCCACACACCAGTGTCCTACCGTATGTATCTAGAGCCAGGGAACAACTTAACTGTGGTCCAAGGAAGCCAGACCTGCTTGCTTTTAGACTTCCTCAGACCTTCATGTTTTCTCTGAGGCAAAGCGATGAGCCCCTTTTTGGTTGCAAAACGGAGTCCTGCTGGTGACTTTTGGTTTGGTGATTTGAGCCTTATCTTCAAAGGCTGCATTGGAAATCCTGGGTGGCTGGGCTGGGGGTGGGGGGAGCCAGGAGGCTCGCTGGAAGAGGAAGACCCCAGAGGAAGGAATGACCTCTCCGTCCCCTTGTTCCCAGGCCAAGCTGGCAGTGTTGCTGGTGACCCTGGTAGCGGCAGCAGCCTCATACCTGTGGATGGAACAGAAGCTGCAGCAAGGTCTGGTCCCGCGACAGCCGCGCATTCCGAAGCCACAGCACAAAGTGCGCGGCTACCGCTACCTGGAGGAAGACAACTCAGACGAGAGCGATGTGGATGGCGGCGGCGAGCAGGGCCAGGGCGACTGTGCGGAGGAGGAGGCTCCACAGGCAGGGGCCCTGGGTGCAGAGGCAGCTGGGCCCTGCCGCAAGCCCTGTCCCTATGAACAGGCTCTGGGTGGTGATGGGCCTGAGGAGCGGTAAGACACCCAGGGGCCTGCCTGGCCCGCAGACTCCGCTTTCCTGCTTCTCAGCCTCAGTTTACTGTGTCTCAGGTTGAAGGTCCCCCTGATTCCTGCTCCGGCTGCCAGAAGAGCCCTCTTTTCCCTCCCAGAGCCTGCGGCCACCTGGAACTTCCCCCAGGGAGACGAGGGTCACCTTCCAGAACCCTGTCCCTGTTTAAGGGGAATGAATGCCTCGGTCTAAATCAGCGAGATTCCCTTCCCACACCTCAGGGTGTGACAGCCTTTGACTGGAGCTTTGCATTTCTTACCCACAGGTTGCCCCACCTCAGAACAGGGGACTATTATTTTTAATAGAAAATGGTCAATAAAGAGTTTTGTATTTTCTGGAGAGGGTCTGGGCTGTGTCCCTGTCAATCCCATCAGGGTTTCATCCCACAGAACAGAATCCTTGGTTGACTGTGGGAGGGCTCAGTCACCCTATGGAGGAGGCATTCCCCTCTAAGCCCCATCAAGAGCCATTTCTTATCCAGGAATTTCAGCCTGTTGACTGCACCCTATCCACCCAGGAGCAAGGGTCACAGAAATGGTTTGCAGGGGCCTCAGCAGAGGAGCAGTGTAGTTTTTTTGTTTGCTTTGCTTTTTTAACTCTTTGAGGGCCGCCACCCAGCTCCCAAATAAATACACAGAGACTTACTCTTACTTTTTTTTTTTTTTTTTTTTTGAGACAGGGTTTCTCTGTGTAGCTTTGGTGCCTGTCCTGGATCTCTCTTAAAGGCGTGCGCCACCACCGCCCGGCTAGCCAGCTTTTCTTAATTTAAATTATTCTATCCTTTTGCCTCTGGACTTTTACCTTTCTCTATTCTATATACCTTTTTTTCCTTCTTACTCTGTGGCTGGCTGTGTGGCCGGGTGGCCGGCCCCTGGAGTCCTCTTCTCTTTTTCTTCTTCTCCCTCTTCCTCTCCTATTTATCCTCTCTGCCTGCCAGCCCCTCCTTTCCTTTCTCCTGCCTTGATATTGGCTGTCCAGTTCTTTATTAGACCATCAGGTGTTCTAGACAGGCAAAGGAACACAGCTTCACAGAGTTAAACAAATGCAACATAAAAGAATGCAACACATCTTTGCAGCATTAAACAAATATTCCACAGCATAAATGAATGTTAACACATCTTCAACTAATATTCCACAATAGAGCAGGACCTGAGTCTAGATAGCAGGACAGGAGCTAGAGACCACTCTCCTTCCAGCCCACCCATCACCCACCCACCCCAACCCACAAGCCTGGCCTTTTCCCTCCGGAAGTGTGTTTACCCATGGTGCTCAGGGGCTGTCTTATTAGGGCACCTGTATACACTTGGTCACAGCCCTGTCTTTGACAGCCTCAGTCAGGATGCCCAGGCCCTGTGCATGGTCCTTTCTCCACCCCCACCCCCCCACTCTCTCCATCAGAGGACACTGAGACCCATTGTGAAGAGCCCCGAGTGGCTGGGTAAGGACAAAGGGGCCATGGGAGAGTCACGGGGCCTCTGCTGTGCTGTGACAGTCTCTCAGCTGGGGCCATGCCTCTTCCTCTCCAGACAGACTCCTGTCCTACCTCACAGCTCCACACCAAGCTCTCGTGGGACCTCCTACCATACCCCAGGCTTCCATCTCTCCTCCTCTCCATCTCCTCTAGCCACGCCTGAACCAGACTCTGTGACCTTGGAAGGGGTCACCCATCCGAGCCCTAGGTTACTTCTTGTGGAATGGGTCTGTACTGAGAAGTGTACACCCCAGAAGCCCCACAGTCCAGGTCCTAGAGGAGACTCTCAGGCACGGCAGGACACGGTTACATTTTCAAAGGTCTGGGGGAGAGCAGTCTGCTCCCATACATACTCAGTGACAAGCAACCCAGAAACAGTCACGCTGTGTGGCAGGCAAGCTTGGCAACAAGCCTGGGCTCTGTCTGCCCGTGAGTTCAGTCCGGGTGTGGTCTCCCAGGAGGCTGAGGTAGAAGGATTGCTGTGGGCTTGAGGCCAGTCAGAGCTACATAGCAAGCTCAAAGCCTCGTCGACTCAGCTACGAGATAAATCTGAAGCTAACGTGGGCTACACCATGAAACTGTCTTCAGACAAACAATAAACCCCTAAACCAAACAGCGGACAGAAACACTCTGTGAAGGCAGGTGTGGTGACGGCCGGGGGGCAAGATTCCAGCTCCTTCAGTCACAGTCGGGGCTTGGCCTGGACAGTGAGGGTACATACACAGACACACCCAATTCTTACTCACAGAACTATGATAGCATGCACCTGTAATCATAATATTTGGGAGGCTGAGGCAGAGGATTGAGGTCAGCCTGGGCTACTTGGTGAGACTGTCTCAAAACTCTAAGAAAGAGGATGGCAGGAAGATCTATTCAGATCAGGCTAGTGTCATTACCTCAAAGAGCTAGAGGGCATATCATGATTTTGTGTTAATATATATATATATATATATATATATATATATATATATATATATATATCCTTTTTGAGCCAGGGTTTCTCTGAGTAGCCTCGGCTGTCCTGGAACTTGCTCTGTAGACCAGGCTGGCCTTGAACTCAGAGTTCCACATGCCTCTGCCTCCCAAGTGCTGGGATTAAAGGTGTGTGCCACCACCACCTGGCCCAAGATTTTATTCCTAAGTATGTGTGTATGAGTGAATCTGTGTGGGGTTATGTGTATGTGAGTGCAATGCCTGTTGCGGCCAGAAGAGCTGGAGTTAATAGGTAATTGTGAGCTATCCACAACTCAGGTCCTCTAAAGAACAAGAAATGCTCTTAACCATGGAGCCATCTTTCCCACCCCTCAGCCCTATTCTTTACATTTTAAACACCTAAATATTGCATAAGGCATAAAGGAAAATGATTGAATAACAATAAATTCACAAAGTTCAGTGGTTCTGATGATGGCAGTTTGCCAGATAATCCTGCCTACCTTGGTAGCCTGCCTGAGGTGAATGCAGGTTCTTTTATTCCAGTTTTTTTTTTTAAGATTTATTTATTTATTTAGATTTATTATGTATACAGTGTTCTGTCTACAGGCCAGAAGAGGGCACCAGATCTCATTATAGATGGTTGTGAGCCACCATGTGGTTGCTGGGAATTGAACTCAGGACCTCAGGAAGAGCAGTTAATGCTCTTAACCACTGAGCCATTTCTCCAGCCCCTTATTCCAGTTTTAATTACTAATATTAACTCACATCACACAGCACACAATAACTATATCTACACATATGTACACACATGAGTTTATGAATAAAAGTTAAAGAAGCAACAGCAGCATTTAGAAGTGGGCTGCCATGATCACAACTATTGTATTGATAAAATGAGAGGAAGCCGGATGTGGTGTCGCATCCCAGCGCTCAGAGGGCAGAAGCAGAGGATCTTTGTAAATCTGAGGCCAGCCTGATTTACTTAGTGTCCTAGTTAGGGTTACTATTGCTGGGAGGAAAGGGTTTATTTGGCTTACACCTCCATATCACTGTTCATCATGGAAGGAAGTCAGGACAGGAACTCAAGCAGGGCAGGAACCTGGAAGCAGGAGTTGATGCAGAGGCTATGGAGGGATGCTGCTTACTGGCTTGCTCAGCCTGCTTTCTTATAGAACCCAGAACCAACAGCCTAGGGATGGCTACACCCACAATGGGCTGGGACCTCCTCCATCAATCACTAATTAAGAAGATGCCTTACAGCTGGATCTTTTTTTTTTTTCATTTTTCTTTATTAAGAAAAATTTCTACTCACTTCACATACCACCCACAGATTCTCCCTTCTCCCTCCTCCCACCCCCCAGGCCTCTCTCCCAAGCCACCCCACATTCCCACATCCCCCAAACCAAGGTCTCCCATGGGGAGTCAGCAGAGCCCAGCACACTGAGCCTAGGCAGGTCCAAGCCCCGTCCCACTGCACCAAGGCTGTGCAAGGTGTCACACCACAGGCACTGGATTCCCAGAAGCCTGTCCATGCACCAGGGACAGATTCCAATCCCCCAGCCTGGGTGACCCCCAAACAGTTCGAGCCAAACAACCATCTTCTGTATCCAGAGGGCCTAGTCCAGTCCCCTGGGGGCTCCACAGCCACCAGTCCACAGTTCATGGGCTTCCACTAATGTAGCCGGTCATCTTTGCACATCCTCCCATCATGATCTGGACGTCCCTCGCCTGCAGAATCTCTCCTCTCTCTCATCAATTGGATTCCCAGAGCTCAGCCTGGTGCCTGGCTGTGGATCTACAGCTGGATCTTGTGGAGGCGTTTCTCAATTGAGGCTCCCTCCTTTCAGATAACTCTAGCTTGTGTCAAGTTGTCAAAACTAGCCAGTACATTAGCCAGTACACATAGTGAGTTCCAAGCCAGGCAAGGCTCCACACTGAGACCCTGTCTTAAAAGAATAAGGAGAGAAGCTATTGGTGTAAAATCAGACCATGAGAGTCAGGGCTGAGAGCAAAGTCGTAGCCAGCTGCAGAGACAGAAGCTCCAGAGCAGGATGGGCAGGCCCAGCCCCAAAGGTCAATCAGGTGGACATAGCCGTTGAGTAGGCCTTGTCAACAGAGGAGGACAGGGTCAAGCGGAAGCCCCAGCGCGGTTGGGAGTTCTCTGTGGCCCGTCCTTGCTACATATGCTGGGTGTCAGCTTGGTGGGGCGGACCAATGGCTGCTGTTGTGTCCAGTGTCTATCACTTCATGGAATCTAGGCAATGGAGTTCCGCCCTTTCCTTGGTCTGGTTCATCCGGTAAGCTCTTGGGTTTGTTTTGACTAACATGATGTTAACATGCCATGTGTCCACAGTCTAAATTCACACTGATAAATGTATGGGGCAATACCCTTCTTACTTCTAGTAATAAGTCACTTATCACTTATCTAGGTGCTGTGTAGGTGGGTGCTGGACAGCTGGTGGTATTTGCGGGTCCACCTTGGTGAGCAATCACACCCCACCCTTGAAATGGAGCAGGGAAGTGTTTGTAGAATTCAGTCTTTCGGGCACAGTGTGGCTGAAAAGCCAGTCTACACGATATGAACTGACAGAACAGACTCATCTCAGCATGAACCTCTAGAGGATATTTTATATTTATATAACCATTATAGACAGAGAGATTGAGGCACCAGGCCTTCTGGGGGGAGTTGAATGAGTAGCTGAAAAGGGAACCTGAGATCTGTTACTGGATCCTTAGAAAGGTCACCTGGTTGGAACAATGCCCCTCCCCTTTTCTTTTCTTTTTGGTTTTTCGAGACAGGGTTTCTCTGTGTAGCTTTGCGACTTTCCTGGATCTCGCTCTGTAGCCCAGGCTGGCCTCGAACTCACAGAGATCCGCCTGGCTCTGCCTCCCGAGTGCTGGGATTAAAGGCGTGCACCATGACCGCCCCCCACCCCCTTCCAAGATGGTCTTGTGTAGCCCAGGCTGGTCTGGAACTCACTATGTAGCCAAGGATGACCCTGAACTCCTGACTCTGCTGTCTTGCCCCCGAAAATGCTGAGGTGATAAGGGTGTGCAAATAGACCCAGTTTACATTGGCAGTTTTAAAATCTATCCAGAGCTCATAATCATCCAGGGACTGGTGAAAAATGCATATGCTGGCCCCTCTCTGGGAATTTCAAGGTGTGAGAGGCCAACGGGTCCTGGATTCAACCCACTGAGTCCTGGATAGGAGCCAGGGGCCTGGAGGCATGGGCACCGCTGTTTTTCTCTCCCCAAGAAGGCTCCCTAACCTGGGCGCTAGACTGTGCCCCTCCCTCCTCCCTCAGACATAGGACCACGCCCTCTCTCGGGCCTCACGCTTCCCCCCACCCCCTGCTCAGTGAAAACACCACTGGATCTGACTGCAGACATTCGTTTTTTACAGGTCTGGTGTACGGCTGGGCTGTTTCAGGTGAGCACCAGCTTCCCGGATGGTGGACTCCCAACATTCTCCTGTCCTCACCCAGGGAGACGGGCACAGTGGCAGCAAGCCGTCTAGTGTCTCCTCTTTCTTCCTTTCCTTTTGTGTATGTGTGTATGCATGTGGGTGTGCATAGAGGCCGGGAATAATCTCAGCTGATGTTCTTCAGGAGCTGTCCACCATATTTAATGAGATGAGGCTCTCTCACTGGACTGGAACTCACCAAGACTGGCTGGTCAGTGAGCCCCAGGCGCCCCCCCCCCCAGCTCTGGGTTTACAAGCATGCAACGCCACGCCTAGCTTTCTACATGGGTTCTGGGGCGTGAACCAGGTCCTCCAACTTACAGGTCAGGCGCTTTATCAATGGAGATGTCTCCCAGCCCTTTGTCTTCCTTTTCATATAAATATATCCAGCAGACCTGCCCTATCTCCATGATCTAATCTAACCATCCCTGCAAGGGCCCACCCCCAAATCCTGTCACACTGAGGCTTAGGGCTTTAATATATAAACGTGGGGGATACTGTTTAGCTCATAGCCACATGTCAGATCTCACTGGAGTGTCATGGCTGACCGCTCATCTGTGTTAACAGGCTGCATCCACCCGGGGGTTGGTCACTTCATGTAGAAGTCCCCAGAGGAGAGCTAACCTGCCCCACCTCTCCATCCTACAAGTTCCAACTCCATCCTCATGCTCACCCCTGCAGTAACGTCTTCCTGAGCATGTCTCGACACCCCACCTCACCTCACATGGTACCAGCCACTGTCTGCATCCCTTCAGCCACACAAGTCTGTGGAAGAAGCGTGGAGGTTGGGGTTCTCCACAGGGTGTGAGGTGACCTCCGGGGGACATCTTGCAGTGGGTGGATGTAGTCTTGGTTTCACAACTGGAGGATGTTACATGCCCAGCTGTTACTTTGCACATGCAGATGGCAGAGCAGGAACCACACCCTGCAGCTGCTGAGACCACAGCTTTCCAACTGCATGAACCCGCTGGGTCAGAACATGACTGTCACCAAGGGCCAGACGCTACAGGTGTCCCCCTGACCTTCCCCAAGTGGCAACCTCCAGCTCTATTTACCCTCATTGCCTCGGGCATGTCCAGATCTGTCCGTTTCAACCAGCAGTATCCCTGGCTGCCTGTTTTCTATACTTTCCCCATAGAAGGCATTGTCCAAGACAGGCCGAAGGCCCCACAGCCGGCTTTGGCCTGAGCCCCCAACTTATACTTCGGGCATCTGTTCTATGTCTCACTGGGCACCACGTGCTGACCCCTCTATCCAGACAGGACTCAGGGTCTCCACCTCCCAGGGCACAAAAACTGAGCCCTAAGAAGCAACTTTGAGTCTGTCTACAGCCTAAGCAGAAACCTGGTCGGCCCCCCAATTTCTCCTTCCCTTTGCCCCCAAACCCTGGCATCTAATCCAGGACAGTCCTTGAAGTTCTTCCAGGAAGGCATTCAATTTCCTTTTAGATAAGTGATGTAGCCCAGGATAGCCTTCTACTCACAATCCTCCTGCCTCAGCCTTTGGAGGGCTGGGATTACAGATGTGTTTCCCCAGGATCAACTCATCACTGAAACTCCCCTAGTGACCCTGTTTGAAGTCCCCACAGCCATGACAGAGGTCTGTGCCCAATTCTAACCCCATCTATCTATCAAACGAGGCATTGCCTGCTGTCCCCTGCCTCCTGCTGTGTTTTACTGGTAGCCTGGGGCGGCTCTTCTTCCTTCTCCGGTTCTCTGCCTCTCTCCTGTTTGACTGTCAGCCTCCCCTCTGCACGGGCATGCCAAGGCAGGGGTAAGGCGGCCTCCCCTCTGCACGGGCATGCCAAGGCAGGGGTAAGGCGGCCTCCCCTCTGCACGGGCATGCCAAGGCAGGGGTAAGGCAGCTCGGCAGGTGCTTATTTGGGCTATAGGAATCTGGGTATGTTTTCTGAGAGCAGGGGTGACAAAGTAGTGGCATTTGATCCCCATGGTAGGTGGATAATAGTTTCTGGAAACAATGCCTCCTAACTCAAGGGGCCTGCGAAGGTGAAACTGTAGGAGAAAGGGTCTTTTCTTTTTTTTTAATGTGTATTGATTAATGTGCTTTTTTTTTCTTTATGTGTATTGGTATTTGACCTGCATGTCTTTGTGAGGGAGTTGGATCCACTGGAACTTGAGCTATAGACAGTTGTGAGCTACCATGTGGGTGCTGGGAATTGAACCCGGGTCCTCTGGAAGAGCAGCCAATGCTCTTAACTGCTGAGCCATCTCTCCAGCCCAGAGAAAAGGGTCTTTCCAGGTGTGATGAAGTTACGAATCTTGGCAATAGGGTCATTCAGGTAGGTGATAACTTGAGTCACTGGTGTCCTCATAAGAGAGGGCAGGTGGGCTTGGGATGTAGCTCAGGGGTGGGGCACACGCTGAGCATGCAGGAGGCCCTGGGTCCCATTCCCAGCACTGTGATGAGTGGGGGTGGGGGACAGTAGATGTGTTCTGAGATAAAAGTCTTGTAAAGCTAGAGGCAGAGATTGAAGTGGTGAGACCATGAGCCAAGGGTTGCTGGTAGTCACCTGAGGCTAGAAGAGACAGAGGACGGTCTTGAGAAGCCCTGCATGGGAACTGGACGCCATCTAATCTCAATGGCTGGTAGTACTTTCCTTCTTCTTCTTTTTTTTTTCTTTCTTTCTTTCTTTCTTTCTTTCTTTCTTTCTTTCTTTCTTTCTTTCTTTCTTTCTATCTTTTTCTTTCTTCCTCTCTCTCTCTCTCTCTCTCTCTCTCTCTCTCTCTCTCTCTCTCTCTCCCTTTCTCTCTTTTTAAATTTTGAGACAAGGTTTCACTCTGTAGCCCTGACTAAACTATTTTATTTATTTATTTTTTTGGTTTTTCAAGACAGGGTTTCTCTGTGTAGCTTTTCGCCTTTCCTGGAACTCACTTGGTAGCCCAGGCTGGCCTTGAACTCACAGAGATCCCCCTGGCTCTGCCTCCCAAGTGCTGGGATTAAAGGCGTGTGCCACCACTACCGGCAGCCCTGACTAAACTAAACTCTGTGTGGACCACGCTGTCCTAGAACTCATGGCAACGCTCCTGGCTCAGCTGCGTGAGGACTGGAGCTACACATGTGAGCCACCCTACTTGGCTCCATTGTGGATTTCTCTCTTCAATGTTGTGAGAGAACACAGCTCTGCTCTCTCCTCCACTTGGAGTCATTTGTCACAGCAGCCCCAGGACAGGACAGAGCAGGGTCCAGGAAGCTCCTTAATGATTTGATTTCACACTCTGCCCACTGCTGTTGGGATCTGGGATATTTTATTCACAGGCTGTGTGGGTTCCTCCATGGTTTAGTTTCCTTGAGATGGCAGCTCTACTGAGTTAGAATTCACACAGCCTGTAGCCTGCACACTGTCTAGCTTCACAACTGGGCATGGGAAATCATCTCTGGGACCCTCCTGCTGCTCTTAGGCAAGGCCACCCCTGAGACACCATCCTCTGACCCCCTGGCTCGCACTGTGCTCCCTTCCTGGGCCCGCATTGGGCATTTAGCTCTAAAACTAGCAAAGATTCAGGGGTCAGGGGTTTGTAGTGTGCTGTGGCTCCCCCTGACTCAGATCCAACCACAAGGAAGGGTTATGGCAGACACCTGCTGGCCCAGAGACACCCTCTCTGGAACCCTGAACTGGGGGTGTATTGATGCCGGTCAGGGAGGGTGGGGACAGGGTCTGGCCATCAGTGAGAGACAGCAGCAGGGCCTGAGCTCAGTCTCCTGCTTCTCAGACCCGAGGAGAAGAACCTCAGTGAGTGTCCACAGAAACACTGGGATCCACCAGTGCCGCAGACCCAGAAACACTGACTTGTGCCAGAGCTGAGATCATGTCTTCCCTCTCCCAGGACAGTCTCACAACTCTCACAGTTACACTCAGGTTAAATAACCCAGCTTGGTGCCACACAGAAAATGGGAAATACAGATATGAGTGACATCCACCTTGGTGTGCTCCCTCCCCTCACCAACAGAGTCTCCTCTACCACAGCCAGGGCCCCTTCCTCTGCCCCTGTGTGCCATTTGGTCACAGGTGGAAATGAAGGTGCCTCAATTATGCAGGGACACCCTGCTTGTGCATGTGTGTGAGGGTGGGGATGATGATGAACCCGTGAGGGCTTCCTGGAGGAGGTAGCGTTGCTGGTGAGGTTTGTCCTGGGACCCCCCCCCCCGGGGGGGGGGTCTCCTTCCAGCTAGCTTCCTGCCCGCCCCTCACAACTCGGTATCCCAGACAGCAGCCTGCAGGTCCTGTCATTCCAGTTTCCCTCAGTGGAACCAGGAAGGAATTCGGATTGGAAGGGCGTAGGGTTTAAAGGCAGATGCCCAACCAAGATAGAATCACGGTGCTATCTGGTGTGGGCGCAGGAGTGTGGTCCGGGGGCACTTGGAGGGATTGGCAGCGGCAGAGGCAGGAGCCAGAAGGGTAGCAGAGGAGCTGTGCATCTGGAGCCAGAATGTCCACCAAGGGCAAATACCCAGAAGCCGAGCAGAGGTAGGTGAACCTTCTCGCAGAGGGCACTAGGGCCACAGATTGGGACCAGTGGCTGATGGGAATGGGATGTCTCGGTCACAGGAGACGGGCAGGACCAGGACTCCAGGGGTTGAGACCACGAAGGAGCCTAGGTCTGCAGAGTAATCGGTGGCCCAGTGGGCTCGTGGCAGAGGTGTGGCCGCCTTCTTCCTTGCCCTGAGCCTCACATCCCTGTGACCCCTGTGACAGACAGGTTCCCCGGGGTAGGAACAAAACCCCATCTTTCCTGGAGGAGTTCCAGGCTGTGTGGACAGACGGGATCCTGGCAGGATGCTGGAGCTGTGACCAGGTTGTTAGAAAGAAGGGGACTTCTTGGGAGATGAGTCCAGAGCTGAGTTTCTGGTTCGGTGTTTAAAAGGGCCACATATTTATTTTATTTTAGGGACACAGTGGCACAAACCTGTAATTACAGCTCTCTAGAGACTAAGGCAGGAGTCTGAACTCAAGGACTGGGCTATGTAAAAAAAAAAAATATGTATCAAAGATGAAGGAAGAGACAGAGGGAGAGGGAAGGAGGGAGGCAGGGCCGGCTGGGATTACAGATGTGTTTCCCCAGGACCAGCCCATCCAAAGCCACTGAAACTCCCCTAGTGACCCTGTTTGAAGTCCCCACAGCCGTGACTGAGGTCTGTGCCCAATTCTAACCCATCTATCTAGCAGACAAGGCATTGCCGGCTGTCCCTGCCTCCTGCCTGAACCTCTGCTGTGTATTAATGATGGCCTGGGGCGGCTCTTCTTCCTTCTTCGGTTCTCTGCCTCTCTCCCATTTGACTGTCAGCCTCCCCTCTCCATGGGCATGTCAGTAAACAGTACTTGCCTAGTGTGCAAGAAGCCCTGGGTTTCACCCCCTAGCACCATGTAAATAGATCATGGTGACACATGCCAATCATCCTAGCACTTGGGAGGAGGTGGAGGCAGATGGGATGAGGCGGTCAAGGTCATTCCTGGCTGCATAGCAAGTCTGAAGCCAGCCCAGGCAGCATAAGATTCTGTCTCAAAAAAAAAAAAAAAAAGAGCCAGCGGTGGAGGATGTTCCTGTGTTTCTGGAACTGTTACATTCTTTTAATTTTTTTAAATTTATTTAGCGTGTGTGCATGTGTGCACCAGCAAGCATATGTAAGTGCAGTGGCCTGACTGTGGAGGGCAGAGACCAGAGCACAGTTTGCCTGAGTTATTCTCTTCTTTGACCATGTGGGTTCCAGGTCATCCGGCTCGGTGGCGAGTGCTCTTTTCTGAGACATCTCACCAACCTGAAGAATTACATTCTTATTGTAGAAAATCTTGAAGTTACAGAAAGGTGATGATGATGAAAGTGTGCTCCTAGCACTTAGGAGCAGAGACAGGAGGATTGCCACAAGTTTGAGGCTACATAGAGAGTAGCCAAGTAGGCAGCTAAGGCTGCACAGTGAGACCCGTCTCTAAACACAGACCCACATGGGGCTGGAGAGGTGATTCAGTGGAGAAGGGATTGCCACACAAGTGTGAAGGGCAGAGATCAGAGTTCAGATGCCCTGCCCTCAAAAAAAAAAGCTGAATAGGTGTAGCAGCCCACGTGTTAACCCAGAGCTCAGAAGTCAGAGAAGAGGGGCCCCTGGGCCAGGCCAGCTAGCTAGACTAGCCAAGTGAGAGAGCTCTGGATCAGTGAGAGACCTGCCCACAGCAAGAGAGGAGAGCCGCAGGAGACGGCACTCAGTGCCAGCCTGTAGTCTCCACATAGCTCCTCATGCACCTGCACATACACACGAGCCCACCTACATTTGAACACATACACACACCATGGTTTGCACATACACACGAGCCCACCTACATTTGAACACATACACACACCATGGTTTGCACATTGGCACAGGATCATAATGTTGGTGAGAGGAGAGGCCTGTGGGGTCCAAAAGACCCGTTGTTTAGCAGCCACTGTGAGTAAGACACATCAGCTGACCTCTCAAAGCCTCAGTTTCTTCATCCTTACAATGGGGTAGCAGTATCTGCCAGGCTTAAACATCACCCCTCCTTCCATCTTTACCCCAGCTCTGTATTTGATGTCCACAGACTCTACCACAGCTCCCTCTTAGAGGTCCCATCACGACACCTGCCCCACTGCATCTCATTGCTCAAAATCTGCCCCACAGGCCTTTGCACCGGCTGCCTCACATCCACAAAGCCCTGTGTCCCTGGGTCTCACCGCAGGGAGAGCCGGGCTGATGACTCTCTGGCCTGCCTCCAGAGGTGTCTGTGTGTGCTGATCCCGAATAATTACAGTCTCGTGCCACATCACTGACATGTCGTCAGTGACAGTCAGAACGGACAACAGTAATCCTCCGGATTATAACCCAGCTGAGAGAAGTAGGCTGCCTCACACGAGGGAGCCCTGGGGGCCTCAGCACATCCCAGGTTCAGCCCCATGAAGGCAGCAGGAAGGCACGGACAATGTTAGAGCAAGGCCAGTGTGACCAGGAGCTCATGGAGCCCAGGCAGAGTGAGCACTGGTGAGGGCTGGTGACGTGGGCCCCCACAAGGAGCTCTCAGGAAGAGACCTGGAATGCTCTAGGGCCTAGCATCTAGACCAGCCATGCCAGCCGTCCAGGGAGTGGGGAACCGAGCATCCCCAGCCAGGCCCAGCTTCTCCAGGAGCCCCTGCAGGGAATGGCCCTGGTCCTCCTGGGAAGGGGTCTAGGTGGGGGCTCCCCCAGGCCTGGCTGTAAGGAGGAGGGTTTGGGTCCCCATCCAGCCCTGGCAGGAGATGAACCTGCTCAGGGACAGTCCTCAGCAACGCTGCTGTGAGCTGCCTCCTGCTGCTGGCCCCAGGGGAAGGGGACATGAATGTGGAGGCCTCAGCCAGGAAATCAGCAGCCCTGCCCTGGGGAGGAGGGCAAGTCTGTACCCTCCTGTCTCCCCACATTCCTCAGCTGGGACAGCCCCTCAGAGCCTGCCCTGTCTGCTCAACTTTGCCTCTTGTTCTTAGGAACAGTCTCTGTCCTGAGAGTTCTGTCCACAGGGGGCACTGTCCTGAGAGTTCTGTCCACAGGGGGCGCTGTCCTGAGAGTTCTGTCCCCAGGGGGCGCTGTCCTGAGAGTGCTGTCCACACGGGGCGCTGTCCTGAGAGTTCTATCCACAGGGGGCGCTGTCCTGAGAGTTCTGTCCACAGGGGGCGCTGTCCTGAGAGTTCTATCCACAGGGGGGCGCTGTCCTGAGAGTTCTGTTCACAGGGGGCGCTGTCCTGTGTTCTCTCCACAGGGGGGCACTGTCCTGAGAGTTCTGTCCACAGGGGGCGCTGTCCTGAGAGGACATATGACTGGAGAGGCTAGGGAGCGCCTCTGCTGTCCCTGTAGGAGCTCTGCTCCCAAGGGCACTGTTTTGAGAGCTGTCCACTGTGGGGCACTGTCTGACATGAACTCTGTTCCCAGGGAGTGCTGTTGTAAGAGCTGTCTGAAGGGGTGTGCTGGCACTAGGTGAACCTCCGAGGGCCATGAGCAGATTCCAGCATGGGCAGCTCCTGTCTACACAGATGCATAGCACACATCTGTATTCATTCAGGTCATCACAAAAACCCAACAATGGTACACACACACACACACACACATACACACACACACACACACACACACACACACACACACACACACACACACACGCTCATATATACAAAGACACTTATCCACAGATTCAGAATAGACACTTGTTCAGACACATGAAGACACATGGGCACAGGCACTCATTTGCACATGGACACACAGCGATAGATGTAAAATGACATCCAGCCTTGAAATTTGGCTCACGCCTGTAACTTCAGCCCTGGAGAATGCAGGAGCAGGAGTATCAGGAATTCACAGGTCACGTCTACCTATATAATACTTTGGAGGCCATCGTGAACTACATGAGACCTTGTCTCAATAACAGCAACCAACAATTCAACAACAAAACAATCTATGTATTCACCAGCATTCAGAAGTTCTCAGCACCACCCCAACACCCAGCCTGGGGGGTCATAGGAGGGAGGAGACTCCCATGGAAGACCACAAGCTTCTGGGGGTGGCCCAAATCACGGGTAATTGGAACGTGCCTTAAAGATGGAGACAGTCCCCGCCGCCCAGTTAACTGCCCTGTGTTGCAGGATGGACCCCTTTGAGGAAAAGCTGCGGAGGCTGAGGAATTCCTTCAACACAGGGAAGACAAAGTCAGCCAAGTTCAGGACTGAACAGCTACTGAGCCTGGGCCACTTCCTGCAGGACAACAAGAAGCAGCTGCATGATGCTCTGACTGGAGACCTGGGCAAGGTGCTGGGGGGGGGGGCACACAGAGGTGCCCATGTGTCCTTCCCAGCCTGGGCCACATCCTTTCTGAGACCTTGAGTCCCTAAAGAGAGTCATACCTTGCAATGTGATTGGCTGTGTGCCCAAACTGTATCCTGAATATCCATTCCATGCCTTGTATGCAGAACACAATGTTAACCCAGGAACACACGGAGCCCCTCTGAGAGGCCAGCTGGATGGCTGTTCTCAGGTCACAAACAGAGAAACGGAGGCACTCAGGTTAAGTCTCTCGCCTAAAATTCCAAGATCAGGCAGTGGCAGGTCAGAATCTCGGTTCCCATGGGACCACCATGCTGTCCTTACACTGCATACATTTATGTGCTCAAGGAAAGCACCTCATGCCCTTTCCAAACGGTGGACCCCAGCCCAGCCTTGACCTGACCTCCCCCCCCCCCCCACAGTCAGCCTTCGAGTCAGACATGAGTGAGGTCATCCTGTGCCAGAATGAGGTGGACCTGGCCCTCAAGAACCTGCAGACCTGGATGAAGGATGAGTCTGTGTCCACCAACTTGGTGAGCCCTGTAGGCTGGGCGATGGTAGGTGGAGGAGGCAGTGGGGGGGGGGGGGGCAGAGCACAGGGCAGCCTGCCCCAGACCCCCTCCTGCCCCAGAGACCAAAGTAAGCCAGTCTTTTCATTGGGGACCCCATCAGCCAGGGGGTGAGGACCCACGTGCGGGGGGAGGGAGGGGGCTGTTCCTCACTTGACACCTGACTGTCATCCTGCATCCTAGCTCACGAAACTGAGCTCAGCCTTCATCCGGAAGGAGCCCTTTGGCCTGGTGCTTATCGTGGCACCTTGGAATTATCCTTTGAACTTGATGATCGTGCCCCTAGTGGGGGCCATTGCTGCAGGTGAGTGGGGTTTTGGGGCCCCCTAGTCTGAGGGTCCTTCCCAAAGAGGGCATCCAGAGTTCCCTGGGGGGTGCAGACACCAGCCTCCCTCCTCTGCTTCCCCATTGGCTCCTGCAGGGAACTGCGTGGTACTGAAGCCCTCGGAGATAAGCAAGAACACAGAGAAGGCGCTGGCCGAGCTGCTGCCCCGGTATCTGGACCAGGTGGGCATGGCTCTGCCTGTCAGCACCCGGCATGCCCACAGCCGTGTCCCGGCCAGTGGGGAAGTCCCTGCTGTCCTCAGGGCTGCCTCCTGAGCTGTCACCCTGCCTTGCAGAGCTGCTTTGCTGTGGTGCTGGGTGGGCCCGAGGAGACCGGGCAGCTGCTGAAACATAAATTTGACTATATCTTCTTCACGGGTAAGGATGGCCCTGGCCAGCATCCTGGGGATGGGGGCAGCAGAGAATACAGTGTGAAGGCATTGAAGCATAAGGCCATAGGCCAGGGCAGGGAACCAATCAAGAGGTGCAGGTGTCCCTGAGGTCCAGTCCAGGCCCTCTGAGAATCTTGGAGATTGGATCCTGGGTGGTCAGGATAGATGGGACAGCCCAGAACTTGGGCTGGGAAAGGTGTCTGTGGAGAGAGGAGGCCAAAATTCATGCCTAGACCAGTTTGCCAGGTGAAGATATTGTCTCTTGACCATGTCCTCAGGAAGCTCTCGGGTAGGCAAGATCGTGATGGCCGCTGCTGCCAAACACCTGACGCCCATCACCCTGGAGCTGGGGGGTAAGAACCCCTGCTATGTGGATGACGACTGTGACCCTCAGACCGTGGCCAACCGTGTGGCCTGGTTCCGCTACTTCAATGCTGGCCAGACCTGTGTGGCCCCCGATTACATCCTGTGTAGCCAGGAGATGCAGGAGCGGCTGGTGCCGGCCCTGCAGAATGCCATCACACGTTTCTATGGAGACAACCCACAGACCTCGCCTAATCTGGGCAGAATCATCAACCAGAAACATTTCAAGCGTCTCCAGGGACTGCTGGGCTGTGGCCGCGTGGCCATTGGTGGCCAGAGCGATGAGGGAGAACGCTACATTGGTGAGTCTCCTGCCCCATCACTGGCACACAGCCCACCTGGGCTGAGGCTCTTCTACGCTGGAGGAGCCCATTGTGGACCTCAAGTCTGATCCTGCAACTGAATTCTCGTTTCTGGTGCTAGGAGTCCCCAGCACTGTGGTTCTTGGCCTGTGACTCTTCAGTGATAAACTGCTGTCCCACAGCTCAGCCCCCCTGAGCTACAACCTTATGCTTTTGCCCCATATCCCATAAGGCCAGAGTCCCAGACACTAAGCCTGAAATTCTCAGAGCCCAGGCTCTGTCCCTGTCCGAGCCCCTGTCTCTCAGAGTGTCCTGCCTATGGAGAGGCTGTCTCCTCTGTGTCTGCAGCACCCACCGTGTTAGTGGACGTGCAGGAGACAGAGCCTGTGATGCAGGAGGAGATCTTTGGGCCCATCCTGCCCCTGGTGACCGTGAGGAGCCTGAATGACGCCATTGACTTCATCAACAGGCGGGAGAAGCCGCTGGCGCTGTATGCCTATTCCAACAGTTGCCAGGTGCGCTCCGTCCCAGGAGTGGGCTATGGGAGCGGTGGCAGCAGAGGGCACAGGCCCTCTGGACAGTGACAGAATTTCAGGGATGGTGGCTTCTTGGGCTCTTTCCCTGCCCTCCCTCCCAGAAGGCTCTGAGGTCCCCCTCCACCACATCCTATCCAGATTACACATATTCTCCTAGGCACCACCACATCTGGCTGAACCAAGAGTCTTTTTTTTTGAGACAAAGTCTCAAGTAGCCCTGGCCTTGAGGGCTCATACTTCTTATCTAGCTGAGATGGCTTCAAACCCCTGATTTTCCTGCCTCACATCAGTAGTTCTGGGGTAACAAGGGGTGCACACTGTGCCTCGTTGAAGGTGGTCTGAGGAATCAAACCTAAGGCCTCATACATGTTGAGCAAACACTGTCGACTGAGCTCCATCCTCCAGCCCTCAACATTGGTTTCATAAATACACTTTTATTTGAGAACAAATTTATGGAAAAGCACATTTATCTTCAAAGAATGCTGACCACTAGGCTACTGCAGATATGTTCTGGATCCTGGGAGAAAAGAATTGTCTCCTGAGCCATTTATCTGACTGGATGTGTGTATATACATGTGTGTATGTGTGTGTACATGTGTGTATTTGTGTATATATGTGTGTATGTGTGTGTACATGTGTGTACATGTATGTGTGTATACATGTGTGCATGTGTGTATACATGTGTGCATGTGTGTATGCATGTGCGCATGTGTGTATACATGTGTACACACATGCTGTTTGCTTTGTTTTATGAGGCAAGCTCTTGTAAACCAGACCAGTGTTCTGTTTCCTATGTTGCTGAGAATGACCTTGAACTCCTGGAGCCAATCTCAGGCTGATAAGCCCAAACCTGAAGTTAGTGGCCCAAACTCACCCCACAAAGCCCCCCACTTCTTCCACCATAAGACTCAGCAGCCACCTCACGTCCCTCCGCTGGGATTACCATGACGACCGTACCTCACTACGTCCCCATTCTGACTACCTCTAGCCTCATGCCGCCCCCTTGGGGTTCTCTCCCATCACCTGCCAGGGCCACATACAGGCAGACACACAGGGAACACGTCCACAGCATAGGAGTCTGTGAGTCTGTCCAGACCCACCTTGGACCTCAGACCCTTCCTGAAACAAATTATAACCAGATGTTTTACAAGTTCCTCTTTCTCCCCCAGGTGATTAAACAGGTCCTGGCGCGGACCAGCAGCGGGGGCTTCTGCGGGAACGATGGCTTCATGCACATGACCCTGTCCAGCCTTCCTTTTGGAGGAGTGGGTAGGTGGCTGCAGAGCTCTGCCCTCTGGGCTGCTCCACGGCTGCATCCACACCCTGCTGCTCGAGCACGCTAACTGCAGAACATGCAGCCCACTCTCAGAGCAGCGGACACGAAAGGAAGCCCCTCTCCACAGTCCGTGTCCATCTAGCCTGCCCCCCACCTCCCTACAGCTGTGGGGGACCTTCCAGCTGTGCTTGCACTTGCATGTGTGGGTGAGGATCTGAGAGGCCATTTGTTGGGTTTTAAGAAAACACACCTGAGGCTGCCAGCCATTAAGCGCTTTGACGTTCATCAAAAAACATTTGTCCTCAGCCCCCCATCCCCCACATAACTGTGGGTGTTTTCACTCAAGTAGGAGGCTACCTGTTTGCCACTTCTGCCTTCCCATGTCCCTGTGAACCAAGCCCTGGGCATCGCGGCTTCCAGGAGGCCTGGGATGTGGGATGCATGCCCCACAGGCATGTGTGACCTTGGCAGCCCCTTTCCCTCTGAACCCACTTCATTATTGAAAGGGTATCCCTCCACCTGGTGAGTCTCAGGAGTGGAATGAATGGCAGATGGCTCTGGCTCTCCTGGTCTGTCTAGAGGACTCACTCCCTTCTCTTTCCCTCAGTTTTGTCGGCAATGGCAGCCATTCGGCTTGGCTCTAACATGTCACCCCCCTCCAAGGCTCCCTGAGCAGTTCCCAGTCTGGGTCCTTTTGGCTCACCACCCACTATTCCCCTGGTAGACCTCACCATCCTCTGGCCTCACTCACTCCAGAAATCCCAGCTTCCTGGACTTCCTGGGCTGGGTCTTTGTCCCTTTCCAGACACTGGGAACTCCATGGGGCTGAAGATTCATTTACTTTCTTCACCCTAGGAGGAGGGTGTCACTGTCCCAGAAGAGGAGCCTGAGGCAAAGTCACCTTCTCAAGGTGGCATAGCTATTCAGGGCAAGGCTAGGATCCACCCCCACTCCCACCCTGGCAACTTGGCCTCAGGATACAACCCATTGGCCACTGTCCAGCTATCCTGTGTCATCACCTGGTAGGCTGGTGCCCGCAGGCTCAGGGCTCAACCTTTCGCTCACAGTGCTTTGTGTAGCCCAGTGGACAAATGGGGAAACAGAGGCTCAGATAGCCCCTGTCAGAGCCAGGTCTGTGTGATATCTCTTCAGCTGGCCACTGAAGGCTTGACCCTTTGTTCCATGCTGCCCACAGGATCGAGCGGGATGGGCAGGTACCACGGCAAGTTCTCCTTCGACGCCTTTTCCAACCAGCGAGCCTGTCTGCTGCGCAGCCCCGGGATGGAAAAGCTCAATGACCTCCGTTACCCTCCTTACAGTCCCCGTAACCAGCAGTTGCTGAAATGGGCCCTGGGCTCCCAGAGCTGCACCCTCCTATGAGCACCACCCTGACTCCCCACTGCTGCCCAGCCCCCGACCTACCTGAGCTTTCAGCTGCTCCCACATCCCCAGTGGTTCCCGAAAGGCAGGTGTCTGCCTGTGAACACCCCGCTTCTGGAACGTTTTCTGAACAGACCTGCAGCCAAGCAGGACCTCCAGGTGGCTGGTCCAATCCCCTCCCAGAGCACAGCCCCCCTCAGCAGCCTCCTGACCCTCTGTTTAGACAGGTCTGCTGACAGAGGAGCCCCCTCCCCAAGGCTGGGCAGATCTGGTGACTGAGGAGGACTTCCTTTGTCAGATCATAGACAGGGTCCCAAAAGACAGAGCAGTGGCTCACGGCTCCATCCACACCTGCAGGGTGGCTTTGTCCCATCTGAAGTGACATGATCTTGAACCCAGGTCAGATTAATTGGTGAATCTGTCTGAAGTGTGTTCATTAGTTACTCTCCTGTTGCTTCCATCAAAGGACCTGACATGGGCAAGCTCAAGGGGGAAAGACTCTCTCGTAGCTCATGGTCAGAGGGTTCACTGTCGTGAAGTGTCGTGGCACAGGTGTTAATATTCTGATCTCGCCCCTTGGGGCCACCCTGTGTCCTGATGTAGAAGCTTCTTTTTAAGGAAAAACTCTGCCCCTTCCTCTCTCCTTCCACTTTTCCTCCCATGAGGTGTGCACTTCTCTCTCTCTCTCTCTCTCTCTCTCTCTCTCTCTCTCTCTCTCTCTCTCTCTCTCTCTCTCTCTGTCTTCCTCTTTCTGTCTCCCTGCCTCTTTATCTCTCTATTATAATAAACTCCATGTGGATGCACTGCTGGCTGGGTTGTGTATCACTGGCAGCTGCCTCTGCCTCCAATGCCTCTGCCGCCAAGCTTGCATGGCGTGCATCTGCCCAGCCTGCTGCTACATCTGCTCAGCATGTTTCCCTGCACCCGTGAGATACCCTCCAGGGCTCCCTACATAATAAATAAATCATAACATTGGCACCAAGCATTGCCAGGCAATCCCACTCCTTTCTCCTGCCCGCGGGCAGTCTGAGGAGATCTTGGGACCCTGTACCACCCCCCATTTTTCCGGCTGGGGGACCGCGGGAAACTCTTCACCCTATCAGATTAGTATGGTTCTTCCCTTCCCTTTTGGCCATTTCCCCACAACTGAGAATTCACTCATCTCTCTCGATCGTGGTGCTGATTCTGCTTGTCTTTCGGGCTCTAAGCCCCTCAGGCCTGTGTCCTCTACGACCCATTGCCATTGTGACGACCATTTGTTCCGGTTGGCTCTCTCGGATGCTGGCGGTCAGTCTCGGTTCTCTCGCTGGCACCACCTGTCTTTTGGGCTCATAGCCCCTCAGCCCCGGTCCCTATGCGACGGGGGCGGCCTGTGCCCCCTCAATTCCATGGCCCAGAGCCTCCGGGACGACAGTCCATCGACTAAATTGCACCGTTATACCTCATTGTGGAAAAATATGCCTACCCACTCCCAGCCCCCTCCCCGTCACCTACACCCCACCCCACCCCCGCCCCTACAGGCCTCCACTAAGCAATTACGTCATCACCGGTCACCGGGTTCCTTTGCGCACCATGAGAAATTGCCCACCAGGCAAAGCTCGCTGTCTTTGCCTGTCCCTGCCTCTAATTCCTCTCCTTGTCTTAATCTTTTCTCTCGGTTGCTTTGACTCTGTTATCAAAACCTCCTGTTTGGCGCACAGCCCTGAGCCCCGCCCCACTGGCTGCCCGGCCCCTTCTCCCCCACCCCACCCCCCTTCAGGCCCCCTGGGGACTTGCCACACAAATATCTGGTCACCTGACTATTTCTGCCTCCACCTCCATGGCAGGCTGAACTCCACCGGCGGCTCCGCCACTGCTCAGGCCCCTGCACGTCCTCCTCTGGCAGCCCCCTTCCTCTCCTGCTGGGGCTTGGGAGATGGCCACATTCACTTGTTTCCGACTAACTTTCGGTTTGTTTGTTTTTGAGACAGGGTTTCTCTGTGTAACAGCCCTGGCTGTCCTGGAACTCACTCTGTAGCCCAGGCTGGCCTCGAACTCAGAGACCCAGCTGCCTCTGCCTCCTGAGTACTGGGACCAAAGGCGTGCGCCACCATGCCTAGCTCTGACTAACTTTTAAATGCTTCACTTTATCTGTTCCTTATCTGTTCAGTTTGTCTTGACAAAAAACAAAACAAAACAAAACAAAAAAAAAATCACATGGCCATGTGCCCAGCTGCCATACGGGATAGGGCAATCACGTGATCGGGCTGCACCATCTTAAATAAGGGCAACCACATGGTCTAGCTGCCATCTTGGCTAAGGTCAGAACAGGCAGGTCATATGACCTCGTCGCCATCTTTACTAAGGGCAGCGTGGGTGGGGCGCCTGGCACTCAGGCTGACGGTAAGGAAGGAGGTTAGGGAATTGCCTCCTCCACACAGTTTCACCATTGTTTTACGGCCGAGGAAAAGTCCTCTAGCCTTGGCCTGGTGTTCCCCAGCCGCCTCTCTCAGGCTGCAGCCATCTGGGCAGAGGGAAGTTCCGTCCCGGCTTGCATTCCTTCCTCCCCAGCCACTCGGGTGGGCGGGGAAAGCACGCTCCTATGCTGGGATAGGGTAGCAGCACTAATCTTAAGATTTTAAATTTCAGATTTTGACATTAATACAATTCTGATGCTATTTGAGTGACAAGCTCAGGATTTTAAACCTATAGGTATCAAGTCTACTGCTGCTTTTCAGACGTCCCATCTCTGCTCGAGTTCAGGAGTCTTTCTCGCGTGTCTATTCCTGAGGATGACATTTTTCTCTCCTGGTCTCCAATTACAAAACTACAAGCCTGAAGGCTCCAAATAAATTCATAAAATTTTATCTCCCATCTCTAGTCTATATTCCAGCAGGCTGGCAGAAACATCCAGCAGCAGTTACGGAACCTGCGGCGCTTTCCCTGCCGCGGATGCCAACAGAGGTTCCGGCCTGTGTGATGTGGTCCACAGCCAAACGTGATTGACCCGGGCCTCTACAGCCAGGTCAGAGGACCATGGGCTTCTGACAAGTAACCCGTTGCCTGGGTCCTAAACACCTGCACCCTGGTTCAGCTTGAAGCAGCTATGGAGAATACATCGCCCTGTGCTCCCTGTTCCCAGGACAGGCTGGAGGGCTAGGTTAGGGATGAAAATCCCCTGGCATCGACAACTGATGGGCTATCTAATGCCCATTGATATTTATTAATTAAAATGGTTCTGCATTAATATAAGACACTTGACCTTCTTTATACAGAACCAGGGAGGTATTGTATGACCTTAAGGAATTATTATTTCTTCAGGATGGAGTTTCTGTTCCACCAAGAGGGTCTTTTCCCTTTTCTCAGAGTTGGGCTGCACCCTGACTCACCAGCCCCTTTCTCCTGTTCTCATTCAGCCTTGGGATCTTTCCCTGTCACTCTTCTTTGCCTTCTCAGGAGACAGCTTAAGAAATAAGTATTTCCTGGGTTCAATTCCCAGCACCCACATGGCAGCTCACCACTGTCTGTAACTCCAGTTCTGGGGGGCGCCCAATGCTCCATCTGGCCTCCACCCAGTACCACACGCACATTATATATAGACATACATTCAGACAAAACACCAAAACTGAAAAAAAAAATAAATTAAAAAATTAAAAAAAATTTAAAAAGTAAAGAAATAAGTATTTCTATATAAGTCATTCAGGATTATAATCTGGCTGTACTCAAAGGTTATGCCCCCTGTCCTTGCTAACTTCATTAAGCTGTAACTAACTGGGAAGCATGTATATTCAGATTTAAGTCATATACATGCTCTCAAAGTTATAAATTCATCTAACAGATTTTGTTCCCCCATCCTCAAACACCCGTAGAGATCTGAGAACATGGTATTTAATATGAAGGCGTTTTATGTTAAAGAGACATGTCAGCTCCCAGCTGCAGCATCCTGTATCATCTCCAAGAAGAAAAATGGCTGTAGAACCTTCACCTGGAAGCTTACGACAAGGCCAGCCATGCAGCAGAAAGCTGAGATCCTGTCCAGACCATGAATAAAGAGGAGCAACAAGGATCGATTGTTCTCTCTGCCAAAACAGATAGTACCACCGACCTCCCCAAATTCCTGCTCCACAGAAAAATCTGTCAGATTTTCTGGGCCTATCAGCTGAACAAATGCTACCTTTGGGACCTCTGTCCCCCAGTGACCTCAGAGAGACTTGAAATTGCTGCCTAGACAGCTGGAAAGCTGTCTCACTTCTTAAATTTATCCTTCTCAGATCTGACGATGTTTGGTAACTAGGGTGTATCAGTTTGACAGCTCCAATTCCAAGATTACTGACAGTTCATTAATAAGTTTCCTATTAAAATTAAAGACAGCGGGCTGGAGAGATGGCTCAGAGGTTAAGAACACTGGCAGTTCTTCCAGAGGTCCTGAGTTCAATTCCCAGCACCCACATGGTGGCTCACAACCATCTGTAGTGAGATCTGGCTCCCTCTTCTGGCCTGCAGGGATACATGCAAACAGAACACTGTAGCATACATAATAAATAAATAAATCTTTAAAAAAAAAATATGTTCTCTTAAAAAAAATTAAAGACAGCTATACCTCATTCACAGACTTCATGGTACAGATAGACTGGTTTCAGATATAACTCCAGAGGTTCATAAATGCAGCTTTGATAAAATGATACAGCATTGACTACAAACAGTTCTTTTTTTTTTTTTTTTTTTTTGAGACAGGGTTTCTCTATGTAGTTTTGGAATCTGTCCTGGAACTTTGTAGCCCAGGCTGGCCTCGAACTCACAGAGATCCGCCTGGCTCTGCCTCCGGCGTGCTGGGATTAAAGGCCTGCGCCACCACCTCCTGGCTAAGAAGATTTTTTTTTTTTTTTTTTTTTTTTTTTAGCTGAGGATCAAACCCAGGGCTTCTACCACTGAGCTCAATCCCCAACCCAAACAATTCTTAAGAGTCCTTAAATGTCTATGGATTTTCAACCCTCTTGCTATGATGTAAATCTAGTCCACTGTCTTACAGATACCTATAAGTCCCTGGGAAAAGTTCTGCTACTGCATCTGGTCTAACCAATCCTAGCAGTCTCCAGAGCCCACCTTAACCTCACCCATATTTGAAAACCTTTGCAGTCTCCCTCCTCCTGCCTGGGCCAAGGAGCTCTCCAGATGTGCCAGCCCCTGCACCAGCTGGCACCAGCTCCCAGGATGCCAACCCCCAGCCAAGGACACCCACTGGGATGGAAGCACCCCCACCTCCAATGAAATGACAGATGTGATGGCTCCTACCATCCTGAAGAACACATCCCTCAATTCACTGCTGGTGCCACCTCTCCAGGCTCAGGCGGGCACCTGCCCAGCTACTGGAACCTGGTTTTCCAAGACGTCCCAACGAAGGGCATGCCTGCTCTCGAGTCTCTTCTGTACAACCAGGGCCCTTCCCTGTTCCATTCTTTCTGGCAGTTATCACTCTACCCATGGCTAGCACAGCTCCTAAGGCCAACGATAACCATCTGTTTTTTCTCCCAGCAACCTCAAGGAGCAGACACCTGAGATCTCCACACCAGAGATTTCCACGATGACAGCTAACACCGCTTCTTCACTCAGGCCTTCCACCGTGAGTGACTCCCGGCTTCCCCCCCACTTTGCCCCTTGAAGTGGCCTTGGGAATTCGGTGCCCTTGTTCCCCCACTTGCTCCCCTAACTCACCTCTTTTTATATTAATCAAAATGGAGAAATGTTAATGTTCTGATCCTGACCTTTGGGGCTGCCCGGTGTCCTAATGTAGAAGCCTCTTTTTAAGGAAAAACTCTGCCCCTTTCTCTCTCTCTCTCCTGCTTTTCCTCCCATGAGGTGTGCACCTCCCCCTTCCTCCCTCTCTCTCTCTCTCTCTCTCTCTCTCTCTCTCTCTCTGTCTCTCTCTCTCTCTCTCTCTCTCTCTCTCTCTGTCTCCCTCTTTCTGTCTCTCTGCCTCTTTCTCTCTCTAGTATAATAAACTCTCCATGTGGATGCAGCGTCTGGGCTGTGAATTCCTGGCTGCTGCAGCTGTCATACCCGCATGGCGGGCATCTGCCCAGCCTGCAGCTGCATCTGCCCAGCATGTTTCCCTGCACACTCGGGATACCCACGGGGCCCCGACATAATAATTCATAACAACAGGGGTGTGAGTTCACACAGATCCGGGGAAAGAAAACTCAGAGGCACCTTAAGAATGAATCTAGCCTTTCTTGGCTGCAGGGGGCTCCGGTCTCTAATGACTGAACACTTTCCCTTTTCCCACAGCATTTTTATTTTTCTCTGTATTTACACTTTAGCCAGTTCATTTCCATACGCTCAAAACAACCTGAATGAAGCCTCCAAAAATACAATGCCAAGCGCAAATTTCTCGATTCATCCGATTCATCAGGTACCACAGTTTTCTGGGTTTCCTGAACCAAGGTTTTGCATAGGCTCGTATCCTTGGGAGACTCTCAGACAAGATTCCCATCTGGCCACAAGAGAAACCAAGGGTATCTGCTGAACTTTTAAAGATGGATTGGGGCTAGGTGCTGCTCTCTGGAGGCGGGCCAGGCATCCCGGCGGGAATGTTGCCACAGTTCCCTCCCCCACAACTTCTGATGGAGCTAAGGATCTCGGTGAGAGGGTCATCCACATGGTGCTAACTTCCGTCTCAGGAGCCTAATAAGAGCGAAGCAGGGGGCAGGGAGTAGCTCCATGGTAGACTATTTGCCAAGCATGTGGGAGGCCAGGATTGCTGAAAGAGAAAGGGGGGCTGGGCTGATGTGTTCTGAGACAAGACAGAGACAGGATTAGCTGTGTCCTGAGACAAAGGTTAAGTAAAGATAGGAGGAGACCAAGGTGGTGTGGCTGTAAACCAGGATTCTTGACAGTCACCTGGAGCTGGAAGAAGCAAGGGGCCCCTCCCCCACAGGCTTTTAGGGATCAGGGCCTCAGCATATTTTTATTTACTTTTTCTTGTCTGAGATAGGGTCTCAGTAGGTAGACCAGCCTGTCCTTGAACTCATGGCAATGCTCCTGGCTCAGCTGCGTGAGGACTGGAGCTACACATGTGAGCCACCCTACTTGGCTCCATTGTGGATTTCTCTCTTCAGTGTTGTGAGAGAACACAGCTCTGCTCTCTCATCCACTTGGAGTCATTTGTCACAGCAGCCCCAGGACAGGACAGAGCAGGGTCCAGGAAGCTTCTTAATGATTTGATTTCACGCTCTGCCCACTGCTGTTGGGATCTGGGATATTTTATTCACAGGCTGTGTGGGTTCCTCCATGGTTTAGTTTTCTTGAGATGGCAGCTCTACTGAGTTAGGATTCACACAGCCTGTAGCCTGCACACTGTCTAGCTTCACAACTGGGCATGGGAAATCATCTCTGGGACCCTCCTGCTGCTCTTAGGCAAGGCCACCCCTGAGACACCATCCTCTGGCCCCCTGGCTCGCACTGTGCTCCCTTCCTGGGCCCACATTGGGCATTTAGCTCTAAAACTAGCAAAGATTCAGGGGTCAGGGGTTTGTAGTGTGCTGTGGCTCCCCCTGACTCAGATCCAACCACAAGGAAGGGTTATGGCAGACACTTGCTGGCCCAGAGACACCCTCTCTGCATCCCTGAACTGGGGGTGTATTGATGCCGGTCGGGGAGGGTGGGGACAGGGTCTGGCCATCAGTGAGAGACAGCAGCAGGGCCTGAGCTCAGTCTCCTGCTTCTCCGACCCGAGGAGAAGAATCTCAGTGAGTGTTCACAGAGACACTGGGATCCACCGGTGCCCCAGCCCCAGAAACACTGACTTGTGCCAGAAGCTGAGATCCTGTCTTCCCACTCCCAGGACAGTCTCAAAACTCTCATGATGATAAGGGCTGGAGAGATGGCTCAGTGGTTACCAGCACTGACTGCTCTTCCAGAGGACCTGGGCTTAGTTCCTAGCACTCAGATGGCATCTCACACCATCTGTAACTCCAGTTCCAGGGTATCTGATGCCTTCTTCTGGCCTCTGCGGACACCAGGAATGCAACATGGTACACATATATACATGCAGGCAAAACATGAAAAATTATATATATATATATATATATATATATATATATATATATATATATATGACATTAAGCTTAGAGAGGGTAGGTAACTTGACTAGGATCACACAGTAAATAGGAAATGCAGACATGAGTGACATTCCCCCACTGGAGCAATTCCCCTGCCTGCAGAGTGTCCTCTACAACCGTCAGTGCCCCTTCCTCTGTCCCCTGTGTCATTTGGTCACAGGCGAGTGCAAATAAAAGTACCACAATTTCTCTTCTAGACAGGGACACCCTGATTGTGTGTGAGAGAGGATGGAGAAGATTTAGCCTGTGGAGGCTTCCTGGAGGGACCTGGAGGGGCTGTCAGGGAACTGAGGAGGTTTGTTTTCACCTCCAACCCCCATGACTTTTCTCCCCACTGCTAACTTCCTGTCAGCCTCTCCAGAACATTCAGACCCACAGAGAAGCCTGCACAGCCTGCCATTCCGGTTCCCTATAGCTGTACCCGGGAGGCAGTGCAGAGGGAGAGTGTGGGATTTAGGAGGCGGCTGCCCCACCCACCATCTGTTAGAGCTCAGGCCTGCACTGCTAGGGTAGTGTGGCCCTACTGTGGTCCCACCTAGAAGGATCAGCAGAGGCAAGAGAGAGCCTAGCTAAAAAAAGGAGCCCCACATCTGGAACCAGAATGTCTGCTACGGAAACAGGATCGGAGCCCTCGCTGGGGTAGGTAGGGTCACGGGTACTGGCGGCAGAGGGTCTTAGTGCAAAAGGCCTTGGGTGGGTGACAGTCACTCGTGGAAATGGGGTATGGGTCATAGGTGAGGGATGAGGCTGGGAGCCGAGGGGTTGAGATCACCTGCTGAGCTTAGGACAGGACAGTGGCAACAGGACCAGGGGCTGAGGGCAGAGGTACAGCTGTCTGCTTTCTCCTTCTGAGCCTCATGTTCCTGTGACAGATAGGAAGCAGTCAAGACCCCTAGGACTAGGGACAACCCATCCTGTCTGGAGGAGCTCCATACTGCTGAAGGTGACAGCCATATGAACAGATGGAGACCTGGCAAGGGACACCAGAGCCGTGATTAGGGTGCCAGAAAGGAGGGGACTGCAAGGCCAGAGCTGAGGGTTTTGTTTGTTTGAGGTAGGGTCTCACTACGTAGCTCTGGCTGCCCTGGAACTTACTGTGTAGACCAGGCTGGCCTCAGACTCACAGAGATCCACCTGCCTTTGCCTCTGGAGTGCTGGGGGTTAAAGGCGTGCGCTACCACACCCAATCCAGCTTTAGGTGTAAAATGCACAGTAACAGTGTGGCTGTGCGCCTGTAATCTCAGCTCTCTGGATGCTGAGGTAGTAGGATCATGAATTCAAGGACAGCCTAGAACGCACAGTGAGAGTTGTTTCAAAAAGAAAAGAGAAATTAAAAAAGGAAAGGAAACACTGGGGGCAGGGCTGGTAGAGCGCTTGCCCTGTGTGCATGAAGCACCGTGCCTGACTCAGGACAGCATAGACTGCATGTAGTGGCACATGGATGTAATCCCAGCACTTGGGAGGTAGAAGCAGAGGCATGAGAATCAGGGGTTCCAGGTCAACCTTAGCTAGATATCAAATTTGAGGCTAGCATGAGCTACATAAGATCCAGTCGGGGGGTTGGGGATTTAGCTCAGTGGTAGAGGGCTTGCCTAGCAAGCTCAAGGCCCTGGGTTCGATTCTCAGCTCAAAAAAAAAAAAAAAAAGATCCAGTTGGGGCTGGAGTGATGGCTCAGTTAAGAGCACTGGCTGCTCTTCCAAGGAACCTGGGTTCAACTCCCAGCACCTACACGGCAGCTCGTAACTGTCTGTAACTCTAGTTCCAGGAGATCCAACACCCTCACATAGAGGACCCAACAACCTCACACAGATACACATGTAGGCAAAACACCAATGCACATGAAATAAAAATGATTTTTTTAAAACAAAGATCCTATCATTGCGCTGAATGGCGCATGTCTTTAATCCCAGCACTCTAAAGGCAGAGGGAGGTACATTTCTATGAGTCTGAGGCAGCCTGATCTACACAGAGAGTGCCAGGCCAGCTAGAGCTACATAGTGAGACTTGGTCTTAAAGAAAAAAAAAAGAGCCCTGTTCACTGTGGCTCTGGAAATGTGACATTCTATTAGAAAAGTTGGATGAGCCGGGCGGTGGTGGTGCACGCCTTTAATCCCAGCACTCCGGAGGCAGAGCCAGGTGGATCTCCGTGAGTTCGAGGCCAGCCTGGGCTACAGAGTGAGTTCCAGGAAAGGCGCAAAGCTACCCAGAGAAACCCTGTCTCAAAAAAAAGAAGAAAAAGAAAAAGAAAGAAAGAAAAGTTGGATGCTACCAACAGGCATGGAGGAGATGATAAAAACATGTGACTAGAAGCTTAGTGTGGCAGCAGGAACAACAAGTCACCACCACACTCAGGGGCAGGAGGATTGCTTCAAGTGTACCAGGCTGGCTAGGGCTGCGTAATAAGACCCTGCCCCAAACCCATCACACATACATGGTGATCCCCCACACCCAAGCAAAATCCAGGTGGGCATACCAGCCCACCTGTTAAGCCACTGTTTGGGAAGCAGAGACAGGAAGGCCCCTCGGCCACCCCAACTAGACAGCCAAAGTGGTGAGCTCTAGGTTCAGGGATGGATTCTGGTTCATTAAATAAAGGGGCTTGGGGAAGGCAGCAGGTGTCAGTCTCTGGTCTCCACCCACACCCACACATGCATCTGCACACATACAAGCCCTCACTCATACATGTGAACACACACACCACACACACACAACCCCACACACACCCCGTGTGGGACGCACATTGGAACATGGTCACAGTGTTGGTGGAGGAGAGACCCATGGGGGCTGATAAGCTTGAGGAGGGTTTTCTCACTTCCTCTCTGTAACTTTGATAAAATGCCCAGCCCAGATGCAGCTTACAGGAGGAAAGGCTTGATTTCGCTTACAGGTTACAGACCATCACTGAGGGAAATCAACGCAGGAGCTAACTCAAAGCCAAGGAAGTAGAGCAGAAACCATGGAGGGTGCTGCTTTCTGTAGCGCACAGGCTTCTTCTCGGCTAGCTTTCTTATACAAGCCAGGACCACTGACCTGGGGGATGGTGCCGCCCACGGTCGACCAGGCTGCCTATGTCAACTATCAATCAACACAACATCCCACAGACATGCACACAGGCAAACCTGGTCTGGGCAAGTCCTCATTTGTGACTCGCTTCTCAGGTGACTCTAGGCTGTGTCAGGCTGACAGGCAAAGCTAATTAGGGTGAATCAGCTGGACCCTCCGAGTCTCACTTTCTCATCCTTAGTATGGGGTAATGATATCTCCAGGACTTAAATGAGATGGCACTGCTACCCTTCGGTCCAACTGCCAGCTCTGACTTCCTTCTAGTTTTGTTCCATATTGTATTTGATGTCCACAGACTCTACCACAGCTCCCTCTTAGAGGTCGCATCACGACACCTGCCCCGCTGCATCTCATTGTTCAAAATCTGCACCACAGGCCTTTGCACTGGCTGCCTCACAGGGACAGTCCTCAGCAACGCTGCTGTGAGCTGCCTCCTGCTGCCGGCCGCAGGGGAAGGGGACATGAATGTGGAGGCCTCAGCCAGGAAATCAGCAGCCCTGCCCTGGGGAGGAGGGCAAGTCTGTACCCTCCTGTCTCCCCATATTCCTCAGCTGGGACAGCCCCTCAGAGCCTGCCCTGTCTGCTCAACTTTGCCTCTTGTTCTTAGGAACAGTCTCTGTCCTGAGAGTTCTGTCCACAGGGGGCGCTGTCCTGAGAGTTCTGTCCACAGGGGGCGCTGTCCTGAGAGTTCTGTCTACAGAGGGGGCTGTCCTGAGAGTTCTGTCCACAGGGGGCGCTGTCCTGAGAGTTCTGTCCACAGGGGGCGCTGTCCTGAGAGTTCTGTCTACAGAGGGGGCTGTCCTGAGAGTTCTGTCCACAGGGGGCGCTGTCCTGAGAGTTCTGTCCACAGGGGGCGCTGTCCTGAGAGTTCTGTCCACAGGGGGCGCTGTCCTGAGAGTTCTGTCCACAGGGGGCACTGTCCTGAGAGTTCTGTCCACAGGAGCGCTGTCCTGAGAGTTCTGTCCACAGGGGGCGCTGTCCTGAGAGTTCTGTCCACAGGAGCGCTGTCCTGAGAGTTCTGTCCACAGGGGGCGCTGTCCTGAGAGTTCTGTCCACAGGGGGCGCTGTCCTGAGAGTTCTGTCCACAGGGGGCACTGTCCTGAGAGTTCTGTCCACAGGGGGCGCTGTCCTGAGAGTTCTGTCTACAGAGGGGGCTGTCCTGAGAGTTCTGTCCACAGGGGGGCGCTGTCCTGAGAGTTCTGTCCACAGGGGGGCGCTGTCCTGAGAGTTCTGTCCACAGAGGCGCTGTTGTAAGATTCTGTTCACTGCCTTGGTTGTGGATGTGTGTGGTGGCACTGTTCTGAGAGTATCTTTGTCCACAAGCAAGGCACCGTCTGCAGGAATGTGTGTCGGGATGTCATTAACCAGGATGGTGACCTGCTGAAGTCAAGGGAGGGTGTAGGTGTGCATGGGGCAGGACTTCTTCAACAGCACCTCTGTTCCTGCTCCCTCTCGGGGCTGTGAGCAGGTCCCAGCATGTGCTGTTCCTGTCCACACAGATGCAAAGCAACACCTATTCCCACCCAACTCACCGCACAGGACACATGTACACAGACACTCGGGTGTGCACACAAAGATAAAACAGGCACTCGTGGATACAGGCGCACATGCACATGCACACACAAGCATATAAATATCAGCATCAGAGTTGGAGGCAGCCTGGGCTACTGTTGTGGGGCACAACTTCTACTTCAGGGGCAAAACACAAAGATCTGCTCACCCCAGACAGGGATCCCATGACGGACCAAAGTACGGCTACCACCAAAGTCCAGCCTGGTAAACCAATGACTTTAATTGCAGGTTACTCACAGGAGATGGGTGAGGGGTGGCTTACGAAGCAGAAATGACTCAGGGACAGCTGCATCTCCAAGGCCCAGCACGGTGGCAGCTCACAAAGCTGGAAACCTGGAGCTCACTGCGCAGCCTGCAGCTCAGCTGGTTGGAGAGTGGCCTTACCAGACAGCTTTACTCTGGAGCCTAGTGGATCTGCGCGCTCGGGGGGGGGGGGGGGGGGGGGGAAGAGGGGGAGAGAGAGAGAGAGAGAGAGAGAGAGAGAGAGAGAGAGAGAGAGAGAGAGAGAGAGCTGGTGAGATGAGACGGCTCAGCAAGGTAAACACTCACTTCGCACACGAGCTTGGTGACCTGTGTTTGATTGTGGGGACCCAATGAAAGGTGGAAGGGGAGAATTGACCCCACAATTTGTCCTCTGACCTTCACACACACACAGTATGAGTGCCTCTCTTCACATCCAATAATAAATATAATTTTTTAAAAAAAGATAGAAAGCTAATAAATTGCTTATTTTAAACAATGACAAACAAAAAGTCATTAAAAACAAATCAGACACATACAATAACACCCATGTGCACACAACACCATTCTGTAGCAACTGGTCCATGGGGTATGAAACTTCATCCAAGGGATATGAAACTCAGGGTAGGGGCTTGGGAGGATGGGCAAGTGGGGCGTGACTGACATGCATTTGGGGGGCTGCCTTGGGCCCTGGGGCTGCTGAAGCTCTTCCCAAAGGTTGAGGGGTGCACAAGCTCCCAGTGAACACTGTCCCATCCTGCAGGGTGGACCCCGCTGAGGCCACACTCCGGAGGCTGCGGGAGGCTTTCAACACAGGGCGGACTAAGCCTGCTGAGTTCCGGACATCACAGCTGCAGAGACTGGGCCAATTCTTGAAGGACAACAAGCAGCTGCTGCAGGATGCACTGGCCAAGGACGTGGGCAAGGTGCTGTGGGGGGATGGGAGGGGCACTAGACAGGTGCACCTGTGTCCTTCCCAAGCTGGGCCACATCCTTTCCGAGATCTTGTGCCCTTGATGAGGAGCAAACCTCCTGGGGTGTTTAACCCTTGCAACAGAATGCAACACTAACTTGACAGCACACAGAATATCACGGAGAGGCCCGCTGGATGGTTGTTCTCAGGTCACAAATAGGGAAACTGAGGCAAGTGTTAAGTTGCTTGCTCAAAGTCTCAAAGCCAGGCAGTGGCACTCCAGAATTAGTCCCCATGGAACCATATACTGCATTGATGTGCTCAAGGAAAGCACCTCATGCCCTTTCCAAACGGTGGACCCCAGCCCAGCCTTGACCTGACCTCCCCCCCCCCCACAGTCAGCCTTCGAGTCAGACATGAGTGAGATCATCCTGTGCCAGAATGAGGTGGACCTGGCCCTCAAGAACCTGCAGACCTGGATGAAGGATGAGTCTGTGTCCACCAACTTGGTGAGCCCTGTAGGCTGGGCGATGGTAGGTGGAGGAGGCAGTGGGGGGGGGGGCCAGAGCACAGGGCAGCCTGCCCCAGACCCCTCCTGCCCTAGAGACCAAAGTAAGCCAGTCTTTTCATTGGGGACCCCATCAGTCAGGGGGTGAGGACCCATGTGCGGGGGGACGGGGCGGGGCGGGGGGGAGACTGTTCCTCACTTGACACCTGACTGTCATCCTGCATCCTAGCTCACGAAACTGAGCTCAGCCTTCATCCGGAAGGAGCCCTTTGGCCTGGTGCTTATCGTGGCACCCTGGAATTACCCTTTGAACTTGATGATCATGCCCCTAGTGGGGGCCATTGCTGCAGGTGAGTGGGGTTTTGGGGCCCCCTAGTCTGAGGGTCCTTCCCAAAGAGGGCATCCAGAGTTCCCTGGGGGGTGCAGGCTCCAGCCTCCCTCCTCTACTTCCCCATTGGCTCCTGCAGGGAACTGCGTGGTACTGAAGCCCTCGGAGATAAGCAAGAACACAGAGAAGGCGCTGGCCGAGCTGCTGCCCCAGTATCTGGACCAGGTGGGCATGGCTCTGCCTGTCAGCACCCGGCATCCCCACACCCGTGTCCCGGCCAGTGGGGAAGTCCCTGCTGTCCTCAGGGCTGCCTCCTGAGCTGTCACCTTGCCTTGCAGAGCTGCTTTGCTGTGGTGCTGGGTGGGCCCGAGGAGACCGGGCAGCTGCTGAAACATAAATTTGACTATATCTTCTTCACGGGTAAGGATGGCCCTGGCCAGCATCCTGGGGACGGGGGCAGCAGAGAATACAGTGTGAAGGCATTGAAGCATAAGGCCATAGGCCAGGGCAGGGAACCAATCAAGAGGTGGATGTGTCCCTGAGGTCCAGTCCAGGCCCTCTGAGAATCTTGGAGATTGGATCCTGGGTGGTCAGGATAGGTGGGACAGCCCAGAACTTGGGCTGGGAAAGGTGTCTGTGGAGAGAGGAAGCCAAAATTCATGCCTAGACCAGTTTGCCAGGTGAAGATCTTGTCTCTTGACCATGTCTTCAGGAAGCCCTCAAGTAGGCAAGATCGTGATGGCCGCTGCTGCCAAACACCTGACGCCCATCACCCTGGAGCTGGGGGGTAAGAACCCCTGCTATGTGGATGACGACTGTGACCCTCAGACCGTGGCCAACCGTGTGGCCTGGTTCCGCTACTTCAATGCTGGCCAGACCTGTGTGGCCCCCGATTACATCCTATGTAGCCAGGAGATGCAGGAGCGGCTGGTGCCGGCCCTGCAGAACGCCATCACACGTTTCTATGGAGACAACCCACAGACCTCCCCCAGCCTGGGCAGAATCATCAACCAGAAACATTTCAAGCGTCTCCAGGGACTGCTGGGCTGTGGCCGCGTGGCCATTGGTGGCCAGAGCGATGAGGGAGAACGCTACATTGGTGAGTCTCCTGCCCCCATCACTGGCACACAGCACACCTGGGCTGAGGCTCTTCGATACTGAAGGGGGCTGCATTGGACCCTAAATGTGAGCTTCAACGTGAGTCTCAGATCCTTAAGTTCACCTCTTCTGGTGCCTTAACTGTGGCTGAGCCGTGGCTCCTAAATTCCGACCTTGGGCCCCACAGCTTTAGACTTACTGAGCTGGAACCCAGATTTATGGGCTTAAACTTTCATTTGCTTTTCATTGCCCAGTGAGGGCTGGTCTCTGGGCACTCAGACCCCGGAGTCCTGAGAGGTCAGGTCCTCACACTCTCCAGTCTGGAACCTTGTTTCCATCCAAGCCCCGACAACCAATGAGGCTGTTTCTCCCTTGGTCCACAGCACCCACAGTGCTGGTAGACGTGCAGGAGACGGAGCCTGTGATGCAGGAGGAGATCTTCGGGCCCATCCTGCCTGTGGTGACCGTGAAAAGCCTGGATGAGGCCATCGACTTCATTAACAAGAGGGAGAAGCCGCTGGCACTGTATGCCTATTCCAACAGCAGCCAGGTGGGGCCCGCCAGGGCTGGGGTCCACCAGGGCTGGGGCCCCGAGGAGCTGGAAAGGGGGCGATTGACCACACCTTCTGCTTGGGGCTTTAGACAGATGCTCTGAGTTTAGCAACCAACCTAGTTCCATTGAATACTGCATAAAGACACCCAAGGACAGGACACAGGCAGGGACACCCACGGACAGGACACAGGCAGGGACACCCACGGACAGGACACAGGCAGGGACACCCACGGACAGGACACAGGCAGGGACACCCACGGACAGGATACAGGCAGGGACACCCAAGGATAGGACACAGGCAGGGACACCCAAGGACAGGACACAGGCAGGGACACCCACGGACAGGACACAGGCAGGGACACCCACGGACAGGACACAGGCAGGGACACCCACGGACAGGACACAGGCAGGGACACCCACGGACAGGATACAGGCAGGGACACCCAAGGATAGGACACAGGCAGGGACACCCAAGGACAGGACACAGGCAGGGACACCCAAGGACAGGACACAGGCAGGGACACCCAAGGACAGGACACAGGCAGGGACACCCACGGACAGGACACAGGCAGGGACACCCAAGGACAGGACACAGGCAGGGACATCCAAAGACAGACACAGGCATGGCCACAGGTGCCAGGTACATGTCCGGCCAGCTCTCTGTCCATCCTGGCTGGGGCAGCCTCCACTTGCAGCAAGCGGTGTGTGAGGGAGCCCCCTCCCCTGTTCTGAGCTGTGCAAAGTTCCTCATAAACCAAACTCCTATGGGATTGAAGGGCAATGCCGACCAGGACCGCACAGGCAGAGCCTGGCTGGTTGCAGTGGGGATCCACCACACCCTCACAAAGCCGGGATCTCCTGCATGGTCTTGGATATGGACATGAACTTGTGCCCTATATATCCCTATGAAGTGCGCCCCCCAGTGGGACTGCTCAGTGGAGGGAGGAGCTGGGAAAGGCCATGTAGGGGTGAAAACTCTCTGTTCCCCCAATGGGACAGTCAGTCAGGGCTCACCTCCTGCCCCATGCGCTCCACCTCCCTCAGGTGGTGAACCAGATGTTGGAACGTACCAGCAGTGGCGGCTTTGGAGGCAACGATGGTTTTCTCTACCTGACTCTACCCGCCCTGCCCCTGGGGGGCGTTGGTGAGTTCCTGGCCCCCTCCACAATCCAGCCCCAGCCCCAGAAAGTCCTTTGCTATTCCATCTGAATGTAGGCCCTGGGCCTCATATGGCCTCAGTTTCCCTGTCTGTAAAATGGTTATTTGATTGCCTTGTCTTTCTCTGTTCTCTTGCAAGCTTTGGGCTTCTGGCCCGGGCAGGTGGCTGCTACCCAGGCTGCCAAGCAGGGCTACACAGGTGCTGTCCTCACGCGCTCACTCTCTGTGTCCTTGCAGGTAACAGCGGGATGGGCAGGTACCACGGCAAGTTCTCCTTCGACACCTTCTCCCACCAGCGTGCCTGTCTGCTGCGCAGCCCGGGGATGGAAAAGCTTAATGACCTCCGATACCCTCCTTATGGCCCCTGGAACCAGCAGCTGATAAGCTGGGCCATGGGCTCCCAGAGCTGCACCCTCCTATGAGCACCACCCTGACTCCCCCCTGCTGCCCAGCCCCCGACCTACCTGAGCTTTCAGCTGCTCCCACATCCCCAGTGGTTCCCGAAAGGCAGGTGTCTGCCTGTGAACACCCCGCTTCTGGAACTTTTTCTGAACAGACCTGCAGCCAAGCAGGACCTCCAGGTGGCTGGTCCAATCCCCTCCCAGAGCACAGCCCCCCTCAGCAGCCTCCTGACCCTCTGTTTAGACAGGTCTGCTGACAGAGGAGCCCCCTCCCCAAGGCTGGGCAGATCTGGTGACTGAGGAGGACTTCCTTTATCAGATCATAGACAGGGTCCCAAAAGACAGAGCAGTGGCTCATAGCTCCATCCACACCTGCAGGGTGGCTTTGTCCCATCTGAAGTGACATGATCTTGAACCCAGGTCAGATTAATTGGTGAATCTGTCTGAAGTGTGTTCATTAGTTACTTTTCTGTTACTTCTATCAAAAGACAAGTTCAAGGGGGAAGATTCTCATGTAGTTCATGGCTTCAGGAGGTTCTATCACCATGACTCAGCAGACATGACAGAATACAGTTCAGCTCATGGGATGGCAGGCCAGGAAGCATCATGAATAAGAAGGAAAGCATGGTTGATTAGTCATGTCTGCTCTGGCCCAGGGAGGGCTGTGTGTATGTGTTGGCTACATCTCTACTCCTAGAAAGAGGTAGTGAGAGGTAGAATATGAAATTGGAGACTTGGGGCTAAAGAGATAGCTCTGTGGTTAAGAGTACTGACTGTTCTTCCAGAGGACTGGGATCAGACCCCAGAGCCCACATCACAGCTCACAACCATCTGTAACTCCAGTTTAAGAGGATCCAACACCCTCTTCTGGCCTTAGCAGGTACCAGGCACACATACGATGCCCAGACATACTCACAGGCAAAACACTCATACATGGAAAATACAATTTAAAAATAGAGGCTTGGAACCAGGTGTGGTGGTGCAGGACTTTAATCCCAGCACTTGGGAGGCAGAGACAGGCCTTTGTAATCTTTATGCTCTTTGTAATTTTAGCCTGGGCTACATAGTGAGTTCCAGGACAGTCAGGGGCATGTAGAGACCCTATCTCAAAAAACAAACAAAAAGCTGGAGACTTCATCTGAACATGGGAAACTGAGGTCTTGAGTCAAGGCAGGGTTGTACTGAGTTCACAGAGGAAAGCAGGGCTCGAGCTGAGAGACAGTGGGCTTTGTTGAGGATCACGGGGCTGGAGGCTGGGTAGACAGCATGCCTGGCCCTGGAATTGGTTCCTTGTTCTTCCCCAATCCCCCATCCCTACCCCTGACTCCAGAGCCACTTTCAATCCCCAGCCTTGGCTTGCTGGGCTCCTCATCCTTAGAGTCACAGGAAATCTGAGCCAGTGGCCTGAGGTTGAGAAATTAAAAGAAGTATGGTCTTAGACATTTTGGGTGATGGCATCTCCAGAATGGTACATGGGGACACCGCAGAGGCACCTAACAGGGACTTATGGATGGATGAAGGACAGAACGAATACATGAGAGAGGAACAGATGGGTGTGTGGATGGTGGCTGGCTGGGAGGCGGTTGGATGGAGGGATGATGGGTTACTGAGCAGGTAGCCGGGTGAGTGGCAGGCTTGGGAGCTGCCCTGGGGCTCCAGTGGGTCGTGATAGGTGAAATCTAGCCATAGGTGCTGGGCCCACAGTGTCATTAGCTTCAACCTAGAGTGGCCATAAGAAAATCGGCACTATCATCCTTCCTGGTCCAAACCCAGGACAGCAGGTTAGCAGGAAACCAGCAGGGCAGCGCTGGAGTGAGAGCTGAAGGGAGGGGTCACAGTGAAAGCAGCGGGGAGGTGGAGAGAGCGGGGGGGGGGGGGGGGGAAGGCGGGGGGGGGGGACGGGACGGGGGGGGGGCAGGCCCGATTGTAAACGGCTTTGGGAGGCCAGGTCTGGTGTAGGAAGGACTCAGGTAGGAGCATATATCTGTGTACAGCAGCCTCCTGCCCTTGTGTGGATTGTGCTGGTTAGTGTTTTGATAACTTGAGATAAGCTAGAGTCATTTGGAAAGAGGGAACCTCAATTGAGAAGATGTCCCCATCAGACTGGCCTGCAGGCAAGTCTGTGGGTTATTTTCCTGATTAATGAGTGATGGTGGGAGGCCCAGCTCACTGTGAGTGGAGCCATCCCTGGGCAGGTGGTCCTGGGGTATGAAAGGTTGAGCAAGCCCTGGGGAACAAGCCGGTAAGCAGTGTTCCTTCACAGCCTGTTTCCGTTCCTGCTTTCAGGTTCCTGCCTTGAGTTCCTGTCCTGACTCCCTTCAGTGACAGGCTTGTGCAGGCCTGTTAACCCTTCCTTCCCAAGTAGCTCTGGTCATGGCGTCTTTATCACAGCCACAGGAAGCAGGACGCTGTCCCTTCAGAGGTGGCAGCTTTAGCTCCTATGAGGCAGCACCAAGCGCCAAAAGTCTTGCCTGGCACAGTGCAGAGGGCAGAGGACAGAGCTGTCCTCTGGGGCTGTACCTGCGCATCTCAGAGGGTTCTCGGTGCCCTCCAGAGGGATACAAAGAGACTTCCCACACCCCCCTGCCCAAGCGTCTGTTCTCTAGAAAGTAGACACAAGGGGACAGAAGCCAGCTCTGGCTGGTTGCCATGTCCCCAGTACCCAGCCAGAGCTGGCCCTGCCTGGCACCTAAATCAAATTAATAAGGCAGGGTTGAGGGACAAGAAACAAAGGCACCCCTCAACCTCTCCCTCCCCCCAACCAGCCATGCACTCTTTGAGAAGGGGCCAAGTGTCCCCACCTCGGCATCCTCGAGAACTAGTTATGGTGGCCTGACCACAAGGCCAGTGCCCACATGGCTACCCTTCCAGGTCTCCACTTCAGCAAGGCTCAAAATTTAAACTTCTCATTCAGTGAACCTTTCACCCGAGCTGGGCCCTAGCCTTCTTGTGGTGCTGACTCCCCTCCCCTCCTCCGCCCTCTCCCTGGTCCACTTCCTCAGCTCCTTCCCCCAGTGCAGGCCGTGTGGTCTCTGACCTGGTCCGTGGTGGCACAGCCTCCCAGGTCCTCCCCTGGCTCATTCCCCGGGGCTGGCATCCAAAGCGCTTTCAGAGAAAGACAAAGCCGACTGTCATCCCCTAGTCCTTGGCAGAAAACACCAGGCAGATGCCACAGCCCTGCAAGGCTACAGCCTCCCTCTCAGAGTGGCCAGCACTGTTGCCTGGGAGATTCCATCCCAGAAGGAAGCTGGAGGTGCAGCTACATGACACACAGTGTGTCTCAGATGTCACCTTTGGAGATGGGAGGCCATTTGTGAAGGATGGACAGGACAGAGCAGCCTGGAGAAGCTGGGGTGGGGGTGGGGTGGCCAGTGGCACTTCCCTGAGGACTCAGCGGACCGGGCACAGGGAGCAAGGCTGATGGACCTTGACCAAGATGTGACAGGCAGGCCAAAGGAGCCATAGCCTGGCCAGGAGAGTGGAGGGTCAGGCAGGGGTTCCAAAGCCGCTGGGCCCATGACCCTCAGGCATGGATCTCAGGTCCCAAGGCCCTCTTGGACCAAGATTTACAATTTGGGGAGAGCGGGGAGCTTGGTTCTGATGCCTTTCTGGGCCTCAGCTTCCCTAACTAGAGAGATGCTGGGCCTGTGGATACTGTGATGGGCATTGCTCAGCCGTGTTCACCTTGGGGCGTTCTTGCCCACGCCAGTTTTCCAGGCTTGCTCTTGCTCCGCCCCTACCCCCCACAGGTGCCTCACCCCCACTTCCCATACAGGATCCAACAGCTTCTCAGGGGCCCCTCTGTTTCCTGGGGTGGGGGGAGAGAGAGAGAGAGAGAGAGAGAGAGAGAGAGAGAGAGAGAGAGAGAGAGAGAGAGAGAGAGAGAGAGAGAGAGAGAGAGAGAGAGAGAGAGAAACTACGATTGTACGATTGTGTTTACATGTTGGCGCCCAGCCCCATTTCCAGTCTAGAAACGGCAGAAACAGAGAAGCCCAGGAAGTGAGGCACTCACTCCTCCCGGCTGCCCGCCCCGTAGCTCCAAGCCTCCTGGCCGGAAGCGCTAGAACACTGCCACCCGCCTAAACAGCCAAGAATTCCTACTTCTGAGTCCCTGCAGGAGTCAGCAGGACCCCAGCAGCTGGCGGCTTTCAGATTGAACACCGAGGCTTTGGGCTGGAGCACAGCGGGCACTGGGAAGGGGACCGGCCCGGGGGCGGGCGGACTGATCCGTTCCGATCTCCTCCGACACCCCCGCCACCTGCGGGGTAAGGGCTTGGTGAACAGCTGCTGGGAACTGTCAACAAAGGTTCGGTGACCCTCTGCGTAGGCCTCATGGAGGTCTCTGCCTCTCTCAGCTGAGGCCCGAGACTCCAGAAAGGGTGCTCAGGACCACACTCCACCGCCTCCAGCGCTCCGCCAAAGGACGGTGCTCTGCGGAGGACTAAGGTGAGCCACAGGTGCCCACTCTCCTCCCCACATCGACTTCGCAGAGACACAGGGCGGGGGAGGGTAAGAGGGCAGGCTCAGGCTACCGGAGTCAGCGGTCTGCGTGGCTTTGAGGAAAGTTAGCCCGGAGGACCCTGGCCACCCAGAAGCCCCAAACTGGTCAGCTTGAACCTACGGCAGGAACTACAGGTAATCGGACTGCACGCTTAAGCGGGCTGCAACAGTTCACCGCCTCCGTCTTGCCTCTCTGCTCAGCGACCTCTGAACAGTGCTTGGCTCCTGCCAGGGGACAGTTGAGCTCAGTGAGAGGGACAGCTCTGGTTCAGGGGACAAGGACTTCTCCTTTGCCCTCCCCCAGGACCCTATAGAGGCAGCAGGGAACGGAAAGGGTCAGACCCTGTCTTCCAGGTCCAACTGTCTCCTGCGTTCAGTGCATCCTTAGCTACTCTGCCTGGGCCTCAGTTTCCACATCTGTAAACGGAGTCTGAGTGTTGTTTCCCAAAACAGAGCAAATAAAGCCATTTCAGTTACAGCGTCCTTGGAGACCACAAAGACTAAAGCAAGACCTTCTGCAATTTTGTTTGAAGCATCAGTGACCTATACTGAACCCCATGGGTCACAGCCTTAAGAAGTGGGGAGGTGCCCTGAGAGACGCAAGGGCAGAGGGCGACACTAAAGAGGCAGAAGGAAGGGGGCTTCTTTTCTGATGGTCCCCAAGGTACCAGGCTGGTGCAGCCACAACCAAGTCACCACCCACTGCTCTCTGTCCTAAGCAGCTTCATGGAAAGCGCCTCTCCGGGTGGATCCAGGCAGGACAGCAGGCAGGCCTTGTCTCCCTGTGTTGAACTAGGGGGCTTCCTTGCCAGTTCTGAGGACTGGGAGTCATCGGTCCAAGTCAGGAATCTCTGTGATTCATCTTCCAAGGGTAAGTGCAGTTCCAGCAGGGGTCCTCAGAGGCCCTGGCAGGCAGAACTGTCCCCATTCCCAGAGGAGGAGCAGAGGGCAAGGACAGGAGCCTGCCCCAGGGACCTGGACCCATTAGACCGTGGGGAGTCAGGGCAGGTGGAGCTGGGGGGTGGAGGCGGGGCCCTGCGAACTTTGGCTGCCTGGATCTCAGCCCAGCCACCGCCCCCAGATCTCCACTAACTGGGCACAAATACTCCCTGCCTGCGGCCTCCAGGCCCGTAAATACAGCGGCTAGGAAGTGGACAGACAGACACATGAGGCCTGTGGCCTAGGGAAGCCCAGCAGGTAAGAGGCCTCGCAGAGGCTTCCTGCCAGTCGAGAGGCGGGTGCGGGGGTGGCCTGGGGCCCACATGCTTGCCACATAGCTAATGGAGTGACAGTCTCTTCTCCCTGGAAAGCTTGGCATTGGCTTACCATCTATAAAATGGGTGTATGGTTCTATGGTGAGGATGGTGTGGGTGGGACCAGGTCACCCTTCTGAATGTCCGAGTCCCTCTTCTCAGCTTCGGGGTGTTAGACCTGAGTGGGGAAAAACATTTCCACAGCTGCCTGATTAAAGCAAGCTGTATTTAGAGGTGTACAAGGGACTGGCCAGATGGCAGTCTCTCCCTAAGTCAGGGTTTCGGAGGGCAGCCCCTCCCTGGCTTTTGAGGTCCCTTTTATGGGGGAGGGTTAGGTTGATAGAAAACAGCTGTGGAGATTATCGGCTGTTAGCACACGGACAGAAGAGTGGGGGCCTCGGAGGCCAAGGCTGCCGCCGGGGTAGGTAAGTGCAAGAATACGTCATGTGGAAGGGGGGTCACCACCGGTGTTCAGGGGTTTAACAAGGCTGGGCATATATCCTGGGGTCACAAGTTCAGCACAGGTTGAAAAACATGGCTTGCAGGATACATTCGGTTTCCGGAACAGAAACTTCTTGTGAGGCTTGGAGACTTAGTAACAATGTATGACAACCTGGCTCCTTAACAAGGCGGCTCTCCTGTTGGTTTCACAGGTGGAAGAAACTTCTTCTAAAAGCATCAAGGAAAGTCTCCTCCAAGAGAAAATCGGGGAGATCAACACCCACCCTCAAAGAGAGTTCCTGAGGCGGGACTGAGGTTCCAAGTGGAACAAAAATTTGGCTGACGGTGTCCTTGAACTTGGCTTCTGGGTACAGGTGAGACACAGCTGACACTACCACTTAGCTACCTCTTCACGAGCAGCCCCCTGTCTCAGACTCCTCAGGGCCTGGGGAGCTCACCCTACGGTCCAGCTCTGTCTCTTGTGGACTCCTGACCCACACTGCGATGTGCTCCCTTCCTGTGCCCCGGGAGCCCCTGCGCCGAGTGGCTGTGACTGGGGGCACCCACGGAAATGAGATGTGTGGCGTCCACCTGGTCCGGCATTGGCTGCAGGCCCCAGGGGAGCTGCAGAGACCCAGCTTCTCAGCCATGCCAGTTCTGGCCAACCCAGCAGCCACCGCTGCCTGTCGCCGTTACATGGACCGTGATCTCAACCGCACCTTCACCCTCACCTTCCTCAAGTGAGTAGGCTTGGCCAGGTTGGCTGGTCCGCAGCCGGGTACAAGCATCCCTGCAGACCCACCCCTGTGGAGAGCAAGCTACCCCTGCCTTTGCTCATTGACCCTCTGGTTTAGAGAGCTCCAGATCACAGTCACCTCTTCCAAAAAGTCTATCCTGATGGCAAGCTGGGTCAGTCACTGAACCTTAGGCCAGACTCTTACCAGCTGGAGTGAGATTAGCATGCGGACTAGGACCAAGGTGTGGGCCTCAGGTTACTGGGGACACAGAGGAAGTGGGAGGTGGGTGCTACATGAAGCATCCAACCTGGCCAAAAGCAGTCAGGGAAGGCTTCTTGTAGGAGGTAGCATTCTCAGCCAAGCCCTCAAAGGTGAGAAGTTAGCCAAGAAAAAGGAGATTGATTGAGATGATGGGACTGGTGTCCCCAACTCCTTCCCCCACAGTTCCACAGCCACTCCCGATGACCCATATGAGGTGACAAGAGCCCGAGAGCTGAACGAGCTACTGGGTCCCAAGGGCACAGACCAGGCCTTCGACTTTATCCTAGACCTGCACAACACCACAGCCAACACTGGGGTCTGCCTCGTCTCTGAAGGCTCCCACAACACCCTCAACTTGCACCTGTGCCACTACCTACAGGTGGTCCCTAGAGGGCAGGAGAGGGAGGGCAGGGAGGGGACAGAGTGACCGGTGCCACCTCTGCCTGTCCCCTGTCCCCAGGGGCCTGCCACCTGCAGGTACTCCAGACTCTCTGGAACCTTCCAACCAAGGGAGAGAGGTGGGGCAGGGTGGATGACTCGGTGCTTCCTGTACCCTGCTCTTCCCAGCCTCAGTGCCTCAGTTTCCCTCTCAATAAGGCCTGGGTCCTGACTGGCTCCTCTCACCCCACAGCTGCAGAACCCGGGGCTGCCCTGCCGCCTCTTGCAGTACGATCCACCAGGGATGGAGACCTACAGCTTGGAATCTGTGTCCAAGAACGGAATCGGTGAGGAGGATGGAGGAATCAGCAGGGAGGAGAGGAAAGGGGCCAGAAGGGCGGAGTCAGGGCCTGGAGAGGCGGAGTTGGAAGGGGTGGGAAGACGCTCGGAGGGCGGAATCGGGGCCTAGAAGGGCAGGACCTCCTTCCTGTAGGTGTCTGGGCCTGGGACACCTGCCTGACATCTCCTTTCCTGGTCCCCAGGTCTGGAGATGGGCCCCCAGCCTCAGGGCGTGCTGCGGGCCGACCTGTTCTCACGGATGAGAACCCTGGTGGCGTCCATTCTGGACTTCATCGAGCTCTACAACCAAGGTGAGGCCCCACAATAGCTTGCAGGGAAACTGAGGTCGAGGAGAGGGCTGGCTCCTGGAAAACGGAGAAATGGACAGACGGTTATACCCAACCTCTACATAGGCATGGCTTTTCCCGCCTTTGAGATAGACATCTACAGGAACTTGGGCAAGGTGGACTTCCCACGCACCTCAGACGGTGACCTGGCTGGCACTGTGCACCCTCAGCTGCAGGTCGGTACTGTGGGGAGCGTGTGGGGGGTACCCTGAGAGTCAGACAGAGCCCCCACTACCTTAGAACCGTGGCTGGACCAGAGGCTGGTCCAGTCCATGCCTGCACCTGGAGCCCCACCATGCACCTGGCATTTGGAGCCACAGTAATCTTCACACTCCTGGGTGGCTGCTCTTTGACTGAAGAAGCGGAGGGGAGGGGACAGGACCCAAGTCACTTGATTGGAAATGCAAATATTCTTTTCCCATGGATATGTGAGCAGACCCGTGTCTGTGAGCTAACTGTCCACAAGGGGTCGCTGTTGAACAGGGTCTTGTGCAGTCTTGCGGACTTTTCCTGCAGCAGTCTTAGTACCTTCGAGAGCATTTGACACCTGGTAGAGCATCCTAACTGCCCATATGCTTCGCAAATGCTATGTAACAACAGTTACATTACAGCTATTTTAGGGAGTTTACCTTAAAAAAATATAAGCATGTTCTATATTTTGCCCAAAAGGGGACTGTACAGAAGCAATTCTGGTGAGAGGGTATTTCCTGATGATGTCATAGCCATACTAATTTGCATAGTATACTCCATGAAGTTCTTGTAGTTGATGACACATCTCTCAAAACTAACCCTGTCTTCAGTCAGTGCTCCTTGGCAAGCCTGGAGTTATTCCCTCCTGGGGAGGATGGGGTGCAGAGGTCATGGCCCCAGCAACCTTGGCCTTGGCTCTTCTCCTAGGACCACGACTTTGAGCCATTGAAGCCTGGTGAACCCATCTTCAAGCTGTTCAGTGGTGAGGACGTACTGTATGAGGGCAACTCCACTGTGTACCCTGTGTTCATTAATGAGGCCGCCTACTACGAGAAGCACGTGGCTTTCCTGAAATCTGAGAGGATCCGGGTCTCTGTGCCTGCCTTGCCGGAACTGACCTCCAGCTCCACCCTGGCCCCCTAACCCAAGTCATACCTGCCTGGTCTCAGTCTCCCTTTCTGAAAAATCAGTCCTAAGGCATAGTTCCAAGTCCAGGGTCCACTGTCCTACCCTGGGCACCGCGTCCCTTGCCAGACAACCAATCTCATGATATAAATGCAATGTGCCTGGAGACCACGGTTCCTGCTCTCTGCCCAGCATGGCCTCTCTTCGAATAGGGAGGTGGGTGGAGGAGAGGAGGGATGTCCACAGGACTATGCACGTACCTGCACGTGTGAGCACAGCATGCTGAAGGGGAAACTGGGGGAAGGGCCACTGGTGTAACCCTGGACCTGGGAACAGTGGTAGCAATCTCTGGGCCCACATTTAGCCACACATCCTGGAAATAGAGAGAGATCCTATATGTGGAGAAAGATCTGGAGAGGGACTTCTAGGATCCCAGGAGGGATCCCCAGTCTCCTGCAGACATGTGCCCATGTAAGCATTCAGAGCTGTGCTTGTCCAGGTGTGTGCCTACCCAAGTGTTCTTAGCATATGTGTGTGTTCCCAAGAGTTCCCAAGGCCCGCAAATGTTCTTTTTAGGTGATCTGTACGTAGCTAAGCACATGGCCTAGATGCAAATTTCCATGTGAGTCAAGGGATTCAGGACGCAGAAGGGGTGTGCCCAGGACAACTGCCCAGCTGCTGGGTACTGGGGGGAGATGGCTTGGGTCGGGGCAGAAGGAAGCTTACCAGAAGCCAAAGTCCCTTTACCGCCATCACCACCCTCTCTACCTTCCCCCACCCGCCAGCATCAGGGGAGTGAACATGAACTGAAATCTGAGAGGGTCCGGGTCTCTGTGCCTGCCAGGTCTGACCTCTGGTTCCACCCTGGCTCCCTAACCCTACAGCAATGTCCTAGTGGTGCCCCCCCAGTCCTCACCCAGGTGCCCCCCTGGGCAGGCACAGCATTGCAAACCACCCAGGAAAGGTCAGGATGCTGGGGCCCAGAGCTCTGTGCTGCTGCCGCACTCTCTGGGCCTCTGCAGACTGCCTGGCCCATTCATCTCCCTGCGGCCACGGCTGCCATGCCGCCTCCTGGTATCGAGCTGGGAGATGAGAAGGTGTGAAGGATATGGGTGCGCCAGGGACCAGCTGGCAGACAAGATGGATGAGGGGCCAGCGGAGGCCAGCAGGAGCCTGGGGCAGGAAAGCAGGCCAGTTAGGGAGGGGCGCAGGATGGCTTGCCTTGCATAGTGTGCATGTGTTCACGTGCCGGGCTGTGTGCCCCGTGTGGACAGACTACACACACATAAAAGCTCCATCCACTGTCCTGCCATGGCTGGGCCTCTGAGTTCATGAGTGTGCTTGTAGGCATGTGAGTTAGCATGTCTATGCTCACGTGTGTGTTTCCCATCACATGTATCAAAGGCAAGCACACACATGTCAAGACCCAACAGAAGCCCAGGCTGGCCCACTTCTGGAGGAGGAACTGCAGACTGGGAAGAACCCCCAAGCCTCTCCTTTACTCTCCTCCTCCTCCCTCGCACCACACTGAATCCTGGGGCAGGAGCGCTGGGGCACACCTGGCTGGAGTTCCCTGGGAGACTCTGGCACCCTTACTTGCCTGACTGAGAGCTCCAGAGCCAACGTCAATGTCTTTCACACCGTGGAGTATGGATTTGTGCAGGGTGGGATCCTCCCTCATCCGTGTGTGTGTGTGTGTGTGTGTGTGTGTGTGTGTGTGTGTGTCCGTCCGTCCATCCGTCCGTCCAGCTTCAGGCTGGAATCTGAGGCTGAGGGCATGGAATGAGTGGCAGGGAGAGGCAGGACATTCCTGCCTGAGTGCACTACCCCCAGAGAAAAGCACCCCTCCAGCCGTGGGTTTGGGTCCTGCCCATTTGCCCCTGGCAGAGACCGTGGCTTCTATGAACCGAGCCTAGCGCCAGACTCTAAGGAAGCCTAGGTATTCCCTCCCAGGGTGGGCTGAGGTGGCCTGGCCAGGTGAATTCTGTGGGCCATTTAGTACAGGCCACTAGTCAAGGGGTGCCCTCAGCTAAGGAAGTGTGGGCTTAGAGGAAGCCCCACCCCTGGACAGTGACTAGGTTTCCCTCAGGACAGATAGGGAAGCTTGGAGGAGGTGCCTGGCAAGGCTGGAGAGGGACCAGTGGGTCGAGTGGATGCACAACCTGCCTCAGTTTACCCTAATGAAGATGACAGGTGACCATCAGGTGAGGATATGACCCCTGCTGTGCCGTTCTCAGCTAAGGCTGGATCACCCCAGACAAAGTTGATTATTCACTGAAGCCAGGGAAACTGAGGCAATCAGGACTGGTGGGAGGATCTGAATATCTTACTACCCAATCTGGAGCTCTCCCCGCCCCTCTTGTGTTTCCTGCTTGTCTCTTGCCCCATGCAATACCAGTAGGCTGGGTCCCAGGCTAGGAGGGAGGGCATCACCTCTGCACTTAGCCCTCATCAGCTGCCTCCCCTTCAGCCCTTCCATCTAGCCAGATCCTGGCTGGCCCCCCGTGGACACCAGGCTGTCCTCAAGATGGCACCCCACCCCCACCTGCACTGGGCCCATTGATCAGGAATAGCTGGGGGGCTCTTAGCTGGAGAAGAGAGAGGGAAGCTTTGCAACGTCACAACCTCCCACCTGCCCCCTTCCACATGCGCCTGCCCCTGGAGCTAAGCCCAGCCAGTGGCCCAGCTCCAGACGCTACGATCAGAGGTGGTTTGGAGACGCTCCCCTCACCCCCAGACATCCCAGAGCCAGACTTTATGAACATCCAGACCAAGTGCCAGCTCAGGAGGACAAGCCTTGGCCAGGGACGTGGACAGTCGAGGAGTGAAGGACAGTCCTGGAACTGGGGACTTGGGCACGCTTGCGAGTGAAGTGTGCTGCTGAGCACCCCTCCCTGGGTGAGGCTGCATCCCAGCCTGAGCAGAGATCCGCATGGCAGGTCGGTATGGTTCAGGCAGCAGAGGTGGTCTCCTAAGTGGATGGGGTTCCGGGACTTGGGCAACTGGATGGGGGGCTCCCTAAGCTACGGCCTCAGATCCAGCCGATCTTTCCCAAAGGTCTCCACCCCCTGCCGCGATCCCAGGATCTTGTAACATGTCAGTCTTCATGGGTCAGGGGCAGTCAGGGCTGCGGCAAATTCCTGTCCTCACTGCTCTGTAAGCAGTCCAGGGGCACTGCCTACCCGGTGTCATGTTAGACACCTCTAGCCACCTGTCTGTTTTATTGTTTATAATTATTGTTTCCTGCACATATATGCATGCTAGTGTGCATGGTAGGGTGGGGCAGCCGTAGAACTCCTGCGGGGGTCAGAGGACAACTTTTGTGGAGTCGGTTGGTTCTCTCTTTCCAGCTTGGTTGGTTCTGGGAACGACACTCAGGTCATCTGGCTTTCATGGCAACCATCTCCCCTGCTGAACCATCTCACCAGCCCTCCATCTCTCTTCATCTGTCTGTCCAGCAGCCTCCTTTGCTCAGGCTTACCTGGTGGCACTGTTGGGAATGGAGACCTGGCCTCCTGCCTCCCGGCCATCATGGATTCTGTGGGTCCTCCTGCCCCCTGACTGGAATGGTGCTCACTGGTTTTTGTTTCCGCATCGAACAGAGGTCTCACGTAGCCGAGGCTGACCTTGAATTCTGTATATAGCTGACAGCACCTTCAGCTCCCAAGCATTGGGAGTACAAGTGTGCACCCACCACATCTGGCTCAAAATAACCTGCTTTAAAATCCAGTGTGGGCATTGAAAACAAGTCCCCATACTTGCTAGGCAAGTGCTCAATTGCTGAGCTATATCCCCAGCAAAACCTTTAAATTGTGGCAAGGATATATAATGTAAAATTTACTGTATTGACCATGTTTGAGCATACGGCATTAGGTATTAGGACATTCATGGCTGTGTATCCCTCACCACAGTCGGCTTATATCTCTTTGCATCTTATAGAGCCGAAACTCTCTCATCCCCACTGAACATTCTCGTCCTCCTGGGCCCTGGCAGCCACCACTGAACTTTGTGTTTCTATAACTTTTTACCTTCTCTGAGTAGAATTACAGAGTTTGGCCCTGTGCTTCTGGCTTCTGGTTTATCTCACTGAGCAGAATGTTCACACACACACACACACAAACACACACACACACACACACACACACACACACAGCCTCAGAAAGTCCTTTCCTTTGCAGGGTGAATAGTAGCCCACTGTGAGCTATTATTTATCTACTCATCTGTCAGTGGACACTCAATTGCTTCTGCCTTTTGGCTATGGCAAGCCATGCTGCCCAGAGGTGGGTGGGCAGACACCTTTGTGTGGGCTCCTGTTTTGGTGACTCCATGTTTAGTTTTGCAAGAAGCCTCTGATTTCCGCAAAGGCTGCACAGTTTTAAATTCCCACCAACCCTAGGATTCCAGTTTCTCCATAATTTCAGCCACACTTGTTAAATTCCGGCTTCTTCTCTTGTCCTAGCAGCCATCCTGATGGCTGGACCTGGTGTCTTACTGAGAATAGCATCACTGTTTATTTATTTGTAGGTTTTGAATCAGAGTCCTATCCATTCTGTTTGCTTGTTAATTTTCTTTTTATTTATTTATTTATTTATTTATTTTGAGACAGGGTCTCATGTGGTCAAGGCTGGCCTCAAACTCACTATATAGCTAGGAAGAGCCTTGAACTTCTGATCCTCCTGCCTCTACCTCTCAAGTCCTACCATTACAGGCATGTACTACCATGTTGCTGTGTTTTTAATGTAGTCCTGGGGATCAAACCCAGCGTTTTGCGCACACTAGGCAGCAAGCAATCTAGCAGCTGAGCTGTGCCCCAGCCCATCGCCATTATTTTATGTTGATATTTATCCTAATGCCATGAGTTGTATGCTTAAACATGGTTAACACTGTAAATTTTTGTACATTATGTATACTCCAGCCCAATTTAAAGGTTTTGATGGGGATATCGCTCAGGTTTCAGGTCTAAGGAAGATCATTTAGATAATTCGGATGAACTGAGATCCTCCCCCCCCCCCATCAGCCCCCTTCCCCGTAAACAACACTAGGCAGCTGGGGTTCCACAGACTTTCTAAGCTCCTGTTGCCCTTCCTCAATTTTACACCATCTGTAAACACGTCACCTACGTACGGAGAGTCTCCTATGTGTCACACTCGGCTCTCCACACCAATGTGCATGTCTGCCCTAGGAGACAGGGAACCTGGGGGTCCAAGAGCTGAGACAACTCGGCCAAGGCCATGCAGCTCTTGTCTCTGCTCTCCAGAATCTTCTGGGGAAAGACTTTACATCAGGAACAGTGACTGTAATCCCAGCACTTGGAAAGCTGAGGCAGGAGGAGTCCCTCTAGCTTGTGGCTAGCCTTGGCTCCCGAATGCTACCATGCCTCAAACTCCCATCCAGATACACATGGTTGTAACCCTAGGCCTGGGAAGCAGAGGCAAGAGGCTCCAAAGTTCAAGGATATCTTCAGTTACATATTGAGTTTGAGGCCAGCCTGGGCTACATGAGACTGTGTCTCAGAAAAAAAAAAAAAAAAGGTTCACTGTAACTGAATATGGGGTGATGTTTTATGACAAAATTGGGAACAGAAGCCTGGAAGGGAGGGAGGCCTTCCAGAAGAAGAGGTGTGTGGATACTACCTGAAAGATAAGGCTGAATGGACAGTGAGTCAGGCCGGCAAGGTCAGGGCTCACAGATTCACCCTCTCTCCACAGTCTTCCTGTCTGCTGGCCTAGGGGTACTTGCTCCCCCAGAGACCTACCCCCCACCTGTGACCGGTGCCAGCTGGGAGCCCCAGCTGGGGATGTCCTTCCCATCAGGTTCCTGCACCATGCCCACAGAAGGCCAAGCCATGGTGGAGCCCACTGGGCAGGGCCCCAAGAACCCACGTGTGTCCGGTGTGATGGTACAGTTGGAGATGAAGCCACTGTGGGAAGAATTCAACCAGCTGGGCACAGAAATGATTGTCACCAAAGCGGGCAGGTGTGGGCATGGACAGCGGGGGCTGGGCAGGGGTGGGGGCCACAGCCAGGCTGAGCACCTCCCTCCCACAGGAGGATGTTCCCCACCTTCCAGGTGAAGATCTTGGGCATGGACACATTGGCTGACTATGCTCTGCTCATGGACTTCATCCCGCTGGATGACAAGAGATACAGGTCTGGGCCCCGGGGGTGGGGGGTGGTCCTGAGGACAGGAACTGGACCCCAAGGGTGGGCAGGGTGATGTGGAATCCTTCTGAGTTCATGCCTGGGAGGCCTAGCCTGGAGCAATAGCCTTTAGGCAGAAGGAAGCCCAGCACAGAGGGGTGGGCTAGCCTGAGGCAGGCACAGACATGTACACATGCAGAATTAATTCCAAAACGAAAGATGCTCACCAGGCAGCCTGAGCATGCTGGGTCAGGATCAGCCTCTTCACCATTCTCTTGGCCAGACTTGGCACTGAGCAGGACAGGGACAGCCCTTGACCCCTCACTATGCTCCCCCAGGTACGCCTTCCACAGTTCTGCCTGGCTGGTGGCCGGCAAGGCCGACCCCGCCACACCTGGCAGAGTGCACTTCCACCCTGACTCGCCAGCCAAGGGTGCCCAGTGGATGCGTCAGATCGTGTCCTTCGACAAACTCAAGCTGACCAACAACCTGATGGATGACAACGGCCATGTGAGGCACAAGCCACGTAGCCATTGGGGAGGGGCTGAGCGATTGTAGCAGGCTGGCACTCTGACTGGGATGAAGCCTGGAGCTGGGGCTGGCAGGGCTGACATATTTGAATGGGTATCAGAAGGAAGAGGGGGAGGAAGGTATGGGAGGAGGCTGTTTGAAGCCCAGGGGACAGCCTGAGCAAGGTCCTGAGGCCAGAAAATATGGAGTGAGTTGGGAGGCTGCCAGGAGATTCCAGTGGGGCTGAAGGGAAGACAGGGAGGTGGTGGGGAGGCTCTCACACGGGGCCAGGTGAGAACCCTGGCTCTTCCTCCCCGTGGATGGAGCTCCAGAGGGTTTAGAGCAGGTGTGCGTGTCTCGCCCAGCTGCTGTGTGGAAACCGGGCAGGACAAGATGGGGAGGCAGGGAGGCCAGGCAGGATACAGCTGAAAGATGTCGGGGCTGGCTAACATGGGGGTAGGTTGGAGCGGTAACCAGAGTCTACGTAGTTGTGAAGGGAGAGCAGAGATGGGCCATGGGCAAGAAGGGGCAGAAGAATCGTGGGCCCAGGGAGGGTGGCTGCAGGCTGTAGCCCTGCACTCGACTCCCACCCTCCTACAGATCATTCTCAACTCCATGCACCGGTACCAGCCCCGTTTCCATGTGGTCTTCGTGGACCCACGCAAGGACAGCGCCCGCTACGCCCAGGAAAACTTCAAGTCCTTTGTTTTCACGGAGACCCAGTTCACAGCTGTGACAGCCTATCAGAACCACCGGGTGGGTCATACCAGAGCTCATGAGGGCCAGCCCATCTCTGAGTGGTGGAGACTGAGGCTGGGGGTTCCTCCTGTCCCCTGGACATCTGCCTTCGTGTTGGCTCTGGAGGCCCTAGGCCAAGGGGGTCTGGGTCCTGCTGACTGGGAGTTCCCAGGGGACAGAGTGGCTAAGTCAGGGCCCAATGGCTGGAGGCCAGCCCACAACTATACTTTCTCTCTGTAGATCACACAGCTGAAAATTGCCAGCAACCCCTTTGCCAAAGGCTTCAGAGAGAGTGACACGGACTCATGGTACAACCTCACCCCCTAACTTAAGCCCAGCCCTGGTTCCACCCAAGCAGCTCCAAAGGCCTTCACTCCTGACTTGTTTCACGGTTATGTCCTCTGGCTTGCCCCTGGGCTCCCCCATCTGACTCTGACCACAATGTCTGGGGTGGGGGTTCCCCTTGGCCTCCTACCTGATTCCTGCTTGCCATATCTTCAGGCCTGTGTCCCCAAGGCCGCTGCTCAGCATCTCAGCCCGGAGTCGTAGCAGTCTCGGTCCTTGCCTGCTTAAGGGTTCTGCAGAACGAGAGAAAGGTGAGAACCCAGCCCAAACACAAGGACAGGGACACACAGGCCTCTAGGAAGGGGCTTCACCGTGATCAGCAATATCCCCACCTAGGCAGAAAGGCCCAGGGAAGAGAGAGCAGGGCAGGGACATGGTATAGAACACAGTTGGGGTGCCTGGTAGGCTTCCTGGAGGAAGCAGATCCTGAGTTGGACATTGGAGATGGAAGCCCAGCGTGGGACTGGGAGAGGGTATTGGGATAGAGGAGAAGGTAAGGAAGAAAGTCCAGGCAGAAAAGAAAACAAGGAGAAATACTGAAGCAGGCCAAGATGGGCGACCAGGGACAAGTAGGCCTCAGTATTAGGACCGGGAATGTGAGGGAAAACTGGGGTCCTCTGAAACCATTTTCTCCCTCAGAAGCCAGTAAAAATTCAGCTTCCAGCTCCAGGACCCCTACCCAGCCGCACCATCAGCTGCTGCCTGCCTCAGAAGTCCTGCTGGCCCCTGCCACCTACGGGCCCCTCCCTTACCAGGACCTGTACCCTGGAGCCCCTGGCCACGTTGGAATCCCAAGGGCTCGGCTGGCACCGTACCCTCTCCCCAACATCGGCACTGATGGAGATCAGGAGGACCCAACCCTCCCAGGCAGACTGGGGCTCCTGCCCTCCTCTGCCTTGTGCTTGGGGCCTAGCCAGGGCTCCCAGTGATGGCCAAGTGCTTTGGATGCCCTTTTACCCTGTGCCCACCTCTCCTACCCTCCTCTCTAGAGACATCTTCCACGGAGAGCAGGGCAACTGTAAGCCCTGATGGCAGCGGTTCCTGCCTCAAAGCCAGTCTGGAGCCTGCCAGTCTTGGAAGCAGGACTCCTACCCAGAAGCCCTGAATTCTGCCCCCCTGCCTCAAAGATGACTCCTCTAAATCCTGCTTCGATTGTCCTTCCCCCCGCATTAAACTGCTTGACACCAGAGGTCAAAGCACTTCTGTTCACCCACAGGAACTCCCAGACCAGATAATCCCATCACTTTTGTAGGAATCCAAAAGCTGGGCCCAGGAGCACAGGGTGATGGTAACAGTGATGACACCAGCAAGGCTGTGCTTAGCCTGGTGTGTCCCCCACTTTGTGCACCCATATAAGGACGTAACTGGCTCAGAGAGGCGTCTGCTCACAGTCACACAGCAAAATACCGCTGACACCCATCACTCCATTTAAATGATGTGCTCCAAGGCTGGTCCTGAAGGCTAGAGGCCATCAAGGGGTGCTTAATATGATAGGTAGGGATCACACAGGCCAGGGGAGGGACGGGTGTAGACTCGGAGAGCCAATCAAGGCCCGAGGGAAAAGTCCAGGTGGACAGGGGCTGGAGTCCTGCTCGGCAGAGGCTGGTGGGATAAGGCTGGGGCAGGCGCGTATCCTTCATCCTCTTGGAGTGGGCGCCCCAGGACCCGGAGGATCCGACTCTGCTTAACCCAGAGCTCTTCCTGTGAGACCTTCTGGAAAGCACCGACACCCACAGGGGCGAGAGACAAGGAGCCCAGCAGATCTTCAGGAGCCAGACATCTCACCACCCCCCGAACCTGAAGTCAGGACCCACTCAATTCAGGTCACCCAAGTGTTCTGGAAACACAAAGATCAAAACAACACCGCAGCTTTGATAGGGAAGTCAAACTGGCCCGCTTTTCTGGACACAGCTCCACTAGCTCTATGCCCGGTGGAAACCCTCAGGTGGCGCTCTGGTTCCGGTACGCAAAACCTCGTCTGCCCTCGCCTAGCAAGCCCCGCCCCAATCAACCTCCGCTGCCCAATAGCAGCAAACCCCGCCTTCACGCCCCCGGTATGCCCCGCCCCCAAAGCCTCCGAGACTGCCCCAGCCGGCTTCGTGTGGGACGCCTCCGAGGTCCCGCCCCAGCAGACACTGCCTTGCCCGCCTCCGAGGCCCTGCTCCTCCGCCAGGCCCGGTCCCCTCGGCCTCTGAGGCCTTGCTCCGTCGGTCCCCGGCCGGCCCGCCTCCGATACCCGCCTCCGGAAAGCTCCGCCCCGCCCCCCGAGGCCCCGCCCCGCTCCCGAGGCCCCGCCCCAGCAGGAGCCCAGGCTTCCGACCGCCCCTGAGGCTCCGCCCCTCAGTCCCCAGCAACACCCCCTGCCGACTCTCGCTTAAGTCCCGCTCCGCGCCTGAGCCTCCGCGCCGCCGCGACTCCTCCCTCGGTGCCCGGCACCCTCCATGTCCCGGGCGTCTGGGACATGCTACCTGATTGCTTGTCCGCCGAGGGCGAGCGGCGCTGCCGGCAGCTGCTAGCGGGGACCACTGCCCGGCTGCGCTCGCGGCCTGCGGCGGCCGCGGTGCTCGTGCCGCTGTGCCTGGTGCGCGGTGTCCCGGCGCTGCTCTACACGCTGCGCTCCAGACGCCTGGTCGGGAAGCACAAGGGGGAAGTCAGGTACGGGCGCACCACCTGCGGCCCGCACAGCCCGCCCAATTTTCCCCTCCAAAAACTGGACTCTGCCCCTTACCGGAGCCTGGAGAGAGGCCGTCTGGGGCTCCCCTTGAGGACACCCCAGGGTCAATATCTGTGCCGCTGGGACACCATAGGCAGACTTGGGGTGTCTGAGCAGCAGGATACTCTTACCCTGCTGTCGACCCTCATGTCCTAACTTGCATTTCCAGTGCCTGTCGTCCTCTCCTCCCCGCTCCCCACTTACTCTAATGATTCAGGGAGGTAAACTGCCTCCTGAAGGCCTGTGGTTCTAAGACACCCTTTGCCCATTCAGTTTCCCAGGTGGTAAGTGTGATCCCGACGACCAAGATGTAATACATACGGCCCTTCGGGAGACCCGAGAGGAGCTGGGCCTAGAGGTGCCCAAGGAGCACGTGTGGGGTGTCCTGCAGCCTGTGTATGACCGGGTGAGCCACCCTCATCCTGTCACACTCTGTGCCCCAAGTGAAGGGGTGAGCCAGCCCTGCTCAGGGTCCGGGAAGGCTTGCAGGGTAGGCTGCATTGATCTGGGCTTGAAAGTCAAGTGGGAGATTTTAGGGTCGTAAGGGAAGGAGATTGTAAACACTTCAAACATGTGAGTCAGTCAGCATGGCGAGAAGCCAAGGAAGAGGATTGGAGGGCTTGGCCATGACTGCCCAAGGCCTCTGGATGGCAGAGTGAGGTCTGCCTCTCAGCTTTGCATCACCTGACTGCTCACTCTCCTCCTACCCTAGAGAAAGGCCACCGTAGTCCCTGTGCTTGCCAACGTGGGCCCACTGGATCTGCAGAACCTCAGGCCCAACCCTGAGGAGGTGAATGGGGGGGGGGGTTACTGAGGAGCTGGGATGTCCTACCAGGGGGACTCAGAGGCAGCCCTCTGCCCACCCTCTCTTTGTCTCTTGCCCACAGGTGGATGAGGTATTTGAGCTGTCTCTGGCCCATCTGCTGCAGACCCAGAACCAGGGGTATACCCACTTCTGCCAGGGTGGCCACTTCCGCTACACAATGCCTGTCTTCTTGCATGGACCACACCGTGTCTGGGGCCTCACAGCTGTCATCACTGAGTTCACCCTGAAGTTGCTGGCCCCTGGCATCTACCAGCCCTGCCTAGCTGTCCCCGAGATGCCTAGGAGTTGAGGTCTGGCCTTTAGGGGCCTCTGCCTTCATTTGAGCAGGCTACTCCAGAGCCAATTAAAAGACTCTTTGACAACTTTACCTTAGCATCTTCTGTGTGGAACTGGGGGAACAAGCAGGGCGGGGTGACACACCCTTGTAATCCCAGCACTGGGGAAACAGATAGGTGGATCTCTTGGGGCTGCTGGCCAGCCAGGATAGGCTACTTGGAGAGACCCAGACCAATGAAAGACTCTGTTTCAAAAGAAAAAAAAAAGAGAGAGAGAGAGAGCGAGCTGCTGAAATAGCTGGGTGGGTAAGGGCACCTGCCCCAAGGCCTGACAACCAGTATTTGATCTTTGGGACCCACACGGCGGAAGGAGAGAACCAACCCCTGCAAGTTATCTTCTGACCACTCCCTGCACGCTCACATCTGTGCATGTGTATACACACACAAAATAAATATTAAGTGAGAGAAGCGGAGTGTGGGGCACAGCCCTGTAATGCCTGCACGCTGGAGGAGAGCTGGGGGTGGGGAATTCAAGGCCCCTTGTACTTGTGTTACATAGTGAGACTTTGTCTCAGAAACCAATAGGCTGCTGGGTAGCAGAAGGGGAAGGGGTTGCTGGGGAGCTACTGTCAGTGAGATCCCCTGGCAGGAACACCTCAAAAAAGTGACCAATGGCCAGGGCAAAGGCCAGCCTAGGTAGAGGGTGCTGCCTGGAAGGTGGAAGGGAAGAGCCATATGGAGATGGAGAGATAGGCCAGTTCCACCACACAGAGGGCCACCATAAGGCCAAGCGGACAGACTTGGGAGACAAAGGGACATGACTGCTTTGATTGTATCCCAGCCAGGGGACAGGGCCAGAGTGGCACGATTTCCAGCTGGTTTCCTCAAGGGAACTAGAATGCAGGGCCTTCCCAGCTGCTGTACCCACTTCTCCCACAGATGCCTCCCCATCCCTGCACACATCCACAGCCCCCTCTCCTCACCTCCGTCTCCCCACATTCCTGCCCTTCTCACCTATGTCCTCTCCCGCCTACCCCCAACACACCCTCTTTGTCACCTCTAGCCCTGTGGCCTCCTTACCCAACAGAGGACCACATGATGCTGGTAAAAATAGCTCTGTTTGACAGAGTGTGGATGGAGGGAGGGGCAGAGGCAGGAGACAAGGCTGGGCCCCCAGTGCTAGGGAAGGGCCCTTGGGTGGTGTGGGCTCCTGACCCCTCCCTGCTCAGTCACACATTTGCTCAGGTCACTTTAGTCTCGGGTTCTGTCACCCTAAGCATGCACCCAGGACCAGCAGCAGCACAGCGGTATGACAGCTGTCTCAGGTAAGGACCCCAGAAGGCTGACTCCAGCCTTGACCCTCCAGGTAGAGCCCCAACCCTGCCCTTTTAGTCTTAGGATGCCTTGGTCTGTCCTAGGGCAGCCTTGGTGATGCTTCTTTCTTCCATCTTGGTGGTTAGGTGTGTGCCCGGTGTCTCCAGTAGGTGGGAGTCTCTCTGAGTCTCTATGTCTGAGCCACCATGGCATGTGCAGGGCGAGCCGGTGGGCGGCAACGGGTGAGCATGCAGGAACACATGGCCATCGACGTGAGCCCCGGGCCCATCCAGCCCATCCACCTCATTTCTGACTACTTCCCACACTTCTACCCCTTCCTGGAGCCGGTGCTGCGCGCACCAGACCGGCAGGCTGTGCTGGCCCCGGCCATCCACCCTGCACCCCAGCTGCAGCCCAGCCCAGAGCCAGAAGGAGACTCAGATGACAGCAGTGAGTAGGGGGAGCAATGAAGGGGTGCTCCCTAGGACCGGGTCGGGGTGTCTCTAGCACCCATGGCAGAGGCCAGGCAAGTGGCACTGTGCCATGTGGGACAGGTGGGTGCAGGAGTGGGGTGACCATGCCTGCCCCCGCCCGCCCCCTTAGCTGCCCTGGGTACCCTGGAGTTCACACTTCTCTTTGACGCGGACAACAGCACCCTACACTGCACAGCTCACCGAGCCAAGGTGAGGATGGAGGCAGAGTTCCTGGGATGGGACGAGCCACAGGCCTCTCTACATCCACGTTCTGTTTCCAGGGCCTCAAACCGCCAGCCTCGGGCTCTGTGGACACCTATGTCAAAGCCAACTTGCTGCCAGGGGCCAGCAAGGTGAGGGTAAGATCTAGGCCCCCTTAGATGGCAGGGCCAGCTTAGGTACCCACGGGAACTACTTCACCCCTACCCCAAGAACTAAGTCTCAGTTGATAGGATCCAAGAGTCAGGGCAGGAGGCCAGGAGGGGACCTGACCTGCCTGCCTGGATCCAGGCCAGTCAGCTCCGGACTCGCACTGTTCGAGGCACGAGGGGACCTGTCTGGGAGGAGACGCTCACCTATCATGGCTTCACTCGCCAGGATGCTGGACGGAAGACCCTGAGGTGAGGACCAGATTAGCCACCAGTGGGGGGCAAGGGGTGGGGTTTGTATGATCAGGAGTGACCTGGATGGCCACCAGGTTATGCGTATGTGAAGATTCACGGCTGCGGCGCCGGCGGCGAGCACCCCCTTTAGGGGAGCTACGAGTGCCCCTGAGGAAGCTGGTGCCAAACCGAGCCAGGAGCTTTGATATCTGCCTGGAGAAGCGGAGGCTGGTGAGTAGGGCTGGGGCTCAGGCTGGGTCCACAGGGCCAGGATCCGTGTGATGAGAATGAGGGAAGGAACCTGGACAAGATCCACTGAAGTAACTAAGTGCTATGCTTTTTCAGACCAAGAGGCCCAAGAGCCTGGACACAGCCCGCGGCATGTCTCTGTACGAGGAGGTAGGTAGGAAAACTTGACTGAGCAGGTATGGAGACAGACAGGTCTAGATGGCCCGGGCTGGGATCAGGTGTGAGCTGGACAGTGGTCCAGGTCCTTAAAGGCTTGGAGGAATTTGAGTCCATTTCTCTCATAAGTTCTGTGAGTCCTCAAGAACTGGCTGGGCAGGGTGACAGTGACTCTTTTGCTAGGGTAGCCTGGAGATGAGGAACCCTAAGCAGGCCCTGCCGAGTTCTCAGAGGATATGTAGGCAGAGACCCAGGCATCTAGAGGCAGAACCTAAAAGGTGGTGCCCGTGGCCAGAGGTGGAAGGACTGGCCCGGGTAGAAGAATAAGCTGCCAGGATGCTTGTCTGCCTAGTGTCAGTGCTGGGGATACCTCTGGGTGTGCCCGTCAGGAGGCAGTGAAGGTGACCAGTGCTTACTGAACCCCACCTGAGACCCTGCCCAGAAGCCCCACCGCCCAGCAGGAAGGGCGTCTAAAGGCTGGAGGCAGGCTCTCCACCTGCTGCTGTCAACAGAGTGGGTGCCCTGCCTCCTAGTGGAGGCCCAAGTTTCTGCAGCGGCTGATTAGCTAAGCCCAAGCCTTTGAGTCCCTCATAGTGGACATCACTAAGAACCCCCGAAACAGTCACAGACAATCCCAGAGCCTGTGTGCAATTGTGCCCTGGCACACGGAGGCTGCGGCAGAGCACTCCTGTATTACCGAACACCACCAATGATAAGGAAGTTTGGATCTCTGCTGTCAGTTCTACCCTGAAGGTGGGAAAGAAGGCATGATCTCCCAGGCTATCATCCCAGCTGGGGGGCTCCAGTGTCTAAAGAATGTGGCAAAGGACATTCATAACATGGTCTTCCAGGCAGTGTTTGTGGAGGTGGGCTGAAGAGGTAAGAGACCTGTCTCTCCCCGATGACAGCCTCCCAGAGCTACTTCCATTGCATGGGAACAAGCTGGTTAGAAAGCCCCTGGCATGGCTGTGACAAACATCAGTTCCCTTACTTGACCTGACAGAGATGTGAGCAGAAAGCCCTTCCTTTCCTTGGGCTTTGGAGGGTACAGACCTCTGAGTGCCACGGGAAGGTCTCTTCACTGGGTACTGGGAAATTGCTGTTTAGGGAAATAAACTTGACGGCCTGGTTTCTCTATGGCCATTTGTGCTCACACTGGGGCCCAGCCCCTGCAGGTGGGAGCTCCAGACTAGACAGGGTCTGACCGTAGCTTGCATCTGCAGGAGGAGATGGAGGCAGAGGTGTCTGGGGAGGACCGTGGGCGCATCCTACTGTCCCTGTGCTACAGCTCCCAGCGCGGCGGCCTGCTGGTGGGTGTGCTGCGCTGCGCCCACCTGGCCCCCATGGATGCCAATGGCTACTCGGACCCCTTTGTCCGCCTGTGAGTAGAGACAGGCAGGTGGGCATGAAGCGTGAGAGAGAGAACCCTTGGCTCTGCAGGGTTCTAGCTAGCACATCTCTCCCTCCAGTTTCCTGCATCCAAGTTCTGGGAAGAAATCCAAATATAAGACCAGTGTTCGGAGAAAGACCCTGAACCCCGAGTTCAATGAGGTGGGTCACGGCTGGGAGAACCCAGTGAGTGTGGTCTTGATTTAGCAAACCAGGCCCTGCCTGAGGCTGTCTCTAAAGCTGCAAAGGACTCACCTCCCTCTTCCCTGTCCCTTTCCCTACAGGAATTCTTTTATGCAGGTCACCGGGAGGAGTTGGCCCAGAAAGCACTGCTGGTGTCTGTGTGGGACTATGACCTGGGCACTGCTGATGACTTCATCGGTGAGCAGAAACACGGGGTGCTGAGGGGAGCCTCAGGAGCCTCTGCTGGCTACTGAGCCATCCTTCGGCAGGTGGGGTGCAGCTGAGTAGCAGAGCCAGTGGGGAACGCCTTCGCCACTGGCGCGAGTGCCTGGGCCGCAGTGACCGCCGGCTGGAACTGTGGCACCTGCTGGACAGTGTGCCCCCCCAACTTGGCGACTAGCCAGCACAGGGCCTGCTCGCAGCCTGTTCAGGGGCCGAGACATCTGCTGCAGCTGCAGAGTGTAGGTTGGCCCCTACCTACTGTGCCCACTCCTGTCTCCTTTCAGTCACCCCACCCCCAAACACAACGCAAAATAAACATCTGCTTCTGCCAGCCAGGAGCCTGTCCTTTCTCTAGGGACATCTGCCTCTTCTCTGCCCTCACCTCACAGGGCCGAGCAGGCCCATATTCTGTTTCCCATCCCTTAGAGCAGTAGTTCTCGACCTTCCTAATTGTTCGACCCTCCCAAACAGTTCCTCATGGTGTGGTGACCTCCAACTATAAAATCATCGTTGCTACTTCATAACTGTAACTTTGCTACTGTTATGGATCATAATGTAACGAACTGACATGTGACCCCAAAAGGGCCATGACCCACGGGCTGAGAACCACTGCTTTAGAGACTGCATTGGGCCAGGTTCGGGACTGGGGATACAGCTCAGTGGCAGCATGCACACCCGGCATGCACAGGGCCCTGGGATGGATCCCCTAGTGTCACAGAAAGAAAAGTAGGCCATGCCCAGCCTTCACCTCCCTGTCCCATCCTGCTTCTCTCGCCCAGTGAAGAGGAATCCTCCACAGGTGGATGGAGGAGAGTGGGGTGAAAAGCACAGCCACAGACAAGCTGTGATTGAAGAGTGGGCACACTTGTTTATTGTCCGGCTGCCCAAAGGATGTGAAATCACCAGGCCAGGGTACGGGCTCAGGATGCTGACTGCCTGGCCTGGTGCTGCTGTGCGAACCGCTGCATCCGCTCCTCAAGCTCTGGCCGAAAGTGTCGGATCAGACCCTGGGAGAGAGGCAGGCACTGTATGAACCAGAGTTCCAAATTCCCAAAGCTCCGGGCTCTCAATGCCACCCACTTTAGAGTCACACAGCAGGGCAGTGTGTACCTGTACTGGCCAGGCGGCCCCATCACCCAGGGCGCAAATGGTGTGGCCCTCTATCTGCTTGCTGATCTCCCAGAGGGAGTCGATCTCAGCTGGCCGGGCATCCCCCTTCACAAAGCGGGCCATCACTTTGTTCATCCAGTCGACACCTGCAGCAGAACAGCAGAGGGGCCTGAGGCTCCCCCACCAGGGAGGGGCAACAGGAAGGGGAGGTCAAGAACAGCCCAGCAACCAACCCCGGCCTTCCCAGGACGCTCACCCTCACGGCATGGGGTACACTGGCCGCAGCTCTCGTGCTTGTAGAACTCAATGAGTCGAGCGATGGCTTTCACGATGTCTGTCTAGGGGACAAGGAGCAATGCACAGAGACCTCAGCCTCCCACCGCGCCCCTGACCTGGATTCCAGTGTTCCGGCCCCCACTTCCCACGGTACTGGGATCTCAGGCTGCCAGAAGGATTGTGGGGCATGGGGAATGCAATTACCGAGCGATCCATGACAATCACTGCAGCTGTGCCCAGGCCTGTCTGGGCCTGCACCAGCGCATCAAAGTCCATCAGAACCGTCTCACACACAGATTTGGGGATCAGTGGAGTGGATGAGCCACCAGGAATCACAGCAAGGAGGTTGTCCCAGCCACCTGTGACACCACCTGTGACAATTCCCCAAAGAATGATCATAGCTAAGACTGGCACATCTGCTCGGGCTTAAGACAGGACCAGCGTCAGCCCCTGAAGCCAGCCCAGCCGCTGAGGTTTCCCACCGTGCCCTCTCACGGCACCCTGCCCCTCCTGGCTGGCCCCCAGGCTTACCCGCATGCTTCTCAATCAGCTCCTTCAGTGGCACAGACATCTCCTCCTCCACAGTGCAGGGGTGGTTGACATGGCCAGAAATGTTGAACAGTTTGGTACCTGAGTTGCGTTCTCTGCCAAAGCCAGCAAACCAGGTGCCCCCACGACGGCAGATGGTGGGGGACACAGCCACTGTCTCCACGTTGGCCACAGTTGTGGGGCATCCAAACACTCCTTCAAGGAAATGAGAAGAGAGAGGTGACTGGTGGCTTCTCGGGAAAGGGAGCATGGTTCTTTTTTTTTTTTTTTGAGACAAGGTTTCTCTGTGTAGCCTTGGCTGTCCTGGAACTTGCTCTGTAGACCAGGCTGGCCTTGAACTCAGAGATCCTCCTGCTTCTGCCTCCCAAGCGGTAAATTAAAGGCGTGTGCCACCACTGTGTGGCTGGGAATGTTTCTTGCAGTGGGATGTTTTATGTCCTGGTCCCATGGCAGTTCCTGTTCTTGTCTCCTCATCACTCTTGGCCCACACTGCACCCCAGACTCCAGGGAAGCTCATCTCCTGTTCACCACCACTCCTAGCTCCTAGGACAGGTACCGTGAAAGAAAGCCCACTGCCAGGAGGGGACATGGGTCTGTGATGGTGGCACTGGTGGAGCCTGTGTTAGTAACACTGTCCCCTATCAATCTGTCCTCCCCTCCAAAGAGCACAGAGAAATATTGTAAGAAGCACCCAGAGGGCACCTGGTCACATCAAGATCCCACAGAGCAGAGCTAAGGCAAGGCCTCACCCAGGGCCAGGCAGTCTTACCCACATCTGCTGGGAAGGGTGGCTTCAGGCGTGGCTTTCCCTGCTTGCCCTCAATGGACTCAATGAGCGCCGTCTCCTCTCCACAGATGTAGGCCCCAGCCCCGCGCACCACGAACACGTCAAAATCATAGTCAGAGCCACAGGCATTCTTGCCAATCAGACCTGCTTCATAGGCCTCTCGGATAGCTACCTGTGGGACAAGGTGTGAGGTCCCCAGCCCCACCACAGCCCAAGAGTCAGCCTCCAACCCAGGGGCCGTGGAACCCTTGAAGACTTCCTAAATGGACCTTTGGAGCACAAAGGAAGAACTCTGGGGCCAGGTCCTGTTGTTGATGGACTCAGAAATGGACCCCTGCCCCCTGCTGGACCAGAGACTGGAGCTACATCTAAGGATGGCTGTGCCAGGAGAGGGAGCATGTGAGGTGTGCATGCACTGGTGGCCAACACCCATGTGCTCACCTGCAGATTGGAGGCCTCATTGTAGAATTCCCCTCGGATGTAGATGTAGGCAGCCCGGGCGCCCATGGCCCGGCCTCCAACCAGGCAGCCCTCCACCAGCTTATGAGGGTCATGGCGCATGATCTCTCGGTCCTTACAGGTTCCTGGCTCCCCCTCGTCAGCATTCACCACCAGATACTTGGGCCTGTGGGGTCCTGAACATCAGTCAGGCTACAGACCCACCAGCACCCAGCTCTCAATCAAACTCCATTCCTCTTGGACCCAGAGAACCTCAGAAAAGCTGCTCCTCTCTGCCCTACCTGAGGCTCTCTGCTTCACCACCAATGCCAGGGCACTCCCGGCCTAGTCCATCTGTGGCCAGGTATGTCCACAAGCAAAGTCTTTGTTCTCCTTAGTCCTGACATCATCACTCCCTGTGCCTTCTCTTGAGAGTCAGCTCTTGCTCATAAAGACTCTTCTTCAGCCTCCACCACAGCCCTGAGGCCAACAGGAGGTAGAGTGGCTGACTTTAAAAAAAAAGGGCTTTAGGAATATATCCTCAAACTACTGAAAATGTGCACCTATGAAACATGTACATGAAAGTTTACAGCAGTGTGTTGCTAATAGTAAAAAAGTTAAAACAACTCAAATAGCTATCAAATACTGGAGAAAAATAAAATGTGGCTTATTCATACAATAGAATATTATTAAGACATAAAAATGAATGAGAAACTGACAGATTAAATGACTTTGGTGAACCTTCATAATTTCATTTGTAGATCTTTCCATTTCTAATTTATAAATACATTTGGGGTTATAAATTATAAATGTAAAAAATAAATAAATAAATAAATAAAAAAAAAAGGGGGCTGGACATGGTAGTCAACATCTTTAATCCCAGACTCTCAAGTCAGTGGCGGATGGATCTCTGTGAGTTCGAGGACAGTCTGGTCTACAAAGCAAGTTCCAGGAAAGCCAGGGCACACAGAGAAACCCTGTCTTGAAAAAAAAAAATTTTTTTTTTTGTTTATTACATATATTTACTGGTTAGGGGCAGCATGTGAAGCTCAGGGAACAATTTGTGGGACTCGGTTCTCTCTTTCTTCCAAGTGGGTCCTGGAGATGACCTCAGGTCACCAGGCTTGGAGGCAGGCTCCCTTACCTCCTGAACCATTATGCTAGCCTCGTGGCTAACTGTTATAATTTGTATTCTAGGTGTCAACTGAAGTTGCAGGTCAAAAACTGAACCAACAGTATCTTTTTAATTCTTGAATATCATGCTGAGGCACGAAAAAAGAAACTTGAAATTCAAAAGGGCCAGATTCCCCAAAACTTGACAATTACTAAAAGGCAAAGTTGTGATTTGAGTAATAAGGTCTGCCTGAATCAAGTCTTGTATACACTATAATCTCTTGAGTCCCTGCTGAAGAAATCCAGAGATGTCTCGTAAGTTCTGCCTAGAATCAGCCCCAAAGCCCAGCACTTCAGCAGCTCTAGTCTGTCCTACAACCACAGCTCAAGGTACTCCCCACAAACCTGCCATCTGAGGGCTTATTCATGAAGCTCCACTTGAGGCCAGTGGGGAAGCCAGCACCGCCGCGGCCCCGTAAGCCAGATGTCTTGATCTCACCCAAGATCCAGTCAGGCCCTTTCAGCAGGATCTCCTTTGTCTTGTACCAGTCACCCCGACTCTGGGCACCTTTTAGCCTGGACAGAGAAGGAAAGGATGTGAAGGAGAGGCCCTGCTAAGGGACCAGCAGGCTAAGGGCACTGTCTCACCTCCAGTCATGGCGGCCATATAGGTTGGTGAAGATCCGGTCTTCATCCTTCAGCGAGCCAAATGAGGTTTTCTTGGGTGCTGTCTGGGGAGACGGAAGGTCAGGAGGCCCCGCAGAGCTCTGTGGCCATGAGGGGTTGGGGCAGAGGCTTCAAACTCTCTGAAGCATCATAGCTACCTATCATCACTACCAATTCCAACGCTTCCTGTTTAGAAGTTACTGGGCTAAACATTCCATACTTCATCTCAATTCATCCTGGTACCAATCCCAAGACAGGAATGGTTTCCTCCATTCTACAAAGAAGGGATCTGAGGCCCTGAGCGAAAGGAACTTAGGGAAGGTCACAAAGCTAAAAGCAGATGGTCCCTGCGGAGCCCATATCAAACTTCAACTATGGCACCAACACTGGTTCCCCAAGCCCAGCATTTATTTGTCCAGCTCTTCCACCAAAGCAAAACCTCGTTAGAGGAGGGGTTTGACTTCCCTAACTCGGCTAAAGAGGCAGTATGTGTTCACTGATGGAAAGGAAATGCCTCACTGGAGCTGGGACACAAAAGGGATGAGGGTCTACCTGAGATTAAGTGGAGGGGTACGGATTGGATTGGCTCATGGTAGTAGAAAGTGGCCTGACTTCCATTCTTACCTCCTTAAAAGCATTTTTTCAGGTGTGGTGGTGGATGCCTGTGGTCCCAGGAGCACCCCGGGGGGCAGAGATAGGAGGATCATCACTAGTTCGAATACAGCTTGGATATAGTGAGCCTCTATCTCATAAAGCAAACAAAAACCACAAAAGTGCTTCCTGGTCACTACAGGAAGCAGAACACTGGCGGGGCAACGAGGAGGTCTACATCCTCTCCAAAGCGGTTTTCTGCATTTGCAAATGGGGCCATGACCCTGATACCCGGCAAGCGTGCGAGAAAGAAATAACAGACTAAGATGTCGCAAAACCTGCAAACCCTCATGCTAGGACGAGGCTGTTAAACAAAGGAAGCTGGGCCGGAGAGCGTCAGCCCTGGGTTGGGACCGTTCGTTTTTATCCAGGCTGGGCGGCAGCCTGGATTAAAGAGGACTCTGCAGAGGGGACCACAGACCCGAGGGAGGAGCGCGCTGCGCGGACACCCCAGGCCTGAACCAGGACGGGCCTCACCGTGCCGCTGCTGAAACGCACAGACACCCGCACGGGAAGAGACCCGCCGAGAAGCTGCCGTGCCGCTAGCATCGCCGGACCCAGGCGGGTCACCTCCCGCTGTCACCTTCAGAACTCCGAGCCGCGGGACCGGCGCGACAGAAAGGCACGGGGACGCACAGGAAGCGCGTCACACGTCTCTCAACCGGCGGCGCGCCCATGCACGCGCGCGCCTTTCGCGCTCCGCCCTCGGCCCCGCCTACTAAGGGGGCGTGGACACAGAGACCGGAACTTTACTTTAGGGCTGGGGCTTCTGGGAGGTGTAGTCCAGCTGGCCCAGCCTGTCCTTTCTTAGCGACCAGGTTCCTCTCCCAAGTAAACAAATGCTCTGGTGTCGCCCTCTGCTGGATCCCGAGTATTCCACTTCCTACAGGTTCTGCGTTTAGTGGGCACAAACTGTATGCATGAAAGGACACTGGGAAGAGAATCAGTCGGACTAGAGCCGAATCGACTTGATCTAGTGTAATTACACCGACACAGCCGAGCCCTGCTGGATAAAGAGCTCTCTCTGGACATCGTGTCCCCGGGAAAGTGCTCATTAACCACAGAACCGGGTGACACCTCTTCCCCCCCACACACACACCTCCCACACCCACCCACCCACCACCCACCCCCACCCCCTGACCCCCAAGGCTGACTGGGCATCTTTGCATTGATCTTCTCTGGAGCAGTGTGTCTGCAGGCCTTTTGGAGTGATGCAGAGACCGTGGTCAGTGAGTGTCACAAACCACTTTCTCTCCAGTCGATGCTGCAAGGCTTGCCCTCCCCTTTCCAGGGAATCTAGCCCACACTGCAGCCTGATCCCTCCTGTCCTCAGGATCCAACCCCAGCTTGGCATTTGAGGATTCCACCATCCCTTCAGCACGGTCCAAACCACTGTTGTCTCTTCCAAGACCCTTTTCTGGGCCTCAGTGGACATTAGCGCGTGACTGTTGGTTGCTATCTCCTTCTGAAGGGACCAAGCAGATGCCATAACAGGCTGCTCAGTCTTCTCTCAGAGATCAGGCCTCAATTTCAGTTTCCTGAGACTTGAGCAAGCAGTTTCTGGGAGGGCGGTGAACAAAAGACATAGTCCTTGCAGTAGCTCCCCTTCTGCACATACTCTGACCATTCAAGGTTCAGTCAGTTGTTTACAGGTCTGGGACCCCTCACCAACTTAGAGCTACATGCATGGGTCAATGTGAACATTGACCAGCCAGCCTCCACGGCAGCTCAAAGACAAAGCCTGGGACTTGTCCAGGCCTGCCCCAAAATGATAAGTGTAACCCCCAACCAGTAAATTCAAAGGTTATGCACCCTCACCTAATCATATGATGCAAAGGTTTGTGCCATCCTGTTGCAGTTTTTCCCTTTAAAAACCTTACCCTGAGAGCTCAGGGCCGTCCTCCTCTATCCGCTGTGTTGGATGTTGGACATGGACCAAGCCTGGGCTTGCTTGTTATCAATAAACCCCTGTGTGCTTTGCATCAGGTATTGGCTCTGTGGTGCTCTTGCTCAGGGGTCTCTCGACATGGCACAACACTTCTCCTTATTGTCTCTGTCCTCTTCAGTTCCAGAAAGTACTGGGCACTTGATCGATCTGTAGAGGGGTCCCAAAACAGCTTGACCACACAGCTGCCATGACAGGCTTTAGGGGCCGAGACACAGCTTCTGTGACAGGCTTACTGGCAGGCAACACCCAGATCCAGGAAAATCCTTAAGCTGACACCACCCAGAAATTCAGCCAGGGATGGGGAAGTACCTGACACCCCAAATTTTCCAACCATTAGATAAGCTGGCCAGGTGTCTGAGTCTAGCACACTCCTGTGTAGCTAGAGTTTTCCGGCCTTTCCCACAGTCAGGACAAATCTCTGTCACCCGCCAGTCCCACAGCCGCTCAGACCCAACCAAGTAAACACAGAGACTTATATTGCTTACAAACTGTATGGCCGTGGCAGGCTTCTTGTTAACTATTCTTATATCTTAAAGTAACGCATTTCTACAAATCTATATCTTGCTACGTGGCTCGTGGCTTACCAGCATCTTCACATGCTGCTTGTCCTGGCGGTGGCTGGCAGCGTCTCCTTCTGCCTTCCTGTTCTTTTATTTCTCCTCTGTTAGTCCCGCCTATACTTCCTGCCTAGCCACGACCAATCAGGTTTTATTTATTGACCAATCAGAGCAACTTGACATACAGACCATCCCCCAGTACAGCCAAGTGCAGACCATCTCATACACCTGCACTCAGGCCCATGGTCCTAATCATCCTCTATGCAAACCTGCTGGGTAACGCCACAAGGAACCCAAGAAGGGCTCCCACAGCACTCCTGTTTTTGTTTTACAGATACCCCTAGACAATTGCCAGCCAATCAGGGTCCTGGACCCTGGAAATCCCCTCACCCCAAACTCTGCTATGATAAAAACCCCACCCTGCCTGGCCTCAGGGCTCTCTGCTCTCACCGCTGCATCAGACAGACCGAGACCAAGCTCAGAGCTTGAAGAAAATAAAGGCTCTTTGCTTTTACATATAGGATTTATGGTGGTCTTTTGGGGGTCCCCGAGATCTGGGCATAACAGATCAATGCTTGTCTTTCTCAGCCTTCGGACCTTGCTCTGGTGCGACTTTTACAGAACAAAACTAAAAATATTTCGTTTGTTTTTCTTTCAAGATAGGGTCTCGAGCTGCCATCTTGCGTCCCCCATGTGTGTGCCTTATCTCAGCTGGTCTGCCCGAGACCCCCTGAGCGCGAACCCTAGTCCCCCATGTGGCCCCATTTCCACTCCGACAAGATGAAAGAAACGATCATGAACCAGGAGAAGCTGGCCAAACTTCAGGCCCAAGTGCGCATTGTTGGAAAAGGAACTGCTCGCAGAAAGAAGAAGGTGGTTCACAGAACAGCCACAGCAGATGATAAAAAACTGCAGTTCTCCTTAAAGAAGTTAGGAGTGAACGATATCTCTGGTACTGAAGAAGTGAACATGTTTACAAACCAAGGAACAGTGGTCCACTTTAACAACCCTAAAGTGCAGCTGTCTCTGGCAGCAAACACCTTCACCATTACAGGCCACGCTGAGACAAAGCGGCTGACAGAAATGCTTCCCAGCATCCTAAACCAGCTCGGAGCAGACAGTCTGACTAGTTTCAGGAGACTGGCTGAAGCTCTGCCCAAACAATCTGGGGATGGAAAAGCACCACTTGCTACTGGAGAGGATGATGATAATGAAGTCCCAGATCTGGTGGAGGATTTTGATGAGGCTTCTAAGAACGAGGCAAACTAAACTGAGGCGACTTCTGAAGAAGGTGACACCTGCAGAAGTTACGGGAGCTGCTATTTTATATCATGACTGCTTTTTAAAATTCTCTTGTTTATGGATCTGATAAAACCTAGATCGCTAATATGTTTAAGCCCGAGTCCCTTGGAGACTGCAGCTCTCTCAGTTTTTGCTTAAACACAATTCATTCTTTGCAGCAAATTAAGCTGAAGAAGCCTGGGAATAAAGTTTGGGAAAGGGTTAATAAAATTCTTTGCCTAGTTAAAAAAAAAAAAAAAAAAGATAGGGTCTCATTTAGTCCTGGCAGGCCTGGGATTCACTATGTGGTGTAGGCTGGCTTTGAGCTTGCTGTGATCATCTGACTTCCTGTTGCTGGTATTACAAGATAGACCCAGATATAAGATAAGAGTTTTCCCTTCCTTCCTTCGTTCCTTCGTTCCTTCCTTCCTTCCTTCCTTCCTTCCTTCCGCTTTGCCAAACAGGGTCTCACTATACAGTCCTAGCTGGGCTGGCACTCACTGTGTAGGGTCAGACTAACCTTGAGCTCATAGAAATCTTCTGGCCCACGTGCAGTGATTACAGGTGTGTGCCACAGACCTGGCTTTCTTTGGGCCTTTCTCCCCATTTTAATCTTCCATTCTGGGTAGGAAGGAACTGCCCTATCCTGTTGTTCTGAACTCATTCTTTTTAAAGACGTACTTGCAGCAGCAGTGGTGGCACAGGCCTTTAAAATCCCAGCACCCAGGAGGCAGAGGCAGGCAGACGTTGGTGAGTTAGAGGCCAGCCCAGCCAAGGCTATACAGAGAAGCCCTGTCTCAAAAAGAAAGGAAGAAAGGAAGAAAGAAAGAAAGAAAGAAAGAAAGAAAGAAAGGAAGGAAGGAAGGAAGGAAGGAAGGAAGGAAGGAAGGAAGGAAGGAAGAAAGAAAGAAAAGAAAGAAAAGAAAAGGACTTGTTGCTCTTGCAGAGGATCCAGGTTTGGTTCCCAGCGCCCATGTGGTGGCTCACAACCATCTGTAACTCCAGTTCCAGAATATTTGACACCACAGTCTAACCTCTGAGAGCACTAGACACCCATGGGGTACACATATATACATGTGGGTAAAACACTCATGCATATTTTTAAAAATCTAAAAAATTAATTGTTTTTAAAAAACAGAATCTTGCTGGCTGATGATAGCACACAATTTTAATCCTAGCACTTGGGAGGCAGAGGCAGATGGATCTCTGAGTTCAAGGTCAGCCTGGTCTACAGAGTGAGTTCCAGGACAGCCAGGGCTACACAGAGAAACTCTGTCTCAACCCCCCCCCCCAAAAAAAAACCCCAAAAACCCAGGATCTTGTTATGTAGCCCAGGCTGGCCTCTAACTCACAATCCTGCTTCAACTTTCTGAGTGCTGGGGTTGCAATGTGTGTAGGAGACTAGTGTGGGCCTGTTCACTCACACACTACCCAGAGTTAGTTTCTTTGTTTGTTTTTGGTCAACTCAACATAAGCTAGAGTCATCTGGAAAGAGGGAACTTAACTGAGGGATTGCCTCCATCAAATTGCCTGTAGACAAGTCTGTGGGAGCATTTTCTTGATTAATGACTGACATGAGAAGGCCCAGCCCCTGTGGGTGGAGCCATCCCTGGGTGGGTGGAGCCATCCCTGGGTGGGTGGTGCTGGGTTGTATTAAAAAGAAAGCTGAGCAAGCCATGGAGAGCAAGCCAGGTCGTATTGTTTCCTCCGTGGCTTTTGCTTCCCTCGCTTCTGCCTCCAGCATCCTACCTCCAGTTCTTGCCCTCACTTCCCTCAGTGATGGACTGTGACGTGGAAGTGTATGTCAAGTAAACCCTTTCCTCCCCAAATGGCTTTTGGTCATGGTGTTTATCACTGAAATAGACAGGAAACTAGGAAGTGGCCCTAGATGGCGTTAACTCCAGGGGCATAAAAATGAGGCTCTGAGGCTTTCCTTCCCATAGTGCTCTGCATGCAGCAGACCCACAGCACTGCCGACATGCCTGTGGCAGTCACTGCATTCATCAAGGCTCCTGAAAGAGGCACCAAGAGCATCCAGGTTCTGCCTGAAGTTTCACAGCCTGGCAGGACAGTCCCAGCCCCCCTCTCACGGGTAGAGGAGAAATGCCTGTGTAGAGCTAGGGATTACACAGTTAATCCAGGGCTCAGACTTAAGTCTCTGGATCCTTTGGGGACAGAAGGAGGGGGAGCAGGATGGAGCCAGAGGATTCCCCAACCCCCGTCTCTCATCAAGAGTACTCAAGTCATAATGGGAGGGGGCAGGGGTGCCAGGGACAAGAGATGGTGGTTATGGAAGTGGTGGAGTGGAGCCTGAAGGACAAGTCCCACATTTGTCTAGTGTCAGGCTCAGTGCCAAGGCTTACCATGTGCTGTTCCCTTAATCCTTCCACATACAGAGTGTAAGTGATGAACCTGATTACAGAAGCAGACAGTGTAGCTCTGATGCCGAACGGTCCACCCAGCATGTTACAGCTGCCAATGTACTTGCTTGCCCGGTTCCTCAAGTAAAGAAGGTCTGAGGCAGAGGCAGGAGGATTACTAGACATTCAAACCATCCTGTGTATGTAGTGAATTCCAGGCCAACCAGGGATACATAGCAAGACCCTGTTTCAAATAGGGAAGGTTGCTTGCTTGTTTGTTTGTTTGTTTTTAAGGAGGCAGCTGGAGATGTCCCTTAGCTTGCCTAGCATGCTCAAGGCCCTGCCTTTGACCCCAGTGAAAAGAAGTGTGTGTGTGTGTGTGTGTGTGTGTGTGTGTGTGTGTGTGTGTGTGAGAGAGAGAGAGAGAGAGAGAGAGAGAGAGAGAGAGAGAGAGAGAGAGAGGCACACAGAGAGACACAGAAGTCTATAAGCTGGCTGTGCAGACTCACATCTGTACTTCCAACTCTTGGCAACTAAGGTAGGAGGATTGTCAAGAGTCTGAGGAGGCCAAGTTAGGCTAGAAAAACAAATCTTTTGGAAGGTCCACTCTGGTGTCATCTCCTACGCAGGCTCCTCTGGGGTGCTTCTCCTTTCTCAGCCTGCTCCTTCTGTGCCACTCTCTGTCTGTATACCAGGAGTCCCGAGGGAGGCCTGCCGTCCCACATGCCCCACGGTCCTTTCCATACACTCCTGCTTCCGTGTCCACAGGCTCTTCCTCATAACCGTGGCTTTTTGTTTTGTTTGTTGTTGTTGGTTTTTCGAGACAGGGTTTCTCTGTGTCATTTTGGTGCCTGTCTTGGATCTCGCTCTGTAGACCAGGCTGGACTCGAACTCACAAGATTGGCCTGGCTCTGCCTCCCAAGTGCTGGGATTAAAGGCATGCACCACCACTGCCTGGCATAGCCATGGTTTTTTTTATCTGCCACCTGGACATTTTCATATCCTCTAACGACCCCCACCCTGCTTCTCAGCCATTCCAGTTCATTCTCTGTAAGTGTGGAGAAATGAGACAGCTTTCTAGCTACCTAGGCAGCAATCCCAAGTCTTTCCATGGTTGTTGGGGGGTTGGGGGGATGACAGAAGCCCCAAAGGCAGCAATTGTTCAGCTGATAGGCCCAGAAGGTCTGACAGAATTTTTGTGTAGAGTAGAAATTTGGGGAGACTGACCCACCTTGACTTTGCAGTATGGGGCAATTGGTCCTCCATTGTTCCACTTATTATTATTATTCACAGTCTGGACAGGATCTTAAATTTTTGCTGTGTGGCCAGCCTTGCCATAAGCTTCCGGGTAGAAGTTCTTCTGTGGCCATCTGTCTTCTTGGAGGAGATACAGGATGCTGCCAGGAGCTGACATGGCTTTTATACTAAATGCCATATTCTCAGATCTCTACAGGTGTTTGAGGATGGGGAACAAAAACTATTAGATGTATTTATAACTTTGAGAGCGTATGTATGACTTAAATCTGGATATACAGGTTTCCCAGTTAGTTACAGTTTAATGAAGTTATCAGGGACAGGGATGTTCAAATTCTTAAGCTGAATAGACCTTGAGTAAGGAGAGACATTTTTTAAGCTGTTGGCAGTAATATCTGAATCTATTACCATTTTTAAGGCCCTGTAGCTGTAGTTCTGATCTTTGAGTACAGCCAAATTATAATCCTGAATGACTTATATAGAAATAATTATTTCTTTTTTTTAAAGATTTATTTATTTATTATGTATACAGAGGAGGGTGCCAGATTTGATTACGGATGATTGTAAGCCACTGTGTAGTTGCTGGGAATTGAACTCAGGACCTCTGGAAGAGCAGTCAGTGCTCTTAACCTCTGACCCATCTCTCCAGCCCTGAAATAATTATTTCTTAAGCTGTCTCCTGAGAAGGCAAAGAAGAGCAACAAGGGAAGGATCCCAAGGCTAAATGAGAACAGGAGAAAGGGGCTGGTGAGTCAGGGTGCAGCCTAACTCTGAGAAAAGGAAAAGGACCCTCTTGGTGGACTCTATGCCAGGGTTTCCATCCCTAACCTAGCCCTCCAGCCTGTCCTGGGAAGAACAGAGAGCACAAGATGGTGTATTCTCCACAGCTGCTTCAAGCTGAAACAGGGCACAGGTGGTTAAGAGGACTCTGGTAATTAAAGGTAAGGAGGAAGCCAGGCATGCGGTCATCTGACCTGGCTGTAGAGGCAGGGAACAATTACAATTGGCTGGGCTGGTCCATATCACATAGACCAGAACCTCTGCTGGCATCCACAGCAGGGGAAGCGCTGCAGGTTGTGGTCCACACTGCTGCTCCGATGTTTCTACCAGCCTGCTGAGATGTAGACTAGAGAAGGGAGTTAAAATGTATGAATTTATTTGGAGCCTTTGGGCCCATGGTCTTAATAATTGGGAAGAGCAAGAGTCCCAGGACCAGGAGAGAGAAAAAAATACCACCCTTATGCATAGACAAGTGAGGAAAAGATAGAAAATTTAGATAAATTAGTATTATCAATCAGTACTGAAATTCAAATTGTGGAAAAGCAGGTAATGAGTAGCCAAAAAAATTTTTTTTAAATCCTAAGCTTGTGGCCCAAAGTGTATCAGAATTGTATTAATATTAAAATCTGAAATTTTAAATCTTAATAGAATGATACCGCTTGCATGTGGTTTCGCTGATACCCCAGAGAGGAGCCATACATCTCTGGGCCCACCCACATGAGCAATGAACACCAGGCCACGACTGGACCTCTGCCCCCACCCAGATGGCTCCAGCCTGAGAGAGGCAGACCAAGGCTGGAGGACTTTCCTTTGGCCCATAAAATGATGGTGATTCCATAACCTCCCTCTATACTGAGTGCCAGGTGCCCCACCCATGCTGCCCTTAGTAAAGATGGCAGTGAGGCCATACAACCTGTCTGTTTTGACCTTATTTAAGATGGCGCCTAACGTCATGTTCATGTGTTTTTGTTTTTGTTTTTGTTTTAAATAAACTGAGCAGATAAGGAACAGATAAATTGAAGCATTTAAAGTCAGTCAGAAAGAAATAGAGATGGCCATATCAGTCATACATTTCCATTCACACATAAGAAAAAAAGATGGAGAAGTAGCAGTGCAGCCGGGCAGGAGGGACGTGCCCCCCCCCAATGCGGCATGGTGCGAGCAGCTGCAGGGGAACGAACCCAAGCCATGAGTCAGCAGCAGTAGTCAGGGCGGGGGGGGGGGGGGGCAATAGGTGTCAGAGGATGAGTGAGGGCCAATGATAACCGTGCAAGATAGCCAATAGACTGCTGTCACAAAGGCTGTGGGCCATGGAATTGAGAGTTATTCACTAAGTGGCACTGTTTACTGTGTGAGAAAAGCCACAGGTACAACAAAACCCAGGGGAAGGGAAACAGAAGGGATGTGCTTAGGTCTATTGAAAGATCGTGCAGGAAGGGGAGAGGGGTATGTGTGACCCACTTTTATAGATGCCCCCCACTCCGCACAAGCACATATGGGCTCATGTAGCTACGCCACACATGCACATAGATTACATGATCATGCTGTGCACAAATTATGTGACCATGCAGCACGAGGATTACATAGGACATAAGGCCCTGGGATGACTAAGTGTCTTGCCGGTGCATGCGTGGCCATGGCGGAGTGCTAGGGATTTTATCAGAGAGGGCACAGGCTTCTCCATATGCCAACGCATAGGGATGGGGGCCGAAGGGCTATGAGCCCAAAAGACATGGGATGCCAGCAAGCAAAATCAGACGAATCTGACCCCCAGTGTCCCAGAGAGTCAGCAAGGACTGATGAACAGTGTAAGATAGACAACGGACCGTCATCACAAAGGCTATGGGCCGTGGAACTGAGTGGGCACAAGCTGTGTCCATATGCTGTTGAAAGAACAGAGGCCGAGGACTAACAGCCCAAGAGAGACACAGTCGCCTGGTACCAGGACTTCGAGAAAAGCCAGAGGCGAGGAGAGGACTGTGCTCAAGAAATGAAGCCTCACATCTGGGGAAAACGTCAGAGGTGGGCGGCCCCACCACAGACCCAATCGTTGTTATGGAATGGAAGACAAAGTTGGTGAGTGAGAAAGCAGATTTATTGCAGGTGGAAGAGAGCGGATCAGGAAACAGATGTGTTGCAGGTGTGAAGGAGGGGGGAGCGCAAGAGTGAAAGTCTGCTTTGGAGTGGGGACTTAGTAAGAGAACGCTTGAAAGCAGGGTACCCCTTCCATCTCTCGGATCCCTGGCAGAAACTGCAAAGGTCCTGTAAATACCAGGATAGGAAGAGCTGGTAAGCGGCCATTGTGATTGGTGGACGGGACAAAGTCTAGACCCTTATGGATGGAGGTAGGCACATTTTCCATGAGTGAGGTAGAAAAAGTCCAAGCCTGGAATCTCTAGCGTCCCAGAAACTCAGCGAGGACCGACAAGGAGGCTCAAGCTGCTCAGTGGACCGTTGTCCAAAAACGCAGGGGCCGATGGGCTAGGAGCCCGAGTGAGACAGTCACCTGGTTACCAGGACTTCAAGAAAAGCCAGAAGGCGAGGACTGTGCTTGAGAAACAAAGCCTCATTTGTGGGAAATGGGGCGTGGCGGGGGAGGGTGGGGTGGTGGTGGTGGGGTAGCTTACCAATCGTTGGTGTTAATGGAAAGTCCCAGCGATCCTTGGGTGGGAAGGAGGGCTGTTACAGGCAGACCAGGTTCCAGGGTCCCAGCACATTTCAGACTACCGGGAGAGCCTTCCCGGTCAGGGAACCAATGTTGCATTTAATGAGCCGGCAGACAGGAGTCACACCATACAACAGGGCCCACGTAGGAGGTTTATTGAGGGGAGGGAGAGAAGGAGGCAGAGAAGGGAGCAGGGACTGGTCCCTGGGAACAAGGAAGGGAAAGAGGAGAGAGAGAGGGATGGGAGGTGTCCAAGGCCTGCCTATTATACCGGAACATGACGAATGCACACAGGGGGGCCTCTTAGTGGCTGCAGCTGAGGTACATCCTGTCAGGACCCCAAGAGTGGCCAGTACAGATGCCTGAATGTTAACACGGATGGTAGTTTTCCCATTGTACTTTGAAGCCTGTGTTTAAACTCTAAAGTCTCTTCACTACTTTTTTGTTTATATTACATCTATGCATGTATCTATGTATCTTTCTATGTATCTGTCTGTCATCTATCTATCATCTATCTATGTGTGTACAGACATGTAGCTGCCATGGCATAAGTGTGGAGGTCAGAGGACAACTTACAGGATCAGTTCTTTCCTTCTACCACATGAGTCCTAAGGGTTGAATCCAGGTCTCAGACCTGTCAGCAAGCACCTTTACCAGACCCGCCCTGGCCCTGCTTGTTCCCATTTGCTTGAGAGTGGGCCATTCTGTGTAGCCCAGGCTAGCCTCCAGCTCACCTTTGTCCATAGTCAGCCTGGTGAGTGCTCAGAGCTACAGGAGTGTTCCATAACACCCGGCTTCCCTTTGTGAATTCCAGCCATGTAGTTCGGTGCTAGAAGCTCTCCACGGCATTGCTTCACATTTTACTTTCGTGAGAAACTGAGACAGGCTTTTGTTCTTGTGGTCTTTGTGGTCAGTGGGCGGTCAGCCTCTTGTGTGGGAGATTGCAGGCATTTCCTCTGAACTAATCATCTCTGATAATCGGATACTCAACAATGAGCCTTGTGCAGAGGAAATCCTCAACTGTTTTTTGGGGGGCCTTGTTTAAGAAACACACCCCAGGCCTAAGGTCACAAGGGCATTGTCTCCCACTGTTACTGTTTCTTCCTTTATTTATTTGGAGACAGGGTCTCACTATGTAGCTCATGCTGGCCTTGATTTTGGAATCCGAGATTACAAGTGACTGCAGATACAATCTGACCACCTGCCTCTTGCCTCTGCTGCCATGACTTCCTCATCATGATGGACTGTGTACCCTTGAACTGTGAGTCAAAATGGGCCCTTTCTTAGGTCGCTTTTGTCAAGGCATTTTGTCAGAGAAAAATGAACTAACACAAGGGATGTGATGTCTTCTAACTGGCCCTTGGAAGCCCCTCAGGGTCACTCTCTCTGCACTGCCCCCCCCCCCATGCAGTACAACAGCTCACCCCCTTCCACAGAGAAGCTGGAAGACAAAAAAAATTTTTTAACTTGTTTGAAAGTCACCCACCCCACCCCCCAAATCTAACACAATTCCCTGTCGTCTCGTGCTTTGCTCTTCCGTGTCTTAAAGGTCATCACGTGGGACAGTTAGTGTTAATGCTAACTTCACAGAATCTGGAGTCACCCAGGAGATGTCCAGGCCTGCCTGTGGTGACCTACCTTATTAGGTTAATAGAGGTGGAAAGACCCATCCTAACTGTGGACACACCCATATACTGTGGATATTGCTCTATATAAATAAAACACTGATGGCCAGTGACCAGGCAGAAAGTAGGTTGCCAGGCAGGAAGTAGGTGGGACAAGGAGAGAGGAGAATTCTGGGAAGCAGAAGGCTAAGGGGGGAGACACTGCAGCCACCGCCAGGACAATTAGCATGTAAAGACTCTGGTAAGCCACCAGCCACGTGGCAAGGTATAGATTAATAAAAATGGGTTAATTTAAGATAAAAGAACAGTTAGCAAGAAGCCTGCCACGGCCATACAGTTTATAAGTGATATAAGCGTCTGAATGATTATTTTATAAGTGGATTGTGGGACTGCGGGGTTTGGTGGAACCTGGAGAAAAGCCCTCCAGCAACACCCATACCCTGACAAGAGCTTCTGGACTGTGTAAGCAGGGAGGGAGCTGAGCTAGCAGGCTCTCATGCACCCCCCCCCCACCGTGACTGTGACTGAGATGTGACCAACTGCTTCATGCTCCTGCTGCCTTGACCTCCCAGCCGTGATGACTGGTGATCTTGACGTGTGACAGAAAACCAGCCCTTCTCCCTTAACTCACTTTTGTCATAACAGGAAAAAAACCAAGACACTGGGTCTTCACTCCTGAGAGTTCTGGACTCCACACGATGGTTGCTGTCAGGCTTGGTTGCTTCTCTGCACTTCATTGCTCTGGGTGCTGAGTGTCCTTTGTTCTTCAGCCCTGGGAACCCAACTCTGTGTTCAGTGAACACTTGGGACATCCAATTAGAGTCCTGCCTGCTCCTCTCTCCCTCTCTCTGGACTTCATCAAACAACACTCCCCTTTTCTTGTATTATCACAGCTTTATCTGCTCCATTTTACACATATTCTCAACTTTTCCTCCCAATATTTCTCATTATAGGCTACCCTATAATAGACCCCCAAACTCTTTCTCGTCTCGTATTTATATCCTGGATGTAGTAGTATCCCTGAAGAAATTATTAATGTTGTCTTGGAGGTGTGTTTCCATTGTCTCTGTTTTCTCCGGCTTCATTTTCCTCCTTCTGTATTACAGATTGCTCTTGTGCCAGTTGTTTGTCAGCTTGAGAGCACTTAGGAAAGCCAAGTTCTTCTGCTGCAGAACAACCCTTCTCTAAACTATGAATATGTATTATTCTCATTGGTTAATAAAGAGCTGACAGGCTGGTAGCTAGGCAGGAAGTTAGGTACAAAAGCCAAACTGAAAATGATGGAAAGAAGGAGGGAGAAGTTGGGGGAGACACCAGCCAGCCACCCAGGAAGTAAGACATGCCAGAGGACAGGTAAAGCCTTGAGCCATGTGACAATACATAGATTAATAGAAATGGGTTAATTTAAGTTCTAAGAACTAGTTAGTAATAAGCCTGAGCTACAGCCGAGCATTTTTTTTTTTTTTTTTTTTTGGTTTTTCAAGACAGGGTTTCTCTGTGTAGCTTTGCGCCTTTCCTGGAACTCACTTGGTAGCCCAGACTGGCCTCGAACTCACAGAGATCCGCCTGGCTCTGCCTCCCGAGTGCTGGGATTAAAGGCGTGTGCCACCACCACCCGGCCAACAGCCAAGCATTTATAATTAATATAAGCCTCTGTGTGGTAATTTGGGAAGTGGCTGCCAGATATTTGGGAACAGGCAGTCAGGACAAGAAAACATCTGTTTAAACTTTCTTTTTTAATTTTAATTTTATTTGTATGTGTATGGTGATATTTTATTTGTGCTGAATTGTGATTTTATTTGTATGTTAATAAATAAAGTTGCCTGGGGGTCAGAGCTAATAGTAAGCCATAGCAGAAGCCGGATGGTGGTGGCACACACCTTTAATCCCAATCACATGACAGGCAGATCTCTGTGTGTTCAAGGATACAGCCAGCATGGAGACACACGCCTTTAATCTCAATACCAACCATAGAGACCTAGAGGTCTGTATAGACAGGCAGTGACGAGGAGGTCATATGGTTGGGTTTACAACCAATAAGAAGGCAGAACAGAAAGTCAATAAAAAGATAGACACACAGGAAGTAGGCCTCTTTCTGAGGGGAAGGACAGCAGCGGCAGGAAGGGTAGGAAGGAGGTTTTACGTCTCAGCTCTTAGCTACTGCTCTGACCTCATGGGCTTGTAACTCTGTATTTGGCTCTGTGTTTCTTATTTAATAAGACCGTTCCATCTACAGTGTGGGTGTTTTGCCTGAATGGATGTCTGTGCACCACTTGTGTGTCTGATGCCTGTGGAGGCCGGAAGAGGTCCTCAGATCACCTGGAACTAGAGCTGCAGATTGTGAGCTACTATGTGGGTGCTGGGAATTGAACCCAGGTCCCCTGGAAGAACAGCCAGTGCTCATGACTGCTCAGCCACCTCCCCATCCTGATATTATTTCAGTTTTGATTCACCTTACCTGAATCCAAAAGCCTATGGTAATATGGGCTGCAGCCACTGGCCTATTTCCTTGCCCTCCTGGGCAATATTTGGTGTTATCTCCAATTATTCTGTGTACTTGAGATTTGCCAAGTTGTTCAGGCATCCTACCTTGATGCATCATCCAAGATGGTTCTGTTTTTTTTTTTTTTTTCTCTGTATAGCTTTGGAGCCTGTCCTGGAACTCACTCTGTAGCCCATGCTGGCCTCGAACTCACAGATCCACCTGCCTCTGCCTCCCGTGTGCTGGGATTAAAGGCGTGCGCCACTACCGCCCAGCCCAAGATTGTTCTGATATTATAAACAGCCTCTATACATGTACACAGCCATGGCCATTCCATGCCCAACCCCACGGCCCCATGGCACCTGGGCAGACCTTCTCAGTCAGGACATTAATGCTTCTTTCTTGGCTCTCTAGTGACAGTTCCCATAAGGTTTCATTTTATTGCAATGAGGTTTTTGTTTTGTTTTGCTTTTAAGAGACATAGGGAGGGAATTTGGTGTCTAGATGGGCTCCAGTATGTGGGGTCTGCCTTTGGGCCAACAGGGGCTTCTGGTCCTAGATAAGGCTCCTCAGAGATATGCTTTCTTCCCTTTGGGCTGCTTGAAGGAGGCCTCAGTGGCTTTTTCTTCTCTCCAATTATCTGGGAGCACTGAAGAACACACCCTGCAGGTCCCTGCAGCCCTGACCTGCTCACACCCAGTGCCTCTGTTTTGACCTGGCCTCCCTCTGTGCTGACTACCCCTCCTCCAGTCACTACTTTATCCCTTTCCCTCCCCTATCCTCCAGCAAAAAGGGTGATAAGAGGGGGCAGTGGAGAGCTGGGATTGCCCAGTTAAGATGTTCAATCTACTGTCAGTTTCACTGAGCCATGGGATGCTTAGATAGACATATGAACATTATTCCTGGATACTCTATAAGGGTGCTTTTGTAAGAGACTAGCATTTGAGTCTGAAAAGGAGACAGGTGTGGTGTTGGGTTTGGTTCACACGGGTCTGTGGAAGAAACAGGGTCACTCTGTAGAATGCTTACGTCAGTCTCTAGCAAACTTAGCAGTTTGAATCTCTTTATGAAGTGCCAGTCCAGCTGTTGTAGCAGTAGCAGTCAATAAATAATTCCCATAACCAGAGTGAGAACCTGTCCAAACATTTGTGTGTTCTTAATATTCTCTCAGTGAGCTTCTATACCAGGATCATCACGGGTGAGTCTTGCCATGGCCTCGGCAACTTCACCAGTATCCAGACTGCTGTCCTTGCTCAAAGAATGTATAAACTTTCAGAGGTTACATTTAAAGACATACTAGAATTAACACAGGTATGAAGGGTACAGTGTTCACAAGTGATGCTACAATTATTAGTGTACCATTGTACAAGCTCCTTCAGTAGCAAATAATGGTACACATGCTATAAAAGGATGGCTTTGAGCTGGACAGTGGTGGCGCACGCCTTTAATCCCAGCACTCAGGAGGCAGAGCCAGGTGGATCTCTGTGAGTTTGAGGCCAGCATGGTCTACAGAGTGAGATCCAGGACGGGCACCAAAACTACACAGAAAAACTGTGTCTTGAAAAACCAAAAAAAAAAAAAAAAAAAAAAAAAAAAAAAAAAAAAAAGGATGGCTTTGATTTAGTCTAAAGGACAAAGTATGCTTATCATCTTTTAATGTTTAACTCTCCATCCCATGCTTTAAGAGAATGGAAGGCACTTGTTAATTTTCACAAGTTAGTCTGAACTGAATTGCCAAATTGTAGGAGAGGACTTGACATTCCAATTCCATGCCATTGAATAGGTTCATTAACAGTTGAACTAATTTCTACAATTCCATTTGAACTATACCTGTGCCATCTTAATTCTGAGTGAGAATATTTTCCTTGAGGGATGCCATAAGGGCCCCAATCAATGGCATTTCCATAGGAGATATTAATTAGCACTCAAGGTTTCTCGCTCTTACACTGTCACCAATGTACCCAGTCAGATTCCTTCTTTGTAACCCACGTCTCACAAAGCGGTAGATCTATGGAACTGATAGCATTACTCTCCTGTCCTTTAAAACCAGGTGCATGAAGCATATAAAACGTATTATGATAATCTTGGTAATTAACTATAGATAGCCACATTTGAAATGCTATATTTAGACATTGAATTTCATTTCCCATGCAAATAGCAATTCCTTGTACCCCCTAATTTCCTTACCCTCCTCCATAGGCTTATCAGGTCCTCAGTTGTCATAAGGACCAGGTAGCCAAGAAGATTCACTAACCATCACAGAGATATCCATCTCTCCCTAACTTACTCCTGTGTTAACTGGAGAATCAGGAACATAGACCCAATATGTATCGTTGGCCCTGGTCACCTGCACAGTTACCACCGATAGCAGAGCAAGGCACAGGTCTGTGGTGTTCAAAGGTTTCCGAGCTGGTCCAAGCACCGTCTCCCTTTCTCACACAGTTTTTAATGTGTCCCCAGATGGGAGGATTATCTGTCCGCATTTCTTTTTTCCCAGAGTCACGTCACTCATCTCAGCAGCCAAAGCTTCCTAGAGACTCCTCTTGTTCATGCTGGACTTTTATCAATTTTGATGGGATCCATAACTTCTGTAGAAATACAAGCATACCTTCAGCCCCATCTTAATAATTTTCCTGGTTCCCATTTTGATGTTAAAACATCTTTATAATACACAGGCTGACTCAATCCAGCAGTTTTTTTTCTGCAGTCCAATGCCTTTCAGCAGCTGGTGTCCCTGTTTCATTAGCGTTTAAAAAAAATTTTAAAGTTAGTAAAGCATTATGGAATCTATCCCTGGGGGGTCCTCATATCCCCTTCTGTTTAAAATGCATCTCTTTTAGAGTGTGATTAGATCTTTCAATAATTGCTTGTCCTGTAGAATTATATAGTATCCCTGTAATGTGTTTTGTGTTGTAATGTGCAAAAAATTGTTTCATTTTACTGGAAACATAAGCTAGGGCATTATCAATTTTAATTTGTATCAGTATGCCCATTATGGCCATTGTCTCTAATAAATGTGTAATTATAGAATCATCCTTTTCAGAACTTAAGGCAGATGTCCATTGAAATCTAGAGTATGTATCAATGGTATGATGAATAAGTTTTAATTTTCCAAATTCTGTTAAGTAAAATACATCCATTTGCCAAATTTTAGTGGTGTGTGTGTGTGTGTGTGTGTGTGTGTGTGTGTGTGTAGGATTATTTCCTGCATGTAAAGGAACTTGATTATGCAAAGAACAAGCAAGATAGTTTTTTATAATTTCCTTAGCTTGTTACCAGGTAATGGGAAATTTTTTTAAGTCTTTACTGTTATGAAATTCTGAAGCTTCCAACACATTTCCTATCATAATTGATCAATTTCTTCGTTTCCTTTTGTTAATGGCCCAGGCAATCCGGTATGAAATCAAATATGAGTGATACATAGTGGATAATTTCTGTCCCGGATTGTTTGTTGCAGTTGCATGAATAGCAAAATTAATTCTGAATTATCAGGAATAAGTTCAGCAGTTTCTACATGCAATACAATCCTTTCTGCATATTGAGAATTAGTAATCATATTAAGAGATTCATTGAAGTCTAATAAATGTAAGCATTGCAGCTTGGATGGAAAGGGATCCCCTGGCAGTTGGGAGCCAAGGAATACCACAAAGTCACTGTAAGCCTGGCTCCAGGGAAAAGTTCCCAGTGCAAGTGTATCAACTCTGCTCCAGTAGGGGAGGGTTTCCCCAGTGAAATTGTAACAGTTCCAGAGAAGGGTTACAGCTCTGCTTGGGTCCCCTGGAGTGTAACAACTCTGCTCCTCTAGGCAACCGCTTCCCCTGTGAAAGCGTTACAATTCTGTTCTTCTCCCCTCTGCTCCCGCTCTTGCAAAAGTTGTTATAGCTGGGCTCTGCTCTGGCGAAAGCGTCCACCGGGCAACAAACCTCACTCAAGAGATTTATTGGGAAGGAAGAATCCAGGAGTGTGATTGCCTCAGGTGAGAAACAGCAGCAAACTGAACAGGTTACAGACCTTATATTAGGATTGCTTGGGGGCCGGGCGGGGGGGGGGGGGGGGGGGAGGGGCTTGGGATTGGTGGATTTTTATAGCCTGAATCTGGGGCAAACTCAGGAATTAGTAGGATTTCATGTTCAGGGATTGGGGGAATTCTGCAGCCTGGCTCTGGGGCAAGCTCAAGGATTGGTGGGATTTCAAGCCCTGGTTCTGGGGTCAAGTCAGAGTCCGGGTGTCTTTCCTTGCCCAGGTCTTGGATCTAGTCAGGGGCAGGGTGTTCTTTCCTTGGCCTTTTTTACCCTACAATAAAACCATTAGAATGGCATATAACTCTGATTTTTCAACTAAAGCATATGGACTTTGAATTACTTTACTGATGTTTCCTGCTTTATAACCAGCTATTCCTAATTTATTTGCATCAGTATAAAATGTGAGAGCCCCAGAAATGGGTGCTTTTTTTTCATTATGCAGGGAAGAACCCATTCAGCTCTTTTTATAAACTGAAGTCACTTACTTTTCAAATATTTGTTGTTAATTTCTCCTAAGAAATTACTACAAGCTCTTTGCCAATCATCATTTATCTCCCACAATTGCATGATTTCAGCATTACTATAAGGTACTACAATCTCAGCTGTCCATTCCTGACAATTGACAAAGTCTTATTCTTCCCTTTATAATTAATCCAGAAACCTTTTATATATAGGTTTTTAATTTTTTACTCTGTGAGCTAGGAAAATCCATTATAAAATATCATCCTCCCTCTGAATAATGAATATAGTAGGAGAATGGCTAGAAGGCAAAATTACTAAAATACATTTAGTTGTGAGATCTAACTGATCCAAATACGCATTTTGTAATTTTTATTCTTCTTGGGCCAATTCCTTTCCAGCCTTAGCTGTTAATTGTCTTGGAATGTTTAAATTTGAGTCACTTTGCAAAACTTGAAACAAATTACTTAATTCTTGAGTAGATAATCCAATGGTAGGCCATAACCAGTTAGTATCACCCAAAAAAAATTGAAAATCATTAAGAGTGTGTACCTGATCTCTTCTAATCTGTATCTTTTGTGACTGGATTCTCTGTTTACTTAATTTAAATTCTAAATTATTAAGAGAATCTCCTCTTTGTAGTTTTTCAGGAGAAATTCGTAATCCCCAACAGTGTAAAAATTTTTGTACTACATTAAACATTCTTTCTAAGGTATCAGAAGCTGCCAACAAAATATCATCCATATAATGATAAATAATAGATTGAAAAAATTATTTACGAACCATTTCCAGTGGTTGATGCACAAAATATTGACATAAAGTTGGACTGTTTAACATTTCTTAAGGAAGTATTTTCATTGATAACTCTTTACAGGCTGGGATTATTATAAGTAGACACGGTAAAAAAAATTTTTTTCTCTATCTTGTCCTTGTAAAGAGATAGTGAAGAAAGAATTCTGTAAATCAATCTGTAGGTGCCATGTCGGGCCTCGAAGGTGGCAAAAAGAAGCCCCTGAAACAGTCCAAGAAGCAGGCCGAGGAGATGGACGAGGAAGACGAGGCTTTCAAGCAGAAACAGAAAGAGGAGCAGAAGAGACCCGAGGAGCTAAAAGCCAAGGCCGCGGGCAAGGGACCCCTGGCCACAGGTGGAATTAAGAAATCTGGCAGAGTAAGCTGTTCCTCATATCTGAGGTGATGGTGAACCTCTTCCCTTCCTATTTAAACATCTGGATTCCCTGCCATAACATCTTTGCCACCTACAGCTAGAATGAAGTGTTATCCTGGAGCCTGGTGTACATTGTAGTAAACTTTTGTAAATAATAATAATAATAATAATAATACAACAGCTCATTGTCTCTAGTGTTCAGCAATTCCTACCTCAGCTGTGAATTTAAAGTAAACCCAGTCAGAAATCCTACCAGAGCTGTTTCATCTTTGTTGTACTCTGAATTCTGTATCACTTCAAATTAATTAAGCCAACTCAATAAAAGGCTAAAAAAAATTCTGCAAGTCAATAATTATACTAGGCCAATCTTTAGATAATAAAGAAAGTAAAGGACTTCTAGGCTGTAAAGATCTCACAGGTTGAATTACCTTATTTACAGTTCTCAAATAAGTTAATATTCTCTATTTTTTAGATTTCCTTTTTATTACAAATACAGGAGAATTCCAAGGATGAGTAGTTTCCTCAATGTGCTTAGCATCTAACCGTTCTTTTATTAGTTGTTCAAGTTCCCAAAATTTTTCTTTAGTCAAGGGCCACTGCTCCACCCATACAGGCTTATTAGTTAACCATTTTAAAGGTAGAGTAGAGGCACTTATTCCAAATTTGGATAGCCAATTCCTATTTTGTCTTGCTGTTGAACAACCTGTATAGCCTGTGATTTTCCTTAATACCTTTTTCAGGAGCATATCCCATTTTTAACATCATTTTATGAGCTGTTTCCGAAATTATAGGAATATTAATTTGAGTTCCCCATTATTGTAATAAATCTCCCCTCCCCCATAAATTCATGGCTATATCAGCCACATAAGGCTTTAATATCCCTATTTGTCCTTTAGGCCCTATACATTTAATCCACTCTACAGTTGGTTTCACCTGAAATAATAGTTCAATGCCTAAAAACTGAGTGGAGACTTCTTATAAAGGCCAGTGGGATTTCAAGATTCTTGTGAAATTACAGACACACTTTAGGATGGTGATATTTTATTTGTACTGAAATGTGATTTTATTTGTATGTTAATAAATAAAGTTGCCTGGGGGTCAGAACTAATAGCAAACCATAGCAGAAGCCGGTTGTGGTGGTGCACGCCAGGCGGATTTGCTGAAGGAGGCAGAGCTAGGCGGATCTCTGTGTGGTCAAGGATACAGCCAGGATGGAGACACACGCCTTTAATCTCAATACCAACCATAGAAGACCTGGAGGTCTGTACAGACAGGCAGTGACGAGGCGGTCATGTGGTTGGGTTTACAACCAATGAGAAGGCAGAACAGAAAGTCTATATTAAGATAAACACACAGGAAGTAGGTCTCTTGGCTGAATAGGCTAGCTGCAGCAGTGAAGGGTAAGGCTCTTAGTTCTGACCTCTTGGGCTTTCATCTCTGCATTGGCTCTGTGTTTCTTATTTAATAAGACGGTTACTTCTACACTTTAGTGTCCACTAGGTCTGCAATCTCAATGCTGTTCACTTGTAATTTTAGCTTTGGCCTCTCGTCACTAATAACAGTTTGCCAAAATGCCTTTTTTTCTAGTGTTTTCAAAACCTCCTGTTCTACATATTGGAGTTGTTTTACCTTTAAAACATTGGAGTAATAACAAGTGAGCAATTTTATCACCAACTTTCATCTGTACAGTTCTTCTTACACAAGCCATCTATAAAAGCATTAAAAACAATCTCTATAGGATTTTAAGAGGTAACTTTAGGCAATACCTATGGAGTATTTTTATAAAATCTTAAAAAGAGGGTCCTTTTCTACAGATCCCAAGTAACATGTTAATGTAATTTGCCAGTTATTAACAATGTGGAACAATTTACCTGTATTTTATTTAGTGAAAAAATAATTTTTGTAGGCTCTGTATCAGTAAGAGATTATTTTTTTATGAGTTTTTGCCTTAGTAACCACATTATCTAATAAGCTAACAACACAATCTGTTTTGGGTATTACATTTTTACAGAATTTAACCAAGAATTTCCAGAAAGTAACTTGAAGAGCAGAGCCAAATTTTCAGTAATGATCAACAAATGAGAGCATATCCAATAATATAGTTTAAAATCATGAATAGCCAGGCAGTGGTGGCGGCGCACGCCTGTAATCCCAGCACTTGGGAGGCAGAGGCAGGTGGATCTCTGTGAGTTCAAGGCCAGCCTGGTCTACAGAGCTAGTCCAGGACAGGCTCCAAAGCTACAGAGAAACCTTGTCTCAAAAAACCAAAATAATAATAATAATAATAATAATAATAATAATAATAATAATAATAATGATGATGATGAATTTTGTTCCTTTAGTTCATTTACTATGAAAATTAAACATTCATTTAAAATTAATTAGATAGTCAAGAGGAGAGAACATCCTCCATATAATGAATGACTAATACCGCAGAAAATTCAAACAGCATTGACTTAGTACTTTATGTCCTGACCACAGTTGTATTTTACCTTTCCCATGAACTCTGAGGGAAAAAACAAAAACATTTAAACCAAAGTTAAGCAAATAAACAACAAGGGAATTCTGAGCTCTGAGGTGGCCGTGCCAGCTCAGGCCGCAGCAGTGAAGCCCACTCAGCATCGTGAAATTCGGATGCCCCAGCTCTCCGCTGTCAGGCAGAGTGCAGCCAGAGAGCCCTGAGTTCCAGCTAGCCTTGATTTCTTTCTTTTATTGGAAAGAGCTCAGTTTTGTTCTCTATTTCTACTGGGAAGAGGATTTTTCCTTTCCTTTATTTTTTGTTTATGGGGCCTTTTAATTTTTAGACCTTAATTTAACATTTTCCTTTCTTTTTAACCAAAAAAAAAAAAACTTTTTTTCTTTATTAAACATTTTTCCCTTTTCCATAGAGAAATGCCCCTTTTGAGTTCCTTCCTTCCCTTTTCTCTACTGAGAAGGCCTTTTTTCCTTGATTTTCTCTTTGTCTCAGAGCCATTCTATTCTTACCTTTGATATTTGCAATGACTGTGCAGTTCCGAACTTTTTCTTTTGACAAGCATTTTAGCAGCTGCACACTTTATTGCTCCTGAGATAGGAGTTTAAATTCCCCATGACCGTGCCAAAATCTGGATTCCTCTTATCCTGCACATCGTTTACTTCCTGTCCTTAAGAGTGTCCAGATTCCTTTCTTTTCAAGCTTCGTGTTGGCTGCCAAATGTTGTGGCAGGCGGATCTCTGTGAATTAGAAGCCAACCTGGTGTACAGAGCAAGTTCCAAGATAGCCAGGGCTACGCAGAAAGACCTTGTCTTGAAAAACTTTTTAAAAATTGCTTGTTTATTTATGTTTTTTAATGTGTATGTAAATGTGTCTGAGTGTATGTATGTGTACCATTCATGGGCAGCAGATATCAGAAGAGGGAGTTGAATCTCCTAGAAAGGCAGTTGTGAACCACTATGTGGGTGCTTGGAATTGAACTGGGGCCTCCAGAAGAGCAGAACATTCCCTTAATCTTTGAGACATCTGTATTTTTTTTTAAACCAGGAATTGAAATTTAAAAAATATTTTTAACTTTATTTTTATGGTAATAGAGGTTTAACTCAAGGCTTCAGACACATGCTAGATAAGTGCTCTACCACTGAGCTACATCTCACCCCCCTTTTATTTTATTTTATTTTATTTTATTTTATTTAAGATTTATTTATTTATTATGTATACAGAAGAGGGCACCAGATCTCATTACAGATGATTGTGAGCCACCATGTGGGTGCTGGGAATTGAACTCAGGACCTCTGGAAGAGCAGTCGGTGCTCTTAACCTCTGAGCCATCTCTCCAGCCCCCTTTTTTTTTTTTTTTTTTTTTGGTTTTTTCGAGACAGGGTTTCTCTGCGTAGTTTTGCGCCTTTCCTGGAGCTCACTTGGTAGCCCAGGCTGGCCTCGAACTCACAGCGATCCGCCTGGCTCTGCCTCCCGAGTGCTGGGATTAAAGGCGTGCGCCACCACCGCCCGGCCTCACCCCCCTTTTAAAACACTAATTATTTTGTGTGTCAGCATGTCATGTCCAGAGCCAGCTCTACCCGGAAGATAGCTCTGGGATTCAGCAGAAGAACAGTAAGAACCTGTCTTTGGGGCTGGGGTGACAGTCAGTCAAGTGCCTGCTCCATAAGCATGAGGACCTGAGTTCAATCCCCAATGTCCTGGAAAAGCCAGGTGTGGCCAAACACGCCTCTAATCCCAGCACAGCACGCAGCAGACGCGCCCCCCCCCCCCCCCCCCCCCGGGCTCACTGGCCAGCCAGGCTAGCTGACTCAGAGACCTGGTCAATATAAGTTGGCAGCAGGGAACAGTGGCACACACTTTAATCCCAATACTTGGGGAGTAGATGCAGGGGGATCTCTGAGTTCCACGTCAGCTAGGCTAGATGATGAGGCCCTGTCTCAAACAAACAAACAACAGCAGCAACAACAACAAAACCCAAAACAGTGGAAAGTGAGGAAGATACCAGCTGCCAATCTTGAGTCTACACACACACACTCATTTGGACACACGAACACACACACACACACACACACACACACACACACACACACACACACACACAAACCTCCCCTTGTCTCTCTGTCTAAATTTAGATTGGTGGGAGAATCTGGATGATTCCATCTCGAGGACTCTTGCTTCTCTTGGTCCTTTCCACACAGTTATGGTCATTGTTCTTTGTCTTTTGTGTCACTGGTCATGTGGCGGGGAATCACAGGGTAGAACCAGCAGTGATCTGTGAACTTGTGACTGCAGCCCACTTGTGGACTGTTGTGGGATATTTGTACACTGTATGAAGATATAGTGCTGTGATTGGTTTAATAAAGAGCTGAACAGCCAATAGCTAGGCAGGAGGTATAGGCGGGACTTATGGCAGAGAAAGAAGTAGGAGATGAATCTAGGTGCATGGGCAATGCCAGGAGAGACAGAGAAAAAACCACAGGTGCAAGATGGAAGAGAGGTAACGCCACGTGACAGAACACAGATTGATATAAATGGGTTGATTGAAGTTATCAGAGCTAGTTGAGACAAGCCTAAGCTAAAGGCCAAGCTTTCATAATTAATAAGAAGTCTCCATGTCATTATTTGCAAACTGGTGGCCCATGAGAAACTATGTCTACAGCAGACTAAAAAGCCGGGATTCTTGCCCAGCTTACATCTAAATGGACAAGCTTTGCTGTGATCCACCAATAAAATGAATCCGAATGGTTCTGTCCCCTTATTTCACATGGAGAACCTTTATCTCAGTGACCACCAAGAGTATCCTTGTAGCTGGAGAGTTTTCTTTCCAGCTCCTCCCAAGCCCCTGCAGTCAGACAGCCCACTTATAAAATAAACACATAGATGCTTATATTATTTAAACTGTTTGGCCTAATGGCTCAGGCTTCTAGCTGTCTAGTTCTTACATCTTAAGTTAATCCATTTCTATAAATCTATACCTTGCCACATGGCTCATGGCTTACTGGCATCTTCACATGCTGCTTGTCATGGCGGTGGCAGACAGTGTCTCCCTCCGCCTTCCTGTTCTCTCAATTCTCCTCTCTGTTAGTCCCGCCTATACTTCCTGCCTGGCTACTGGCTAATCAGTGTTTTATTTATTGACCAATCAGAGCAACACATCTGACATACAGACCATCCCACAGCATATTCTCTTTAGTCTCTGTCATTCAAGGGGGAGAAATAGTTGGCCCAGGTCATATGGCCAACAGAACAACCTGGGAACCCAGGTCATGAGGGCACAGGGATATTTTATTCACCTGTGCCAAGTCTCTGGGGAGCTTGTCATAGGGAGATGTTCCAATCTGAATGGCCATTCTCTCCTCAGCCTTCACTGTCTCCTACACCAATCTCATCTCTGCCTTCACAGGCTCCTCCTATACCCATCTGGTTCTGGAAATTGGCCAGTCTCTGGCTTGGGCACTTTCAGTCTCCAAATGGTGTTTTTGCTGTGTGTGGTGACATGGTCTTTGCTTTCTTGGACTGTCCTTGAGATGACCTCTTGGGTAGTGGGAATTGTGTCTTTTGCATCTGCTCCAGGAATACCTTTGCCTCCCCCCACAGGAGAGCTATCTTAATAGAACGAGACTGACACACATCTGTAGTCCCAGCATTTGGAGGGAATGGACAGGAAGACCAGGAGTTCAAAGGCATCCTTGGCTACATAGCAAGTTTGAGGCCAGCCTGAGCTATAATGAGACCCAGTCTGGGGAGAAGAGGGAGAGGGAGGAGAGACAGAAGAGAAGAAGGAGGAAAAGGAGAAGCAGGAGGAAAACCGTTTTGATTGATAAAGTGGATAATCCCTAGGCAGAAACTAGCTTGCAGTTTCTGACAGCTACAGTTTGTATTTCTTTTTTTTTTTAATTTATTTTTATTTATTATACATACAGCGTTCTGTCTGCATGTGTCCTTGCAGGCCAGAAGAAGGCATCAGATCTCATTACAGTTGGTTGTGACCCGCCATGTGGTTGCTGGGAATTGAACTCAGGACCTCTGGAAGAGCAGTCAGTGCTCTTAACTACTGAGCCATCTCTCCAGCCCCTACAGTTTGTATTTCTACTTTACCAATTATACTCAGCTTTATAGGAGTCTATTCATGTAGGAATTAGGATCATAACATGCCAGCACATTCATCGAATGACCTCCAAATTAGATGATGATGATGGTAGTGGTGGTGAGGATGGTGAGTTTTAGGAACACAGCATGAAGATCTTCACACCCACAGTTCTCCAGAGAAATCAGGAATGTTAAACAAACAGGATTGTCTTTCCAATGGGAAAGATGAAAAACCTGTTCTTCCATCCAGGAAGCTGGAAATTTATGTGATTAATAGCCTGGTGATCTGTGTTATCTTTTGGACCAGGCCATATCAAGCTCCTACAACCAGGACCAGAGGTGGCTAGTAATCTAAATGAACCTTATAGCCAGGGGCTCCCCAAGCTCCCACAACCAGGACCAGAGGTGCTAATAGCGCAAATGACCTCTACCCTATCTGTATGACTGAGACCAGGCAAGACGGTTAGGCCCTTCAGCTAGTACAGGTAGTCTATCTCTAGAACACATTTTTGTTTGTTTGTTTGTTTGTTTGTTTGTTTGTTTGTTTGTTTTTTGAGGCAAGATTACTTTGTATAGCCCTAGCTGTCCTGGAACTTGCTTTGTAGACCAGGCTGGACTTAAACTCACAGAGATCTGTTGAAGAATATTAATTTAAGATGTGTTACGTTTGTTTATGCTGTGGAAATTTGTTTAATGTTGCAAAGATGTGTTGCATTATTTTATGTTGCATTTGTTTAACTCTGAGAAGCTGTGTTTCTTTGCTTGTTTAAAACACCTGATTGGTCTAATAAAGAGCTGAACAGCCAATAGCAAGGCAGGAGAAAGGATAGGTGGGGCTGGCAGGCAGAGAGAATAAATAGGAGGAGAAATCTGGGAAGAGAAGGAGAGGAGAATGTCAGGGGTCAGCCACCCAGCAAATAAGAAGTAAAGAAAGGTACATAGAAAGATAAAATCCCAGAGGCAAAAGGTAGATGGGATAATTTAAGAAAAGCTGGCTAGAAACAAAACAAGCTAAGGCCAGGCATTCATAACAAAGAATACTTCTGTGTATTTGGGAGCTGGGTGGTGCAGCCTCCAAAAGAGCCAAAGAGCAAAAACAAGAGAGATCCACCTGCCTCTGCCTCCCAAGTGCTGGGATTCACACTGGCTTTTTAAATTGTTTTTTGTTTGTGTTTATTCTTATTTGTGTATCTCTGTGTGTGTGCATGTTAGTATGTGTGGGTGGGTGCCTACAGAGGCTAAAGGAGTGGCAGCCTGTTGTGTTGGCACAGGCCAGCAGGGTTTGCTGAAGGAGGCAGACACAGTAGGATCATGAGTTCAAGGCCAGCCTGAGCTGCACATTTTATGGCCGGGCGGTGGTGGCGCACGCCTTTAATCCCAGCACTCAGGAGGCAGAGCCAGGCAGACCTCTGTGAGTTCGAGGCCAGCCTGGGCTACAGAACAAGATCCAGGACTGGCACCAAAACTACACAGAGAAGCCCTGTCTCGAAAAAACAAAACAAAACAAAAAAAAAAAAAGTGGAAAATCCCTAAAGTTAAAGTTATGTGGATACTGGGAGCTAAACTTCAGATCTCTGCAAGAGCAATGTGTATTCTTACCTGCTGAGTCTTCTCTCCAGCCTGCCCCTCCCCTGTAGCAGGAATCTTAGAAGGTCTTATTAATAAAATCAAACCTAAGGCCAGTTATTGGGGTGAATGTTGGAAGATCAGAGAAACAGAACAAGCCACAGCTACCTCACCTCGCCAGTTCCTCAGCTGGTCCTGTTTCCTCAGACTGGAAGCCTCTGTGTCCTCATCCAAATGGGTCTCAGCTGAACTGCTGCTCAAAAGCCTAAAAGCTTAACCAGTCAAAAGTTTCTAGTTCCTGGTCTTCATGCCTTATAAATCTTTCTGCTCTCTGCCATCACTCCCTGGGATTAAAGGTTCACTTCTTGGGATTGAAGGCGTGAGTCACCATGCCTGGTTGTTTCCAATGTGGCCTGGAACTCACAGAGATCAGAGGGATTTCTGCCTCTGGAATGCTAGGATTAAAGGTGTGTGCTACCACTGCCTATCCTCTATGTTTACTATTGTGGCTGTCCTGTTCTCTGACCCCAGATAAGTTTATTAGCATGCACAATATTTTGGGAAACACAATACCACCACACTCCCCCCACTTTTTTTGGAGTCAGGATCTCATTTCATTGACCGGGCTAGCCTGGAACGCTCTGTGTTACCAGGAAAATTCAAATTTAGAATGCTTATTCTATCTCAACTGGCTCAGTGCTGCACTGTGGGATGCCTTTCTGTATGCTATGAAGATTAGTTGCTCTGGTTGGTTGATAAATAAGACTTTTGGTCTACGGCAAGAAAGCTTACAGCAAGGTGGGAAATCCAAGTAGAGATACAGAGAGAAGAAGGGTGGAGTCTTGGAAACGCCAACCCACCACTGAAGGAACAAGATGCCCACAGACCAGTAACATATAGATTAATAGAAATGGGTTGACATAGAACCATGGAGGCTATATATATAGCATGGAGGTCCCTAGGACGACTGTGGCTTATAATAAATTTTGGTTTTACTCAATTATAAAAAAAATAGCCAAACAAATGGAAACACATGAACTATGAACCAAAGGCTGAGGGGCCCCCAGCTGGATCAGGCCCTCTGAATAGGTGAGACAGTTGATTGGCTTGATCTGTTTGGGAAGCAACTAGGCAGTGGGACCGAGTCCTGTGCTCATTGCATGAGTTAGCTGTTTGAAACCTGGAGCTTATGCAGGGACACTTGGCTCAGTCTGGGAGGAAGGGACTGGACCTGCCTGGACTGAGTCTACCAGGTTGATCTCAGTCCTCGGGGGAGGCTTTGCCCTGGAGGAGGTGGGAATGGGGGGTGGGCTGGGGGGAAGGGGAGGGCGTGGGAGAGGGGAGAACAGGGGAACCCGTGGCTGATATGTAGAACTGAATGGTATTGTAAAATAAAATAAAATAAAATAAAATGAAAGGAAAAAAATAGAAATGGGTTGAGTTAAGTTAATAAGAGCTATCTAGCAAGAAACTTGACCCATAGGCCATACAATTTATAAGTAATATGAGCCTCTGTGTGATTACTTGGGGCCACGCAGCTGTGGGACTCAGGTGGGAAAGACTCAGGTGGGAGAGACTCGTCTGGACCCAGAGAAGCTTCTGGCTACAGTGCTGGGAACCAGATGTGGTAGCATGTACTTGTAACTAATCCTATCACACAGGAATCAGAGATAGTTGGATCGTAAGTTCAGTACCAGCCTGGGCTACAAAACAAGACTATCTCAAACTACCAAAACTCAATTATACTGGTTTGAAGGTGAAATGTCCTTTACAGGCTCATGTGTTTAAACCCCTGGTCCCCAACTGGTGGCGCTGTTTTAGGACAGGGGCCTAGCTGGCTGACTTAAGCCCTGGAGCAGGCCTTGAGGGTTATAGCTTGGCTCTGGTTTTGGACTGAGTTCTCTTTCCTGATCCACCAGGACGTGAGCAGTCATGGCTGATGCTCCTGATGCCATGAATCCCACCACGACTTCCTGCTGTGGTGGACTGTAGCTTTGGGCCTTAATAACCCCACTCCAAGCTGCTTCTGTCAAGTATTTTGTCCCAGACAAGAAAAAAAGTCACTGATGTCAAAAATGAAACAAGTAACAACAACAGCTAGTCCTGGACATCATTCCTCTGGTCGCATTCTTCTGTGGGGCCAATCAGACGAGGAACTCACTTGATATCAGGAATCCGCCCCACCCCCCACCTCAGGCAAAGACTCGGGCACTTTCATCAACATTCACCCCATACCACCCCCATGCTCAGGGTGAACATAAAAGCCAGATTCAAACACACTTGAAAAGCCAGTTGAGAAGCTGGGTTCAATTGGCCGGCAGCACTTATAAAAATTCGGACTGGGGCTGAAGCAATGGCTCAGTTATTAAAAGTGCTGTGACTCTTCCAAAGGACCCAAGTTCATGTCCCAGAACCCTCATCGGTTGGCTCATGACTGCCTGGAACTCCAGCACCTGGGAGCCTGACACATTCTTCTGGCCTTCAAGGGTAGGTGCTCACACTCACGTGCATGCCCGCCCTCCATACTCAACCATATACATGCAAGTACACATGCATGAAAACACACAAAATAAAAGACACACGTAATTCAAATGTTTCCTTTTATTTTTATTTTGTGTGTTTTGCTGGCCTGTTTCTGTGCACCATGGCATGCATGGTACTCATGGAGGCCAGAAGAAGGTGTCAGATCCCCTGGTACTGGAATTACAGACAGTTATGAGTCACTATATGCATGCTAGGAACTGAACTCTGCTCCTCTGGAAGAGCAACCAGTGCTCTTAACTATTGGACCATTTCCTCAGTCCCAAATAAAATATAATTAAAGCAAAAAAAAAAAAAAAAAAAAAGAAAGAAAGAAAGAAAAAGAAAAAGCCTACCTAATATAACCTAGCTCTTCTATATGAAGTAGTCTAAATTTTTAAAATTTATTTTATTTAGTTATGTGTAGGAGCTGGAGACTTGGATTCAAGTCTCAACATCCACATGGCGGCAGCTCACAACCATCCTAACTCCAGGTCCAGCAGATCTAATGCCCTCTTCTGGCTTCCACGGACACTGAATGTTGTGGTGTACAGACACACGTGCAGGCTAAACACCCAAACACATAAAATAAATAAGGCTGGAGAGATGGAGAGGTGGCTTAGTGGTTAAGAGCACTGGCTGCTCTTCCAGAGGACCCAGGTTCAATTCCCAGCACCCACATGGCAGCTCCCAACTGTTTATAACTCTAGTTCCAGGATTTCCAACACCCTCACACACACACCCTTGCAGGCAGGCACACACACACACACACACACACACACACACACACACACACACACACACAAAAGCAAGCGCACAGGCAAAACACCAGTGCAAATACAATAAAGCAAATGACAGAGCGGTGGGGGTGCACTCCTTTAATCCCAGCACTGAGGAGGCAGAGGTAGACAGATCTCTGTGAGTTCGAGGCCAGCCTGGTCTGCGGAGCTAGTTCCAGGACCACTAGGACTACACAGAGAAGCCCTATGTTGAAAAACTAATTTAAATAAATAAAAAAAATAAATAATTTTGAAGAGGTGTGGGGGCGCTATGTGTGTGTGGCTGTGTGTATGTGTACATGAATGTATCTGAGGGTGGGTGCTGTGTTCACAGACAGGCTAGAAAAGGGGGCATCATGCTTCGTTCTCTATCACTCTATTACTTTGAGGCAGGTTCTCTCCCTGAACCTAGAGTTCGAGTTCTTAGACTAGGCTGGAAGTCAGAGAGCTACAGCAATCCTCCTGACTTCAAGCCCTCTCTAAGCTGGGCTTACAAGTGCACTGGCTTATTTCCTAACTGCTGAGACCTCAAATTCTGATCTGCATGCTCAGAAGAAGCTCAGCTTAAGAAGGACCGAGGACGAGGGGTCGGCTTCCCTGAGCTCTGCTTTGATCTGTTTGCTCATCGTCATGCTCTCTCTTTGTTACTAATCCACCTCTCGCTCTCTTTAGCACATTCAGCTTTTTGTTCTTTTTGTTTGTTTTGTTGGGACAGGGTCTCTCTGTGTAGCTCTGGCTGTCCTGGAACTTTGCAGACCAGGCTGGACTCAGAGATCTATCTGCCTCTGCCACCAAAGTGCTTGGATTATAGGCATGCACCACCACCACCTGGCACAATCCAGAAATTTTACTTGGGGAAATTTCGCATGGGGGATAAAGGAGCTATGCGTGTGCCATCCCCCAAACACAACTCCAGCCTGTTGACTATTTTACACTAAAAACATGTTAAGGATCTGGTGAGGAGGTGGCTCAGTGTTTAAGAGCACTAGCTGCTTTTCTAGACGACCCAGGTTCAGTTCCCAACACCGGTGTTGCATTTAGAAGGTAGAGACAGGAGAATCTCTTGAGTTTGAAGCCAGCCTGGTCTACAGAGTTCCAGGACAACCAGGACTACACAGAGAAACCCTGTCTTGAAAAATAAAAAGGGAAAAAGGAAAAAGAAATCTTGGGGTCAGTAAGAGGTGTTGGGTGTTGGGACAGACCCTTCAGGAATGCTTTTTCCATGGGGTGAGTTAGTTTGCTCGACTCCCATGACACCCGTGTCCTTCCTCAGGTGTGTGCCTTCCTTGCCGGAAGCAGCGAGGATTCAGATACTATGCTTTCCCAACTCCAGAATTCTGAGCCCAAATAAGCCTCTTTCCTGTAGACAGATGTGTATTTTTTTCAAGGCCTTAGAATGTATCAAATAACGAAACAAGCCTCTTTCCTGTAGACAGATGTGCTTTTTCAAGGTGTTAGAATGTATCGAATAACGATGGCTCATACTCAGCATTGTCTCTGCGGGCTGTGATTTACCTAGTAATTGCAGTTCCCTGTGACAGATTGACTGTTGGCGATAGCTTCTTTCCTCTTAGTCCTAATTGATAATACTAATTCTCAGAATGCTCCTTGGAGGCTACGGACTTCAAAGAGGAATTACTGAAGGACACGCAGAGAGCCAACGCAGAGGCAGAGCAACAAGCAGGTGGTTGGATATTAACAAAGCCAATTGAAGAGGATTGTAGGGCTCAGCCTCACAAGTGCAGGACCCTCAAGGCGAAGACCAGGGGTCCAGAAGGATGGAAAGCTTTTCAAATGGGCCTCATTGGAATGGGGCCATGCAGAGCGGGAACTCAGAGCACAGAGATTTTCTGCCAGGCGGTCACTTGATGCCCATACCATGTGTTTGGATGACAGGCTGGTAAGGCCATTGCCATGACGGTGTGCTTCTTTTTATGGGGTCTGGTAAAGGTGTGGCACTTTTCCTTAATCTGGGGTGTTTGGTGAGTTCATGGGCCGGTTTTTTTTCTCACATGGTTTTAGTATACCCGTGTTCCCAAGTGTTCCAGTATACATTGGTACATTTATAGATGGTGCCAGTCAGTGACTCATGGTGGTGCTGGTCAGATAGTGGTACTTATATGCACAAAGGAGATGCAGAGTCATCCTGTGTCTGCATTTACACTCCACATGGAACCTCCCAGCCTGAAAGGCGCTGTCTCATACAAGTTAAACACGGTAGTGACTCAACAGTTGGAGTGTGGCTCCAATCTCCACAATTACCTAGCCTTGGGTGTTCTGTTATAGCAATAAAAAACAGACTAAAAAAGCAGAAGACTGTCCTTCTTAGCATCAAGTACAGAATGTTGAGGCCAAGGGAGATCTGCATGAACAACCTGAGCATGGCGCTCCACACCTGTAATCACAACACTGGCAAGATGGGCGGACACAGGAGTCTTGGGAACTTAAGCCAGTCCTGGTTCCACAGAGCTCGAAGCCAGCCTGGGACATAGCAGAGCCTGTCTTAAAGGGCTGGGGAGATGGCTGAGTGGGTAAGAACATTTGCTGAACAGGCAGGAGGATCTGAGTTTGAATCCCCAGTCCTTACAAAAGTAAGAAAACTGGACAAGGCCACGTGTTAAGTACCGTGTAACCACAGAGCTGGGTGGGGAGGGTGGCAGAGATAGGGTCTGGCTGGCTGCCAGCCTAGCTTTACTTTTAGAGAGATCCTGTCTCAAGGGAACAAGGCAGAAGGTGGTGGAACAGGATACTCACCTCTTGCCTCTACATGTGCATGAGCACACGCATGTGCACACACCCCTTTGAGTCTGGGTCTCACCGTAGCCCAGGCTAGCCTTGAACTCAAGGTAATCTTGCCTGAGTTGTGATTACAAGTATGACCTACCGCACCTGGCTCCTTCTTAATATAACTCTCAGGCCTAGTCACACCAAACAAAAACCACTAAAAGGTTAGCTGTGCTTAGGGTAGGATTTTACCGTCTTGGTATCTTTCTTATTCTAAGAACTCTTGCTAACACACCTTGGCTTGTATGTGTAGGGTGCAACCAAGCTCATGCATCATCAGCAAGCCAAGCAGAGCTCCTCTGTAGAGTTTGTGACCCCCATCAGGCCAGCCTGGGGGGGGGGCGGTCACAGTGCCTCAGCCTGTCCCAGGCCAGGGAACTGACTCTGGCTTGCAGCCAGGTATTCTGTTGTGTGCTCCTGGGACTGACTGGCAAATGAACCCAAGACCCTGCTCACTGGGGTTGGATTATTCTTCCTCCTATTGCTTTTCTCCCTTCCTCCTGTCTCAAAAGATCAGCAAACATTAAGCGGGAATGTGCCCTGGTCCCACCCTTGTGTGCAAGCTTCCTGGTCCTCTGCCCTTTCCCAGCCTGACTGAGGGTCCCAGAGTTCCCTGCCCAGGAAACAGCATCTGCAGGCCCTCTTCTGTCTTACAAACTTTATTAGTCCTGGGAAGGGGGACAAGCCGCTTTTATCTCTCCCGCCCATTACTGTTTGCCATTGCCGTTGATGGGACGGTTCACATGGTCGGGGGAGGACAGGAAGGCCTTGATCTTGGGCCGGGCGCTGAGACGTGCCACATAGGCAGAGAGCAGGGGGAAGCTGTCCAAGCAGCCAGGGGCCAGGACCTGGTGGATCAGCAGCAGGTCTAGCAAGTTGTAATCGGCAAAGGAGATCTGCATGGGTGGAAGGTATGGGTATCAACAGGGGGAGCAGACTGGGGCTGGGGAGCAGAGAGCCAACCCCCCGCCACCTCCTCACCCCCACCCCACCCCGCCTCCATTTTACAGCTGGCTCCTAAGTCCTTATAAGACAACACAGGAGTTGCTCACCTGGTCACCCACGATGAAGGCTTTACCTCCTTGGTTCTGGGACAGCAGGGTCTCAAAAGGCTTCAGGTGCCCAGGCAGGGCCTTCACATAGTCATCCTTGCCTTCCTCCTGCCCGAAAGATACCCAAAGCTGTACCACCCTCCCAGTGCAGTGGGCACTGGAATCCTGCTGCCCTGTAATGAATTCTACCCTCTCTGGATATACCCCACCCCCAGGGACATGCCCCACCATTAACTACCTCTTAGGCTGCCTGGAGACAAGAGCCCTAGCCACCCCTCTGCCTGCTGCCCACACCCAGGCTATGACCTGGTCTCATTCACTTCAAGTTGCTAATTCTTTCCCACTCCATTCTACCAGTCCATTCCTGCTAAGATCTCCCTGGATACCCTAGGCTGGCCCGGACAACTCACCATGAAGTACAGGCTTGGCCTTGAACTTGGAATAGTCCTCCTGCCTCAGCCTTCCCAACTACTGTGATTGCAGGGATGTGCTACCACCCCCAGCTAAGACCTGTTATCTTTATTGCTGGAAAACTCTCAGAGCTGGTTCCTCTGAGGATCATTCTGTGCTTCACGTTTAGATCCAGCCCCGAGCAGACTCAACAGCTCCTCTGGCCTGCCAGGTCCAAGCCAACTGGTGCAAAGGCTGGAGGACCTGGCCTGCTGCCCCCAGCTCTGTTTCCTCATGTTCTGCCCCTAGGACACACCCACACACTTGTGGACTTCCCACCTGCCACCACCAGCCCCCCCACTCCTGAAGTTGTCTCCTGGTCCTCTAGACACTGCCCCAGCCTGCCCCAGCCTGGCCCTGGAGCTCTCACAGAGGGAGGGAAAGGATGGAGTCAAAAGTGCACAAAGCCCCTTTGCTTACACCCCCAACCCTGTGTGTGTGTGGGGGGACGGGACTCACATATTTGGTGTAGATGAGGCTGATGTATTTGCAGCGAAGGTCTTCCACCCCATCATTCACCATGTCCACCAGAGAAGCCTCCCTCTGGTCTTTCCCATAAAGCCCTGCGGGTCAGGAGAGAATGGCATGACAGACATCTGATTTCTCCACCTCAGCTCCCTTCCCCCAGGCATATCATGGCTGTCTGTGGGTCCCAATCTGGGAGGGAGGGGGATATGGGCAGTCATGTGAGTCCGGAGCTCATGAGAGGCAACAGGAAGTGATGGCAGGCAGAGCACAGCTGCAGCCTGAACAAGTATGATCTCTGTGTATCCCTGCTTTGCGGTCTAAACTGGAATAAAATGGGAGTGGCTGGGAGGGTAGATACCCTGAAACCATGACTGATGCCCCACCACCACCACCCTGCCCACCGCCGGACCACCTGAGGTTCAGGACTTACCCAAGGATCGGCCCAGGTGCCTCAACATGGCATTAGATTGGTACAGGGTGAGGTCTCCATCCTCAAACTTGGGGAGCTGCCCATACAGCTGTGGGGAGGGGCAAAGCTTGGTGAGGCTGCCGTCTCCCAGTTACAGCCCTCTTAAGGCCCGGCCTGTGGTCCCCACCAAGTGTGTCACTCACACAGGAGGACTTGAGCGAGCCTTGCTTCCAGGTATCCACGGTCACCACCTCCTCCTTCCAGCTCTGGCCCTGGTCAGCCAGCAGGATGCGCATGGCCTCACAGCGCCCTGTATGGAGGGTCAGTGCAAGGGTTTGGGGACGGTGTACAGGCCCAGCCTCAAGCACCTTGGGGTGGGGGGGCTGGGCACGGTGAGGGAGGCACAGACTTGCAACAAGAACGGTCAAAGATGAACTGGAGTTTCCCCAGGGTGGATGGGAACGGTGGGCTGCAGCCCCAACCAGAGACCTCCCCTTCCTGCAGTCCCTGGCTCATACCTCGAACTGGGAAGTAGACAATGGTGTACGGCGGCACTGGGGATCACAGGAGAAGAATGTTAGTTGGGAGAAGGGGACTGACTAGGGTTCAGAGTTATGCACCCTCCTGCCCATCTCCCGGATCCCCTTCCCTGCTCTGGGCTTCCCAAGACCTCCTGAAAGTCCCTCCCCACCCCCTCCGCGCCCCCTCGCCGCCCCCCTCCCCCGCGCGCGCCCGGTGCAGGGAGCTCTGAATTCCGAGAGAGCCCAGGACCGGGCCAGCTGCATGCTGGTAATCTGGGGAAGCAGGACAGCGCGGACTCACTGGCTGCTGCGTAGATGGAGGCCCGGACTCCTGAGCTGCGTAGACGGTAACGGATCTTGGGTGCTGGAAACGAGCACAGGCCCCAGGGCCGCCAGCCTTATAAGGGGCATCGCGCCCCGCCCCGGATGCTGAGTCAACAAGGTGGGGGGAAAAGGGGGGTTGCGGAGTTCCGCAGCTGGTGCCTCCGACCGGAGACACTCACGAGCTGCACCCGAGTCTGCAGCACGGGCTGGGTTCATTTTTGGGTCAAAGGTAGGTCCTGCTCAGAGAGGGGTGTGTCCAGTTCCCTTTCCCTTTGTGCTGGAGCTGGCCAGCTCTTTGCAGCGTCCATCAAGCTCTTCCTGCAGATCCCACCAGTGACTAACCTAACTCACCAACCTCCTCCTTTCTCCTGCCCAAAGAGCCCATTTGACCTCGCCAGAAGTAGCCAGAAAACTGTGGTCCTGGATCCTCCATTTTTTGATCCTGGATTCTTCCTTTTTGAATCTGAGGAGCTTCAAAAAGAGAAGAAAAATGAATCGAACGGACAAAGTTGCGGTTTTATGTCAAAAACCTTCACAGTTGGTGCTTCCTCTACTTTCTGCCTCGTTCTTTTCGCCCTTCAAAAATAACATCTGGAGCTGAAGAGATGGCTCCGAAGCTAAGCGCCCTGAGGACCCAAGTTCACTTACTTCCCGGACCCCACATGAGGTGGCTCACAGCTGTTTGGAACTCCAGGGCTCGAAGGATCAGACGCCTTTGGCTTCCTCAGGCGCTTCACTCATGAGCACAAACACAAGGACATTTAAAAAAAAAAAAATCCAGCCGGGCGTGGTGGCGCACGCCTTTAATCCCAGCACTCGGGAGGCAGAGCCAGGCGGATCTTTGTGAGTTCGAGGCCAGCCTGGGCTACCAAGTGAGCTCCAGGAAAGGCGCAAAGCTACGCAGAGAAACCCTGTCTCGAAAAAACCAAAAAAAAAAAAAAAAAAAAAAAAAAAAATCCTAACGAAGTAAACATCCGTCCCCAAAGGCTACCACACACAACCTCACTGTTAAACACATCCAAGGGTGTGAGCACGCATACAGAGGCGGCCATGCTCCTGTCTTTCCTCAGGCTGGAGGCTGCTGCTCTCTTCAAGCTACCTTTCTCCCTGGCATCTCTCTGCCCTGCGTCTCCCTGTGTCAGTCAGGACTTGGACTATGGAAGCAGCTGTGGGTGGCTATGACTGCGTCTCACCCTTTCCTCCCCAGCCCTGCTGGTCACTGTCTGGGGGGCCGGAGGAGGGGAGCAAAACCGCTTGACCACACAGGCAACACCTGGACCCAGGAAGAGCCATAAGCTGACCCCACCCAGTGGGGCCTGCATCTAAGAGCAATACCTGACATTCCGAACATTCCCCATACTCCTAGACAAATGTCAGCCAATCAGGGTCCTGAACCCTGGAAATCCCTTCACCCCAACCTCTGCTGTGATAAAAACCCCACCCTGCCTGGGCTCTGGGCTCTCCGCTCTCACAGCTGCATCAGACAGAGTCCAAGCTCTGAGCTTGAAAATAAAGGCTCTTTGCTTTTACTTACGGGGATTTGGTCTCTGTGGTGGTCTTCTGGGGTCCCCGAGATCTGGACATAACACTAGCTGGTGTCTCTGACCCCTCCTCATTTCTCCCACTCTGGCTACTTCAAAGGAGCCCGAGTCAGCGTCTCATTTTGGACTGAAAGAAACATTTTACACCCTGGCTTTGTCCCTGTGCCCTGTGGACCATAAATATTGGCCAGTCACTCCCTCTTCCCACAGCACAGGCCGCGCCTCTGTCCCCTCAGCAGAGCACAGACTCGCGTACGGGGCTGGCAAGATTCCCTGGATTCCTGCTCCATACTGGACCCAGGTCTGAGGCCCTCTGTTCTTACAAGTGTTCGTCTACTCCACTCTCCCTTCCTGGCTGTGTCTGGGATGCCCTGGGTGGAAGTGCTGGTTCCAAGGTCTGTGGACCCTTGATTTGCATAAGTAGAACCAGGTGGCCCTCAGGAAGAGATGTATGTGCCTCTCCAAACCTCTTCCCGTTCTGAGCTCCCTCGGGGCCCACTGTTCATTACTGAGGATTTGGGCTCTTCCTGTGCTCTTTGGGTTTTTTTCCTCCCCTTGTGGAAATAGCGTTTTCCTAACTTTGGGCTTTGTTCCTTGAAGTTCCTGCTCTCTGTTCCTAAGCATGAGGTCTTCTATCCTACAGGTTCATCTCTTATTGATTTTATTGCTTTTACTTTTTTATTTATTTAACAAAGCTCAAGAAGCCCTGACAGGTCTTGAACTCACTATATGGCTGAGGATGACTTTCAACTCCTGATCCTCCTGCCTCCACCTTCTGAGCACTGGGATCACAGGCTTGGGTCACCTCCTCGGGTTTGTATGGCACTGGAGCTTGATGAACCCAGGGCTCCATGCATGCTAAGCAAGCACTATAGATTGGTGAACTTTAGTTTATCAGGGGACTCTGCCTCAATTAAAAAAAAAAAAAAAACCAGAGCAATTGAGGGTGATGGCCTGGTGTCAATTCCAGACCCCTACACACATGTGTACATGCATTCATACGCATGCAAACACACACACACAGATGTCACATACACATGCAAAAGAAAATTGATCTGAGCTGAGCATAATGGTGCATGTCTAGAATCCTGGTGCTCTGGAGGCTGAGGCAGGAGGATTGTGACTTCAAAGGAAACCTGATCTATATACCAAGGCTCTGTCTAAAATCACTTCCTAAGATGGTGTGGAGGGCAGAGAATTCTGTTTCCACCAATGTCATGGAAGGAATTTCTGCATCCTCTTCAGCAGGAACGAATCACATCCCAAGGAGAGATGAACTCCAGTTCCAGAAACTGCATTCTCACGCCTGTGGAAACTGCATTCTGAGAAAAAGCTGAAACTCAAAGGAGGAAACAGGTGAAGGATGGCCAGGAGCAAGGAGGCGGGTGAGGATGTGATAATTTTGTTGCTGAATCATAGTGAATCGACTAGATTGCTGCAGTTCATGCGTTTGCCAGACGAAGCTCGCTGGAGCTCATGGAGAGGCTGGAGCCAGCCACTCTAAGTGGCTGCATGTCGGCTGAGTAAACAGCCGGGCTCACCAACGAGTATGAAAATGGCTGAGTCATGCAGGAAGAACAGGTTTAAATAGCTGAAGAACATGGCGAAATAGCCGAGACAATGCGCCGTTGCCCTTAACAACCCAACAATCTGCTGACGATTCCGTAATTTTCTTGCTTGCTTGTCCGCCCCACCTTGTGCTTTTAAGAATTATAAAATGAAAATACAAACTGGACCCAGAATCAAAGCCTCTTGTGAGCTATCCTGGTTTCTCTCGGAATCTCCTCTCTTCCACTCTTATTGACACTGGAGTGCTTATTCCAGAAAGAGCCTCACATTTCTGGGGTCTCACCCAGCGAGATCTCCTTCACCAATTGGTGGAAAGAGGCAGCAGCTCCCAGGACCTCTCAGCCCACCGAAGGTCTCAGGAACTGGGAAGGGCACGCCCCCAAGGGGATTCCCGGGTCCCCTTCCAGTAGCTTAAAGGAACTGTAAGACCCAGGACCAGAATCTCTTGGTGGAAGAGGAGACTAAGCTAGGCGTCCGGACCAGATAAAGTCGCCCGCATTAGGAGACAAAATTAATAAAAACAAACAGTTTAAAATGTATCAGTTGTGGGCTTTTTGTTATTGTTGCCTTGTTTCTGGATTTTTGTTTTTGAGACAAGGTCTCTCAATGTAGGGTAGGCTTGCCTGGAATTTTCAGTAATCCTCCTGTCTCGGGCTTCCACATGCAGGGATTATAGGCATGAGCCACCATGAATGAGAATCATCACGGTTTGTCAAATTTGAGAAGTCTGCCTGATCTAAGAGAGAGGGCGATTTCTGAGTCAGGCATGGTGGGGCACAGTTGGTCTACACCGGAGGCCTAGAGAACGATGCTGTGTTCTGTCTCTTGGCTTGTTACCACTTAGAAAACATACACCATGGTTCTGGTGTGACTTCTCTGATGGTCCCCACCGCATCTGCCGCTCACAATTTTATTCTGCAGTTTAAGCTCCTTGAAATGCTATTTATTTGTTTATTGGCCATGTCCACTCTAACACAGGCGACCTCAAAGCCCCCCTGTAGTGGAGCATGACCTTGAACCTCTGATCCTCCTGCTCCTGCCTCCCTGGGAACGCAGGTGTGCCGCCACACCCAGTTTCTATGGTGCTGGGGATGAAACTCAGGACTTTGCACATGCTAAGCAAACATTATGCAAAGGCCCAGCACCCTTGATTTGTATTTAAGACAGGGTCTCGGGATGTTGCTTAGGTTGGCCTTTGGCTCCCGGACTCTAGCCATCCTCCTGCCTCAGCTTCTCATGTAGCTGTAACCAGTGCCCCTTACTGTGACCAGTTTTTTTAGCCATCAGTTTTATGTGGCAAATGACTGTTATTCACTTTCAACTCTGAAAACTTATTTATTTCTCTACTTATTGTGTTGTGTGAAGGCATGCCACAGCAGGCATATGGAGGTCAGAGGTCAGCTTGCAGAAGTCAGTTCTCTCCTTCTACGCGGATTCCGGGCACTGCAGGTGGCCAGGTTTGGCCGCGAACCGACTTTCAGCTCTTACTTTTGCATCCACTGTTTCTTCTGTTTTGTATTTAATAACTGTCCTTTTGGTGCTTCTGTGTTTCTAGAATGGGTGTTCTTGTGATACCTCAGTAAAACCCCCCACTCTACCCCCTACAGACAAAGAGAAGCTTAAACCAGGATTCGTAAGTGTAGATAAGAACTTAGACCCCTTTTCCCCAGGTGGCTGTATCTGCTACAGGGACTTTGGAAAACAGTCAGGATATTCGACCAAAAGACTAAAAAGGGAGGCGGGTTAAAATAAATTATATGGTCTGTGCCTTTAAGAACTAGCCTCACAAAGAAAAGGGAGCGCTCCTTCCAACCTCCCTGCTGTGAGTGAGAGATTTAGAAGAACCTCCCTGGAGGCTTGTAAACTTAGAAAACACCTTACTTTTGCATTCTGTACCTAAAGTCTCCAGTGGCAGCTTTGGGGATGTGATCTCGGCACAACAAGACCCTCACTCTATTGTCTCAAAAAGGGGGCCTTAGACAAAGATATCTCAATATAGATAGACCCAGGCCAGTTTCAAGTCCCCAGAAATGATGGCGCCAGCCCCAGGAACAAAAGAACAGAGTCAGGATGTCTGATGGTAACCAATTAACCACAAGATGCCCCTCTCCGGAGATAACATGACCAGACCCTGGAGAGGAGTTGTAAAACTCCTGACAGGGCAAACAGATAAGCTAGAATAAGATAAAGTCCAGGCCCGGGAAAAACTGGACCAATCAAGGATGGACCTGTACTACCCCCCTCCCCTCTAAGAAATTTTATGGGTTTTGTCTATACAAACAAACTTCCCCAAGAAAGAGTAACTCTTCTCTGCCTCACTTGAGATGGCTTGAGTTGAGTTCCCTGTCATGACTTGAAACAGATAAACCTTGCTTTTGCATTCTGGTATGCTCATCCTTGGTGGTCTCTCTGGGGGTTACGATCTGGGCACAACATTGTGTGTGTGTGTGTGTGTGTGTGTGTGTGTGTGTGTGTGTGTGTGTGTGTTTCTGCAGAAGGGTGAGATGTCATCTGGGACTTGTGAGCCTGGGCCCCTGGTGGGCTTGATTTAGTCTGTAGTTGTTTCCTTTGTCAAACTATGCTTTACTAAAGCTCGGGTTTTAGTTGCCAAACAAGCCAGCCTATGGCTTCAAGAGGGAAGGAGCTGAACCGCAGGGTAATCTTGTATGCCTCCCTTGTCACCCCCAAGCAGAGACCCTGGGGGCAGGGAGGAAGCTTCTGGGCTCTAATGTGTCAGTCCTAGGGCATTTCAGGGGAGAGGAATTCCTCGGCCCCCAGTGCCTCAGCCCAGCAGTCTGCGGCTGTCCCTGGGACTGGGAATGCCCGAGGGCGGCTCGGCTGCGTTAGTGTGGGCGACAACAGTGACAGCCCTCCCCAACCCTGGCAGTGGTAAGGACCGAGTAACAGTGGCCTCTTAGCTTCCCTTTCTCAACACACACACACACACACACACACACACACACACACACACACACACAAACCTATATACACAAACACACAGGTTCAAACCAACCATCTATCTCTAAGAAGTGTCTGCTCAACAACCCCCAATGTTTTATCATTTTCTTAAAATATTGATTTATCTTTTTTAAAAAAATTTAGTATTTTTTTAAAGATTTATTTATTTATTATGTATACAGAAGAGGGTGCCAGATCTCATTACAGATGGTTGTGAGCCAACATGTGGGTGCTGGGAATTGAACTCAGGACTTCTGGAAGAGCAGTCGGTGCTCTTAACCTCTGAGCCATCTCTCCAGGCCAAATATTGATTTATCTTATTTTATGTGCACAAGTGTTTGCCCTGCATATATATATATATGTGCACCACATGCATGATGGTGCTCTTGGAGGTAAGAAGAGGGCATCAGACACCCTGGAACTGGGGTGGTGTATGGTTGTGAACTACCCATGTGAGTGCCGGGCACTGTACCCAGGTCCTCTGGAAGAGCAACTAGTGCTTTTAACCACTGAGTCATCTCTCCAACTCCTGTCTGGTTTTGTTTACTCCATTTTCCCCTGAAACTCCGCTTCTCTCTGCAGTTTCCTGCTGGAGTTGAGGTTAGTGTGTGCTAGCTTACCATACAAAGTGAGGGCTGCCGTATGGTGAACCTTGGCCATCGCCTCCTCTATAAAGTTTTGTGGGATCCTGGTCATATTTGTTTTTATATGGTTATCTGTTTGCTTTTGTTAAACAGCAGCAGGGACAATGGCCCCCCAGCTTTTGTTCTGTTCCCGGGATTGAACAATTGCTCTCTGCCCTGTATAGAAACCATGGAACCATGGCGACCCCTTATACAAACTCCAGTCTTCTGAGACACTGAGTCGCCAGCAACTTTCAGTATCATTTGCTTCACCAGGTCGGTTGCTTTGGGGTGCCCCATAGCAAAGCCCAGCAATTCCCAACATCCCTGAACAGACCCCAGGGTCCAAGCCAGGGTGGGAGTCACAGGGGTATTCCTGAGGGTGGGACCACAGGGGTATTCCTGCAGGGTGGGAGTCACAGGGGTATTCCTGCAGGGTGGGAGTCATAGGGGTATTCCTGAGGGTGGGACCACAGGGGTATTCCTGCAGGGTGGGAGTCACAGGGGTATTCCTGCAGGGTGGGAGTCATAGGGGTATTCCTGCAGGGTGGGACCACAGGGGTATTCCTGCAGGGTGGGAGTCACAGGGGTATTCCTGCAGGGTGGGAGTCACAGGGGTATTCCTGCAGGGTGGGACCACAGGGGTATTCCTGCAGGGTGGGAGTCACAGGGGTATTCCTGCAGGGTGGGACCACAGGGGTATTCCTGCAGGGTGGGAGTCATAGGGGTATTCCTGCAGGGTGGGACCACAGGGGTATTCCTGCAATAGGCTCAGAGGGTTGTCAGGCAGCTGAAGATCCTACTTCACTGCTCCAGGTCACCAAGAGAACCCTGCTGAGCTGGCTGAAGACTTACATTTTCACAGACCATAGTCCCCCAAAGTGAGCTCTTCTCTCCCTAGAAGAATTAGGGCAGATCCCACTGCCAGGCAATGTGCTGAGGTCATGATGGCCTCCCAGGAAGCAGAGGGCACCGGTGGGCTCAGCAAGGTTCTCTGCACTTTTTAAACACTTTTCTGGTGTGTGTGTGTGTGTGTGTGTGTGTGTGTGTGTGTGTGTGTGAGAGAGAGAGAGAGAGAGAGAGAGAGAGAGAGAGAGAGAGAGAGAGAGGACAATCAGCTGAAGTTGGTTTTCTCACTGTACCTTGTGAGATCCAGGGATAGAGCTCATGCCATCAAGGTTGGTGGCAAGTACCTTTATTCACTAAGCTATCTTGATAGCCCACGATTCTCAGTTCTTATTCTGTGCAAGTTAGACTTTGATGCAGAAGTCCAGATAGAGAAGTGTTGTGGAATATTATTTTAAGATGTGTTATATGTGTTTATGCTGTGCAGTATTTGTTTAATGATGCAAAGATGTGTTGTATTCTTTTATGTTGCATCTGTTTAACTGTGAAACTGTTCTACTTTACCTGTCTAAAACACATGATTGGTCTAATAAGGAGCTGAATGGCCAATAGCAAGGCAGGGGAAAGGATAGGCGGGGCTGGCAGGCAAAGAGAATAAATAGGAGGAGAAAAAAGGGATCAGTAAGCAAGAGCGATCAAGGAGTGAGAAAAGAAGGGGCCAGCCACCCAGCCACCCAGCCACCCAGCCACCCAGCCACCCAGCCACCCAGCCACCCAGCCACCCAGCCACCCAGCCACCCAGCCACCTAGCCACTCAGCCCAGACACCAAATAAGAGGGAAAGAGAAGATATACAGAAATAGAGAAAGGTAAAAGCCCAGAGGCAAAAGGTAGTTAAGAAAAGCTGGCTGGAAATAAATCAAGCTAAGGCCAGGCATTCATAAGTAAGAATAAGACTCCACGCGTATTTATTTGGGAGCCGGGTGGTGCCCCCGCCCCCAAGAAGCCAAAAGAGTAAAGAGTAAAAAACAAACACCAGAGAAGCATTTCCACCTTCTCCCTCTCACTCGTCACCTCCAAGGGCTCGATTTAGAGGTGAGGAGGAAAGGGGGAATGAAAGCTGTGCAATGGAGCCAGTGAACACTGGCGTCTCCTCCGTGACAGACGCTGTGAGGATCACCGTAGCTTAGAATCCCAATTGTAGTGACAAACTAGATGATCACCATCGTCAACCTTGACTTTGAAAGACGTTAGTAACAAAAGTTAGGGGTGGAGGCTGAAAGGGAGGTGCCATCCCCGAGAACTTTGCAAAGAAAACGATTATAAATTGATATTTGTAATGTACTACATGAGTAATGGAGACCTTGGTTTTTGAGATAGGGTTTCACTGAGTAGACCAGACTCACAGATCCATCTGCCTCGGCTTCCTGACAGCTGGGGTTAGAGTGTGTCTATGTAAGTATAAATAAAAAATAAAAATGTTATTTTTTAAATGTGTGTGTATGTGTACCCACATCTGTGTATGGGTATGTGCATGAGAGTGCAGTGCCCACAGAGGCCAGAAGAGGGCATCAGATCTCTTAGTGCTCAAGCAGTTGTGAGCTGCCTCACCTGGGTACTGGGCTCCAACCGTCAGTCTTCTGCTGTGGCATTGTTTATTTTTTTTTAATATAACTTGTTTATTTTTATTTTGTGTGCATTGTTATTTTGCCTATATGTATGTCTGTTTGAGGGTGTCAGACCTTGGAGTTACAGACAGTTGCTAACCGCCATGTGGGTGCTGAGAATTGAACTCGTGTTGTCTGGAAGAGCAGTCAGTGCTCTTAACCACTGAGCCATCTCTCCAGCCCCTCATTATGTGATCTTAACTGCTACACCCTCTCTCCTGCCTCATAGTTTTGGTTCTGTTTGTTCAATTTAAATTTTTCATTTTGACTGTGTGTGTTTGTATGTGCATGATATGTGTTCGTGGGCATTTGAGTGCCACGGCACACGGGAAGGTCAGAAGACAACTTTGTGGACTCAGTCCTCTCTTTCTACCTTCTATGGGCTGTGGGGATTGAACTCAGGTGGCCAGGCTTGCACCACAAGCCCTCTTACCAACCAAACCATCTTGCTAAACCTACTTTTAGTTTTTTGTGTGTGCGCGAGTTAAATCTCAGGGCCTTGGACTTGCTAAGTTATTACTCTCCTGCTGAACTCTAACCAATGACATGGTTGTTTGTTTTGGATACAGTGTTCTTTTTCCTTTCCTGAGACAGATTCTCAGTATGTACCCCAGACTGGCCTTGAACTAATGACCCTTCCGTCCCAGCCTCCCAAGTCCTGGTACTGCAGGCATGTTTCACCACTCAGTCCAGTTCTACGTAGTTGTTGGGGTTTCTTGTTGTTTGAGACAGGTTCCTCTTTGTGGTCCTGGCTGTTCTGGAGGTGTTTTTTGTTTTTCTCCTAGTTGAGGAAGCACGACTCTATATTAAGAAGGTAATGTGGTTACTATAATCTCATTTCCAAAATAGAGGAACTGAAAATGGTGTTGTGCTCCCTGGGCGAGAGTAGCAAAAGGGATGGGACACTTCCCACCTAGGAAGCAGATCTATAGAGACCACTCCAAGCTGACAGGTTAGAAAACAACGGTAATAAAGAGTAATTAATTCACTTTCTCAACAAAGAGTAAACCGCTGGAAGCCCAGCTCTATGAGTGTTTGCCACCAGAGGGCGCTGGCGTACAGAGGCCGAGACAGGGCCGCTTCCATCCACCTGCTCTCCTGAAAAAAAAATTTTTTTTTTCAAGACTGCTAATATTCTATCAACATGTTTCTATTTTTTGAGTCTTGCATCTTGCAGGCTCTCATGGCCACAATTGCAGGTGACAAATGAAAGTCTAGGTCCCCAAGTGCTTTCCTGCATTCTGCCCAGGAGAGGGCGTGAGCATTCCGAGTCACTCTGTCCCTTCCACAACTCGCCCCTTGTAGGGCTTCATCCTGAAGATTTTTCTCAGTTGTGCCTTTTTTAGCAACTACATGATGTGAGTGAAATTTTGCCAGAGGTCTGAGAGCCATTTCAGCAATTTAATGAACCTGCTGAGGAGGCCACTGGGACCCCCAGTTTTGTAGTAAATTTGTCAGGGTACAGGAGGTCTAGGCTTGCTTTCAAATCCCACCACTGGGGAGACAGACAGGTGGATCTCTGTTAGTTTGAGGCCAGCCTGTTCTACATAGTGAATTCTAAGCCAGCCAGGACCACATAATGAGACTCTGTCCAAAAAAAGAAAAAGAAAAAAGGCAGGAGGCCCGAGGCTTGTGACTGGTGGACTGGTTCTGAAGTGGGGGTGGTCAATGAGACTAAGTCCCCTTGGGGATCTGTGCTGGCTTGGGGCAGCTGAGTGTCAGAACGGAGTTGAACTGTGAGCCTACAGCTATGTTGGCCATCTGGTAGTGAGAATGGAAACCATAGGTGAAATCCCTCTGATCCGGTGCCCACACCACTCCACTGCCTGCTGGCACTGCCTGCTTTGATCCCCTTGTAGAAAGCCCACTCTCTGCCCTGGGCACTGGTGCATCAGCCTGTGCTGGAGTGTTTGCCCAGTGTGCATGTAGCCCTGGGCTCCACCTCTAGTGTCACGTTAAAAAAAGGGAAGAAAGGCGGTGGGGGTGGGATGGGGGGTGGGCAGAGGGATAGGAGAAAAGAGAAGGGAAGGGAGGTTAAAGGTAGAGGAATGTAGTAGGTAAGAGAGCAGGCACTCGAAAATACTCGACCCAGTACCTGGCATACAACACATCATCAGCAGAGATCTGAAGACAAATTCTGTGAATCAAAGGTCTGATCAGAACCATTAGCTCTGTGGCTCTGTGTCATATCAGCTTCTTGAGAAACCAGGGTATTTATTATTATAGCATTTTCCTTCTCGGTTCTTTTTTTTTTCCCCCAAGGCAGGGTTTCTCTGTGTAACAGCCCTGGCTGTCCTGGAACTTGCTTTGTAGATCAAGCTGGCCTTGAACTCACAGAGATCTGCCTAGCTCTGACTTCCATGTGCTGGGACTAAAGGCATGTGCCACCACTGCCCGGCATTTTCCTACATGTATGGCTTAGCTAGTATTCACCCTAATATTTTATTTAGTATTATTATTACTATTACTATTACTTTGGGTTTTTGGGACAGAGCCCTGGCTGTCCTATGTAGACCAGGCTGGCCTTGAACTCAGAGATCTGCCTGCCTCTGCTTCCCGAGTGCTGGGATCAAAGGTGAGTGTGGCGCTGCCACCACCACCACCAAGCTCTTACCCTAATATTTTGTTTGTTTGTTTGTAATTTTTTCTTCTATTCTTTTTTCCTCTCTCTCTCTCTCTCTCTCTCTCTCTCTCTCTCTCTCTCTCTCTCTCTCTCTCTCTCGGTCTCATGTAATCCAAGTTGGCCTTGAACTCTGTATGTAGCCCAAGTTGGCCTCAAACTCATGATCTTCCTTCATCAACCTGCCTACTGCTATGATTACAAGCAAATGCCACTATGCTGAGATTGACAGTCCTTTTATTAAGAACTAGAACCTCACAAATCAAAACCAAAGAAGCCTACAAAAAGTTTGCTCAGGGCCGGAGAGATGGCTCAGTGGTTAAGAGCACTAGCTGCTCTGCCAGAGGACCTGGGTTCAATTCCCAGCATCCACATGGTGGCTCACAACCGTCTGTAACTCCAGTTCCAGGGGATCCAACACCTTCACACAGATGTACATGCGGGTAATACACTAATGCACATAAAATAAATAAATCTTTAAAGAAAAAGTTTGCTCTCCAGAGGCTGAGAAAACCCCTCCTAGGCTTTTCTATTTGTGTGTGTGTGTGTGTGTGTGTGTGTGTGTGTGTGTGTGTGTGTGTGAGTTGTATGCACATATACACGTTTATCCACAGGCTTGTGTGTGGAGGCAGGGGGTTGATGCAGAGTACTTCCTCTGTTGCTGTCCACCTTATTTTTTAAGGCAAATTGATTTGATTGACTAGGTGGCCCCCAAGCTCCAGGGATCCTCCAGGCCCTGCCTTCCCAGCACTGGGATGACAGGTGTATTCCCTGTGTCTAGCTTTTTACCTGGATATTGGTGTCGTGGAATATTATTTTAACTAGGCAAAGATGTGTTACGTTTGTTTCTGCTGCCTTTGAACAATATAAAGATGTGTTACATTTGTTTGTGCTGTATTTGTACAGCCAATAGCTAGGCAGGAGAGGGGTAGGCGGGGCTGGCCGGCAGAGAGAATGAGTAGGAGGAGGAATCTAGGCTCGAGAGAGAACGGGGGAGAAATAGAGAGAGACACCTGGGGCCAGAAGCCAGGCAGCTGCGCAGCCAGACATGGAGACAGCAGGAAAGTAAGACATAGAGAAAGAGAGAGAGAGAGAGAGAGAGAGAGAGAGAGAGAGAGAGAGAGAGAGAGAGAGGGAGAGAGAAAGAGGGAAAGAAAGAGGGGGCGGTGGTGGCGCACGCCTTTGATCCCAGCACTTGGGAGGCAGAGCCAGGCGGATCTCTGTGAATTCAAGGCTAACCTGGGCAACAAAGTGAGTTCCAGGAAAGGCACAAAGCTACACAGAGAAACCCTTTCTCGAAAAACCAAAAAAAAAAAAAAATTTTAAAAAAGGGCTGGAGAGATAGATCAGTGGTTAAGAGCACTGGCTGTTCTTCTAGCGGTCCTGAGTTCAATTCCCAGCAACCACATGGTGGCTCACAACCCTCTATAATGAGATCTGGCGCCCTCTTCTGGTGTGCAGGCAGAACACTATGCATAATAAATAAATCTTTTTTAAAAAAGAGAAAGAGAAAGAGAGAAAGAAAGGAAGGAAGAAAGGAAGGAAGGAAGGAAGAAAGAAAGAAAGAAAGAAAGAAAGAAAGAAAGAAAGAAAGAAAGAAAGAAAGAAAGAAAGAAAGAAAGAAAGAAAGAAAGCCCCTCAGCAAAATGTAGATGAAGAGAAACAGGTTAAGTTATAAGAGCTGGTGGGACAAGAAGAAGATAAGGCTGAGCATTCATAACTAATAAGAAGTCTCTATGTCATGATCTGGGAGCTGCTTGGTGGCCCAAAAGAAACAGCCTGGTACATACTGGGACTCATTACCCAATCAGACTCAGTACCCACTGGGACTCAGGTCCTCATGCTTGTGGGGCAAACACTCTATTAACTGGTTTGCCTTCCCAGCCCCTATCGCTCCTTCTTGTTTACACACTGGGTTCTGTATAAATCAGATCAATTCAGATTCAGTGACAGAGACTTCCAATTATGGCAGCTAATGCTTAAACACTTTCCTTAGGCCGGGCGGTGGTGGTGCACACCTTTAATCCCAGCAGTTGGGAGGCAGAGCCAGGTGGATCTCTGTGAGTCTAAGGACAGCCTGGTCTACAGAGCCAGATCCAGGACAACACCAAAGCTACACAGAGAAACCCTGTCTCGAAAACAAACAAACAAACAAACAAAAAACTTTCCTCATTCAGTCACAAGTCCAGGACATCTGGATGGGCTGGTGTACACCTCATGGTGTTATGTGCCCAGTCTGCCATCCCTGTCACAACGATGGCTACCTCCATATTCCACATCCCAACCCCTGAGATGGGAGGAGTTGTCCTCTGAACATCCCCTTCTGAGGAGGCAGATTCTAGGGCTTACAATGTCAATGGTAAAATATTCCATGTGCCTGTTTTCCCACCGTGTCTATGAGGTAGAGGCAGGAGTTCAAGCCTAGCCTGGCCTATATAGGTAGATCCTGTCTCAACACTTGTCAACACACAGCCTGACCCATGGTGTGGTGTGGAAATTATGACTCCCAATTGACAATGACGTCTAGGGATCACCACACAGAGAGTGAAGAGAGGTCCCAATGTCATTAAGAAGTGCTCTTTTCTCCCTCTTGTGGCTGATTTATAGCCCACTCATTATTTAAGGGATCAAGCAGAAGTAGGTGGGAGATATCACACCACATGCAGGTTTTTCCGTGACATCTGTCTGCTCCTGGGTAAGCTCCCGGTGGTCTCTGATTTTGTGAGGTCACAATCTTGACTAGTAGCACAGTACTGGGCTCCAACCCCAGCACTATACACTTGCACATATGAGCTTGCACATGCAATTCCTTCAGCTTTCATGGGTTTACATTCTTTTCTTTTTTTTAATAGGCTAATGAGCTCCAGGGACCCACCAGGTTTCCGCCTCCTAGCTCACAATTGCTGAGAATTCAAGCACGCGGCTGCTACAACTCGGCTTTTACGTGGATTCTGGGATGGACATCAGATTCCCACCCTTTATTTATTTATTTTGGTTTTTCAAGACAAGGTTTCTCTATGTAGTCCTGGCTGTCCTGGAACTCACTACGTAGACCAGGCTGGCCTCGAACTCACAGAGATCCTCCTGCCTCTGCCTCCCGAGTACTGGGATAAGGGTGTGTGCCGCCATGGCCAGGCACAAATTGTACTTTCAAAGGGACGTGTTTGTGGTTCACACCACCAACCAGGAGAAAGATGGAGAGAAGGTAATGTCTCAGGCCTGGAACCAAGAACCTAAAGTCTCTTCATCCTGCTCTGATGGTGAAGCAGAGAGAGGATAGAGATGTATATTTACGTGACCAGAATGAAGCCCACCCCACCTGACCCCCACCTCAGAGGAGGCCTCCTCTCTCAGAAGAGGCTCCACTGCAGAGGAGGGAGAAGGAAGGGCCACGGAGGGGGTGCGCCTGGCCTCTGACCAACTGTGCCAGCGAGATGAGGCAGTCCATCAGTGATGACTCAGTTTGGCCCAGTTCCGTTCCTTGGGAGCTGACCTCTCTCTGCTTCCATCGCTACATTCAGAGCTGGGGCTCTGTGATTGGCTAGCCTGGGGTCACATGTTAATCCTGCATCTAGAGCGCAAGGCCTGGCACAGGAGGAGATAGTGGAGCAGGGAGGAAGAGGTGCCCGGGTGGTTGCCAGGTCGGAACTGGGCAGCCATCCCAATGTGCATGCAACTGTTGCCTTGGCCGAGTTTATGAGCCGAAGGTCGCGGCCGCCCTATTTTTGGAACAGCAGGAAAAAGCAACTGCTTCAAACTTGCAAAATGGTAACTTTCCACAAAAACAGCCTAGGCAGATTCGTGGGAAGGCCTCAGCCTCCTGCACCTGAACCTTGGAGAGGCGGCTACCTCAGGGGGTCACCACACTTTTAAGATCAAAGCAGTCCCAGGAGCAAAAGTCTTCCTGTCATTTTTCTCTCCTGCTCTGACAAGAACCAGGGTCAGGACAGAAAACAACAAAGCTTGTGCCCATGGGTCCAGGGCCACATCTCTACCTTGTGGTAGAAAATAGCCATGCAGGCATGAAGTAGAGCTCCTTCCTCGGGGCTCTGTCCAAAGTCGGCAGGAGAGTGTTCAGAGCTCAGGGGCGGGGGTGGGTTTGGAGGACTGGAATGTCCGTGGGTAGGTGAGAAGAGGCTTGTGGCTCCAGCCACACTCCGCCCCCAGACTTCATCCCCCACCCAGGCTACCGGAGTTTGGACGTGACCTGAAATTTGTACCACTTGACTTCAGCCTGAGTAGTTAATATCTAACCACCGCCCGTTTTAAATAGCCACGGCACTTGTCCAGGGGACATGCAAAAGCAGTTCCTGGGGCTGGTTGGGAAAAGAATGTGGGCTTAGTATCCACCTGCCTGGGTGCAAATTCCAGCTCTGGTCTCAGTGTGAGAGAGCACTCCCAGAGAGGGCTAGCTACATTTACAAGGGCCCACGTTAGGTATGAGCAGTCAGAGTCCCCTCAGGGTATGGGGAGTCCTCAGGACAAGGTGGGGGCAGATGGCAGGTGCTGTGGAAGCACCACTGAGTGAGACGGTGGAAATTCCCATAGATTTCCTGCCTTCATGATGTAGCTGAGGCATGCAACCCAAAGGGTAAGCTCTGATCCCAGGACTGAACCTTCATCCCGGAGCTAAGCTCTGATCCCAGGACTGAACCCTAATCCCTGGACTAAGCCCTGATCCCTGAGCTGAATCCTGATGCCAGTCCTAAGAGCTGCTCTTCATGGTGAGCCCTGACCCCTGGGTTAAACCTACTGCCTGAGCTGATCCCTGATCTCAGGTTGGAGACCTGGGCCGTTCTTGTTTCCCAGCCCTCTCCATCCTGGGAGGGCTATAAAAGGACGAATGTTTGTAGAATGAGGCCAGGCCCTTACGGCCACCCTTTCTGCTCTATCCCAAGCCGCACTGGGCCAGCGCTTTCCACCTGTGAGCACAGATCTAGCCACTAGTCTCCAAATGTTCCCACTTTCAAGTCAGCGGGGAGTCCTCGGCCTGCCTGCCTTGGGACCCTTGCACTGGCGACCTGCTCATTGGCTGTCCTGGGACAGAAGCATCCAACTGTCCTCAGAATGCACATGTGACACACCCAAGTATGTGTGTCACTCCTGAGGGTAAGTGTCCGCCCAGAACCAAACGGAACAGCAACTAGCCGATAGCCTTAGGGCTATAGCTGTCTTTTTCTTGGATGAAAGAACTCTGGGCTTAAAGGTCAGCTATTCCCCAGCAGGGACCCTCCAGTGGGACCTAGGGGTTTAGATCCCCAAAGGCCTTCTTCCCCAGCAGCTCTGGGCCTGATACTGTTGCAGGGGTGACCTAGATATCAACCCTGAAGGTCCCCAGTGCCCTCGCACCTACCCGTAAAGACCACAGTACAGCTTCCTGCTCTTGTTTTTCTTTTCTTTTTCAAAGTTTTTCGAGACGGGGTTTCACTGTGTAGCCCTGAATGTCCTTTAACTCACTCTGTAGACCAGGCTGGCCTCGAACTCACAGATCTCACTGTCTCTGCCTCCTGAGTGCTGGGATTAAAGGTGCGCCGTGTGCCACCACCACCCGGCCCCTGCCACTTGTTTTTTTATTGGTCCATGAGTAGGGGTGGCAGGAGGCAGGTGGGCTCATATCTTCAGGCGAGCAGAAATGGGCCGGTTCACATGCTCAGGGGACTCCAGGAAGGCTTTGAGCTTGGGTCGGGCTCTGAGGCGGGCCACATAGGCGGAGAGCAAAGGGTAGTCATTCAAGTAACCAGGATACATGAGCTCATGGTTCAGGAGCAAGTCTAGCAGGCGGTAATCAGCAAAGGAGATCTATGGGACACAAGTGTAGGACAGGGCTTGAGCTGGGGCTGGAGAGAGAGAAGCTCCACGGAGCTAAACACTGGACGCTCCCTGCCTCCACCCCTCCATCGGGGAACTTGGCCTCAGTTCTGAGAAAGGATCTGATATTGAGTAGAGTGGGAAAGGTCTGATCCAGTGCTCACCTGGTCACCCACAATGAAGGACTGGCCACCCTTGTTCTGGGCCAGCAGAGTTTCAAACGGCTTCAGGAGTCCTGGAAGTTCCTTGAGGTACTGGACCTTGGCCTCCTCCTGTGGACAGAAGTGACCCCAGCTAGGGATGTGCAGCCAGACTGAGCAAGGTGATCTCCTTTCCTGACCACCCTGCCTGGCGCTAGCCTGCAGCCCGTACGTACATAGTTATGGAGGAACTGCTGTCTAAGGTGCTGGATGAGGTCTTCCAGGCCATCGTTCACCATGTCCACCAGAGCTGCTTCTTGCTGGTCTCTGCCGTAGAGCCCTGGGTCAGGAGGCAGGCGGCAGGCTCAGGTTCTGGTTCTGTATTCGTCCCTAAATACCCACTCGGACCTCAGCCTGGGCCCTCCGGACCCTACTCTCTAGCTTTGCTTTGGAGGTCTTCCCTGCCTACCTCGGCCACGACACCTTCACAAGGGAAGCGTCTACCAGCTCCCGGGGCCACAAGCCACTGAAGCCCAGGCCTGTTTTCTGAGCCACACCTGTCACCTGGAACTGTCACACCAAGGTAAGACAAAGACTCTGGTTTGTCCCTCCCCTAGAACAAGCTGTCTAAGGACCTAGACAGACTAGGGTATGAAGGTTGCTATCCAGACGTATCATCAGATGCACAAGGCAGATGAGAAGATGGCAGGCCCCAGCCCAAGGCCTCAGTCCGCTCTCTGGCTCCTGCAGAAGTTGGAGTTGGCCCGAACAACTTGCACTACCCATCTACTCCCAGGTTACCACGTTTTTATGGAACTCCAGCATCCCTTTCCTAACGAGGCGCACAGAGAACAGTGCCATTGCTACCTTCCTGCCATTCTTCAGACAGGCTGAGGCCTCCTCACTGTGACTGTGGCTTTCCCAGACTCAGGCATGGCCAGATTAGGAAGAAATGGGCAGGAAGGTCTACTGGGAAGTATCCAGTCCCACTGTATTGTCACACATAGAAGCTGGTGGCCTCAGCCGGGCGGTGGTGGCGCACGCCTTTTATCCCAGCACTCAGGAGGCAGAGGCAGGTGGATCTCTCTGAGTTTGAGGCCAGCCTGGGATACAGAGCAAGATCCAGGACAGTCACCAAAAGGCACTACACACTACACACTACACACTACACAGAGAAACCCTGTGTCCAGAAAATAAGCCCCTGGCCGTGCACAGACAGCTCAGCACCACACCTGGGAGCCTGGAACCTTCCTCTGGGGTGACCCACTTGTCCTTTATCCAGGTAGGATCTGGTTGCTGCAAGTGAGGCAGCTCGAAGCCCCAGGGCATTTTGCAGGACATCTGTCAGGTGTCTTTCAGGGCTGAACTCCAGGACTCACCAAAGGAGCGGCCCAGGTGCCGCAGGATGGCATTCGATTGGTACAGGGTGAGGTCTCCATCCTGGAACTTGGGGAGCTGCCCAAACAGCTAGGAGAAGACAGCTTTGTAAGGGGTGCTGAACCTGGCTGCCCCCAACCCTAGTCACAGCACCCTAAGGCTGCGCCCCAACCCCATCCCTGCTGAAGTATAATCACTCACACAGGAAGCCTTGAGTGTACCCTGCCCCCAGGCATCCAAGGTCACCACCTCCTCCTTCCAACTCTGGCCCTGGTCGGCTAGCAGCATGCGCATAACCTCGCAGCGCCCTGTATTGGGGTACAGGACAGGGACTGGGGAACACTGAAGAGACCTGGGAGAGTTTGGAAGAGTGGAAAGCCGACAGGGGACTGAACCGAAAGGCTAGCTTCGGAGCTTCGTAGGGAGGGGAGAAATGTGGTAGAGGCCATGTCCTAACAGTACCTTGGAGAGCCGGGACCCAGCCCCACAACGGCCCAGGAAAGCAAGCGTGATAAAGTGCAGCGGCCTAAGGGGGCTGCAAGGGCAGTCGTGGCCCCACCAACCACGGCTGTAGTCCCGCCCCAAGTCTCGGTCCCGCCCCAACACGGCCTTGGCCACGCCCCTCCGGCTCGACTGGAGCCCCCGGAACGCTACAGCTTGTGCCCTTCATCTTGAAAGCACTGAGTCCACACCTCGGGAGGGGAAATAGACGATGGTGTAAGGCGGCACTAGGAGAGAGAGACAGAAAGCATGATGAAGAAACCTCGTGGGGGTTGGGGGTAGGTGTCAACTCTGCCCAGACCCCGCCCTCACCGCCCAGACCCCGCCCTCACCACCCAGCTCCTACTTTTGGACGACGCAGAGCGGTGCAAGCTTAGCTGGAAGAGAGGAAGTGACCCAGGGCCTTATATTTACAGCGCAGCTCCGCCTCCTCAGACCTCCCACCGTGCCCCAGGAATATGCCGAGTCACCAGGCAAAGGCCAGGCCCCGAGAGGGGGCAGTGCGGACCAGATCCACCTGTACCTCTGCAGTGCTGTACTAGACTGGGGCTTTGCAAGAGGCACGTGTGCTAAGCCTCACACGTTCACACACCCAAAGCACACGGTTCCTCGTGTCCTCAGGGGCTTGGACAGTGCTTTGCACACATGAAGGTCTCCAGCCAACAGCACATAGTAGATGCTCAATAAATGCTCGTTGTAAGATGTCGCCCGGCACCTTTAATCCCAGCACTCAGGGTGCAAAGGCCCCCAGCTCTCTGTGAGTTAAAGGCCAGCTTGGCCTACACCTAGAACACCAGGACAGCCAGAGCTATACAGTGAGACCTTGTCTTCTCAAGAAAAGAAAAGAATAAGGAAATTTTAACAAATGAACTATCCCCTCCTGTCTTGGTGATACTGTAACAGAAAACTCTTAGGCAGCAAAGACTTCCTGCACCACATCCTCAAGACTAGCACTGTTCCCATTTTATAGAGACGGGAACAGAGAGGTAAAGTGGCATGCCCAAGGTCACACAGCTAGTGAACAGGATTCACACTGGCTCGGTCTGGCCAATTCCCTGGGAACCTCACTTTTTTTTTTTTTTTGTTTTGTTTTGTTTTGTTTTTTGAGACAGGGTTTCTCTGTGTAGCTTTGCGCCTTTTCCTGGAACTCACTTGGTAGTCCAGGCTGGCCTCGAACTCACAGAGATCCGCCTGGCTCTGCCTCCCGAGTGCTGGGATTAAAGGCGTGTGCCACCAACGCCCGGCTGGAACCTCACTTTTTAAGCCCATTACTCTTTTCTCTTTGATACCTTCTTGTTGAAGAAAACCAGAATGCGTCACTTTAAAATATGCTCCTACGACATCAAATGTATCTCTGAGGCTGCCCATGGTGGTGCACACCTGGACCCTTAGCATTTGTGGGGTCCAAGAAGGAAGGTCACAGGTGAGACCAGCCTGGGCTGCATCACCTTTTCTGAGCAGGAGGACAGGTCTCTCACTGGCGGGGCGCAGGGTAGGCTGGTCGGCCAGTGAGCCCCAAGGACCATCCTTTCTCCTTCACCCGTTCTGCCTGTTGTTTGTTTTGTTTTAATTGGGTCCTGGGGGGTTCCAGTCAGGTCCTTGTGTTCACAAGGCAAGCAGCTGACAGACTGAGCCGCCTCCCAAGCCTGGGAAGCTAATTGCTTGAGCCCAAACCTCATCAGCCCAGAGGAATCTGGAGACCAACTCCACTTGCTGGTCAGTGGAACCGCAAGCCGCCGCCTGCCTTTTCTGCCCAGTTTCTCCCATGACTTACTGCTTTTATAGTTTTTGAAATATGTTTTCATCTATTTATTTTTGAGGGTCTCACTATGTAGCCTGGCTGGTTTTCCCACAAAACTCAGCAAGGCTGAGGGAAAGCATTCCATGCCTCCAGTATGGTGTCTCCAAACCACTTCCTGAACGCGTGTGTCCTATGCCCTTTCCATACAGGCCAGATGTGGGGTCAGAACAGAACAGAATACAGGAGAGCTCAGGCCTACTGGCATGCCCAGGACCCTAGCCAGTTCCTTGCAGGGTCTCTCGATGGAGGCTCTCAGTAGGTCAGAGCCACAAGGAAAGTGGAGGGGCAGAACCATCCATCTAGAACTTGGGGGGACCAAAATGACCTCATCAGGAGAACCCCAACAACCAAGGCTCATGCTGGGGAAGCCCTTCCCCTCCCTTGAGCCCCCGGCTTTGTGGGGCTGGGAGCAAGTGGAGGAGGTGGTGCCAGAGCCAGGCTCTCATCCCTGGCTCACAGCTGGAGGAACATCTGCCCAGCACGGAGCCGCTTACTAAGAGCTTTCATAGAAACGATCTCATTTCATCTCCCATGCAACCCTGGGAAGAAGTTAAGGAGGAAGGGAGGGAGGGAGGGAGAGAGGGAGGGAGGAAGAAGGGAGGGAGGGAGGAAGAAGGGAGGGAGGGAGGCTTGTTGCCATTATGCAGGTGGGACATGGTGTCTGCAAGACATTCCTTCATTAGGTAGAAGCATCACAGACTGTGGAAAGCAGGTGCTATAGTTTGAATAGGTGACCCCAAAGGTCTGTGTATTAAAGACTTGGCTGTCAGACTGTGTGGTACTGTTAGGACAGTGATTCTCAAACTGTGGGTCATGCTCTTTACATTACATTATGATTCATAACAGTAGCAAAATTACAGTTATGAAGCAGCAATGAATTTTTTAGTTGGGGGGGGGTCACCACAGCTTGAGGAGCTAGCTGTATTAAAGGGTCGCAGCATTAAGAAGATTGAGAAGCACCACTTTATAGAGTTCCAGATGACTGCCTGAACTCACAGGCCTTCAGTTCTACAAGCCCAGACCTTGATCTGGCTCTGGGGTCACCCCAGAAGCACATCTTGGACAGTTCAATGGACCAAGCAGTTCCCTCTGTCCATCCCCAACATCTAGATTGTGTGTCTATCCACACCTGTTTCTAAGACAGTTTAAAGGCACATACAGCCTTGGTTTATGTAAAATTTACCCTTATATAATGGATGTTCTGTGGGTTTTATTATGTGCAGCACTGAGTAATTGTCACCAAGTCCAAAACATTATCATTGAGCCCAGAAAGAAACCCCATGGCCGTTAGCAGTGGCTCCGCATCACCAGGGTACCGAGGCTTCACTTTTCTGCCAGAAGAGAGGGCGCTGTCTTTGTCACCAGAGGTGTTGCAGCTGACAGTCAGGGGGATGACAGACACATCTTCAGTCACGTGTTGATTAGTGTCAGTCAGTGACATGGGGGGGCACCCACTTTGCTATGGTTTCCACCCTAAGCCATGATTTATAAACAATATAACCCAAGAGCTTGAGAGATGGAAAAATTGGGAAGTGCTTGTGGTGCCAGCTTGAGGACCGGAGTTTTACCTCCAGGACCCATGTAAAAGACACGGGTATGGTGGCATGTAGTGCAATCCCGGGCACGGGAGAGACGGCAGGTCTTTGGGGTATGCTGGCTGGCAGGTCTACCCTTCGCGGTGAGTTCCAGGCCAGTGAGATATCCTGTCTCAGGAAAGCAAAGTCGATGGTGCAGAGGACACTTCTGACATCCACATACATGTCACACACACACACACACACACACACACATACACACACACAGACACACACAAAGACACACACAGCTACACACAGAGACACACACATACACAGACACACACATGTGCACACACACACATACACACACAACAAACACACACACTCACACACATAAGGATAAACAGATTATAACTCAGGCACCGTGGCTCACACCTGTAAGCTCAGCACTGAGGAGGCTAAAGCAGGTGGTTGCCATAAGTTTGGGGCTAATCTGGGCTACATAGTGAGTTCTAGGCCAGTTTGGGCTACAACGTGAGACCATGTCTTTAATATATATATATATATATATATATATATATATATATATATATATATATATATAATCCTGCACTTATTATCTACCTGCTTCCATTCATCTGTCTTCCCATCTATCTAGTTATTAACAAACATTCAGCCCTCAGTCCACATACTCATTTCCCCAGGCAGCTAGCCTCCACGAGCTCATCCAACCCCATTTTCATCAGCCCTTTCAACATCTGTCTGTGCCATCCCCGTCTATCCACCTACCAGCATTTGTCTCATCAGATGTCATCCATCTACCCATTTGTACATCCAGCTATCCAATGTCCCCTCCACCGACCCAACTGCCTATCCATTAACTGTTTGTCCATTCATCCCTCCCTCTGTCCACCTATTGATTATCTATCCTTCCAACTACTACCACTCAAATGTCGGTATATCTGACCATACATCCCCCCATCCTTCCTCTCCTCCATCCATTATCCACCCATCTACCCAGTGCCGAAGGTGCTGCTCCTGCCAGATAGAAGGTTCTAGAAGCAAGGCTAATCTCCTGCACCGAGCACTTGGAGCTGACACACTACCGACACCACCCTCTTGCCGTCCATCCCCTCTGTAGAGGCCACTGACCCTTTTTGTGCCTCCTGAGGGCCTCTGCCCAGTGTGCCCTGACCTATTGATCAACAACCCTGGACCCCAGGGCTGGAACCTCCGTTTGGCTAAGTCAAATTGAGGTCATGGAGATGAGCTCTCCAGGACACTGCTCCCTGAATGCAAGCCAGGAGGGGCTTCCAGCCAGGAGACAAAGCCTTTGTCCCTGTAGAAAACTTTCACCCACTAACTTGTGGCCACCGTGGACTGCACTTTGAGACACACATTTCTCATCACTTCCTTCCTAAAGGCAGACACAGGTTAGCCTCCATTTTTTTTCTTCTTTTCCGATAAATCACTGAACGTACTGAGCGGTGCATGCCTACAATCCCAGCCGCCTGACAGAAGGAAAGGAGAAAGAAAAGAGACGGGAGAGGAGACAGAGCTGGCAGTGGAGCTCACTGGTCGAGCATTTGTCTAGCATGTGTGAGGCCCTGAGTTTAATCCCCAGGGCTGGAAAAGATTGAAAAGAGGGTCACAGGGTAAAGAATTCCCCAGGGGGCCCAGCCTATCAGCTCCCTCTAAGATCTTGGAGAACTCGGGGGAATGTTTTCAAGGATGTCCCTGCCCAGTGCAGAGGGGCTGAAGAAAGTCACATGCTGAGTCACTGGGAACAATAACAAGATGTCCTTCCCCACCTTGACCGCCTTGGCCAGAGTCCACACACCTCTCAGGCTTGACCTCTAAGCTGAGTGCACAGTTCCCTCTTTGTGGAGGCCACCTACAGCACCTTATCTTGTCTCCAAGCACAGCAAGGCCTCCTTCTGACAGCCTTTGGGACTGTCCTCGAATTTCCCATCAACTGTAGTCCGACATTGCTGAAGGTGCTGTTCCTACCAAGCCAAAAGTTCCGGAAGTGAGGCTGGCTGCCTGCTCCCAGGATCAGAGGGTTCAGGGCTGACCCTCAACCGACACCACCCTCTGATGCCCCCATCTCTTGCTGCTCATACCTTCTACAGAGGCCACTGGTGCCCTTCCCTGCCCCCTGAGGCTTCTGTCCAGTGCTAACTGAGGGTTCCAGCACCCAGACACTGCCAGGTCACTAGTGATGACTGTCGGCCTCAACCAGGGCTAGCCTGATGTCAGCGGACCCAGCCTTTGCCTTCCTCTTACCTGCCTGGGTGGATGTTCCCAAGCACACACAGACAGCTTGGTGGCCCTTGTTTGAGTTAGAGTCACCCGAAACTGGAGTCCTTAGGGCAGGTGGGGTCTGTTATGTGGTCCCAGCTGCCGGCCTGGGACTAGATACCACCCTGGGGTTTCATGTAATCCAGGCCGGTCTAGAACTCACTATGTAGCCAAGGATGACCTTGAACTTCCGATTCTTCTACCTCCACCCCTGGGTATTTTACAGGTGTACTCCACTATGCCTGGTTTATTGGGTACTGGGCATTGAGACCAGGGTCTGTCTACCTGCTAGGCAAGCACTCTACCTAGTGAACTAGAGGCCCAGCCTCTCTCTTTTCCCCCATCCCCTGGCCTTGATGTTTGCAAGAGAGTCATTGATGGATGATAGAGTCACCAGCTCAGATGGCAGACATGGCGTGGGATCTGGTTCCCCGGGACAAAGGCTGGTGCAGAGGGCAAGTGAATAAATCATGAGGGGCCCGCAGCAGGCCAGCAGGCCACAGCTGACCTCATTCTGGAAGTGAGGAAGGAGTGAGCAGCTGTGTGGTGAGTGGCTGGGGTGTGGCAAGGGGGAAGGAGGTTTGGTGGCACCTCTGCCCTTGTTCCTTGAGAAGAACTTGCAGGTCGGTGGGGAGGTCCACACGGGAGGTGGGGAGGTCCACACGGGAGGTGGGGAGGTCCACACGGGAGGTGGGGAGGCAGAGGTTGGAACACGGGTGCCATAAAAGAGTAGGAAGGTCAGACAGACAGAACAAGGTGAGAAAGAGCCTCCAAGAAACAATGAAAGGGGCCGAGGGGAGCAGGCAGGGGCCGAGGGGAGCAGGCAGGGGCCGAGGGGAGCAGGCAGGGGCCGAGGGGAGCAGGCGAGAAAGGTAAAGGCACAGAGAGAGACTGCAGAGCCTGAGGGTCATGGGAACACTGCTTGACCAAGACAAAGATGGTCGTTAGCAAAGGCAAAACAGATGGAGAGTGAGCAGGAAGATACTTCTCAGACCACCAGCCAGAGACGTGCAGACAGGACATGGGGACGGAATGAAGCCAGCCAGCTTGGGAGCCCCAGGATGCAGTCTGAAGTAGAGGAGTTGTACAGGAGGAAGGTGAAGATTTCAAAGGTGTACAGTGGGAGGGGCAATGGAAGAAGACAGTGACTTTAGGGGAGTAGGCTCTGCTAACCTCCAGAGCCAGGTGTGGAGATATATATCCACACTGAGCCCCCTACCTACAGGTCGAGACCCAGCAGGAACAGAAAAGATACCACACCCACGTCCATGGCCCTGCCTGAGGGCCCGGCGGATGGCAGCCTCCCTGAAGGGGACTCCAGCCCATCCACAGACACGCCAGGACCCAGCCAGGACCTAGCCAGCCCCACTGCCCGCAGGCGGGCCCTCCTCCGTGAGCTGGAGGCCCAGGTGCAGGCTGCCTATGGGCAGGTAAGGGGCAGGGACTATCCCTTACTAAGGGACCCCACATCCCAGCTAGAAGTAAGACAGACCTAGGGCCAAGTTCATACCTAGGTGACCAGAGGGGTCAGGAGAAGTTAGGGACCCATCTGCCCTCTCTGTTGATACTGAGGGATCCAGTCAGTGCCTAGAGCTGACCTTTATGCAAGGTATCAAACACTGGTCCCAGCACAGGGTTAATGAGCCCTGAATGGAGACAGGGTCCTGGCACAGAGACTTCAGACTGGGCCAAGGTAAAAGCAGGTAGGCCCTCTCTCCAAGGACTTCATCCCCCAGCCCCCAGTTGCCACTCAGGGAGAGCTGGGATCCAGCTGGCCCAGGCACGGGGTGCTAGCTTCTTCTGTGGGGATCCAAGTCTGCTTCTGAAGGTGCTGATTGGGGAGATTAGTGCAAGTCTGAGAGGAGAAGGGCTGGGGGGGGGGGTGTGCAGAACACCGGGAGGCTGTGCCTTCCAGGGGCCTTGACTCTGAGTACCCCCCCACACTGGCAGAGATACTCAGAGATAATCCCGGATTGGATTAGGGCCCAAGCCCCAGGCCCAGGGCTCCCCGCCTGCCCACCCGCCCCTGATCTTGCCCACAAAACCCCAGGAAAATCCTCTCCAGTGCTCCAGGCTGTCCCTGGAAACAGCAGGGGGCTGGCAGAATCCACAGCATCCTCCCAGGACTCAGGGCCTGGCATGGTTCAGGGACCCATGGGGAACTGTGCCAAGCGGCCCTGGCGCCGGGGGCCTAAGGTAGGAAGACCAAGGGGAGACCTAAGGCCAGAAATCTGGGTGGCCCCGTGTGCTGGGCAGGTAGTAGACGGAGACTTGGAGGTGCTGGGCTGGGTTAGAAGTGGGCCACGGGCTTTGAAGAAGGTAAAGGAAGCGTTCGCATACATACCTGTATGCGTTCCTTGAAGGAGCTGTTTTCCTGGACAACACTCCCCCCCCCCCCCCCCCCCCCCCCCCCGCAAGCCTTGGCTAGGTCTCCCCTGCTAAGTTAATAGGCCAGCTGCCCGTTCTGTGCAGACCCTGCTCTCTCAGCCTTGGCCAGGGTGACCAGAGCTACAGGCCACAGGTCACAGGTTTCCACAAGGACCTGGCCAAGGCCCTCACCTCTTAGAGTCGAACCCTTCCAGCCCAGGGTGTTACCGGGTCTTGTGTAGCCAGAGGCCCCGCCCCCTCTGTCAGGCCCTGGGCTCCAGAGAAAGGAGCCCCTGAGAACTGGAGAGGGGTCGGGGGAGAGGGGACATTGCTTCAGCTCATGGCTGGCTTTGCTACAGGAGCGCTGGCAGTGGCCTGGAGCCCCCCTAGGGGACTCCAGCCCCAACCCCGGCCCCAGAGTTGAGGAGCAGGAGGGCACACAGGGCTACTCGGTGCTCGGCAGCCTGGTGGGGCCAGCCTGCATCTTCCTCCGACCCAGCATCGCCGCTACCCAGCTCGTATGTACAGTCACCCCTCTGCCAGCCTGCCGCTCTGGTCCCTTAGCCTCATCGCTGCCCGAACAGGAGGGAGAGGCTGGAGAGGACGCCATGCAACCCCGGGGTGGGGGGGCCGAGCGGTAACTTCAGAAAAAGTTAAGAGTTCAGGGAGCCCCCAGAGCCATACCAGGCATGGGGGGTGGGTAGGGACCCAGAGAAACAGCCACCCAAGGGTTGGGGTGCAGCCCAGTGGCAGAGCACTTGCTTATAGCAAGGCCAGGGTTATACCCTCATCACTGCAAAAATAGAAAAGGAAGTACTTCCAAGAGGAAGATGGCTAGAGGTGGCCGGCTCCTCAGGAGAGGGACAGGGGACAAGGCAGACTTGCAGTGGCACTGAGGCCAGCTGGGTTGAGTCTGTCTGACCCTGGGATCTACCTCTGTCAAAAGGAGGCACGGACCTCAGGAGACAGTGTGGGAACAGGGGTCCTGGGGGTCCCCTGGAAGGCTGCAGGGAAAGGGAACCCCAAGACACTCAGGCAGGTGAGCAGGACTGGGCAGACTATGGTACAGGCCCTGGGTGTGCTGTGGTATGGGCTGGCTGACAAACCCCAAGAAACAGAAGGAAGGTGCTGAGGCCCGGGTGGGCCGAGGAACCCCTAAGCCGTCTGTGCCCTGCAGGACCGGGAGCTGAGACCAGAGGAGATCGAAGGTAAAGGGTTCAAGGAGGGAGGTTTGGGGCTGGGGCCTCTGCAGGGTCCAGGAGGGGTAAGAAGGTCATGGGGTGAGAGCGGGTAGGGAGGGGTGGCGAACCCTCCCTTCTGCTGCTGCCAACCCCTTGGGCTCAGCGACCACACTGGTCAAGGGCTGCTTTCGGTTTTGTCCATCTGGCTGACACTTCCTGGCTGCTCACTGTAGGCCTGGTCCCTCACTGAGAACCAGGAAACGCTGCGAACCCGGTAGATGAGGTCCCCACCTTCTGAGATGGCTGCCGCTGCAGCTGTGTAGAGCACTCAAGGAAACCAATGCATGCGCTGGAGGGAAGAGCAGGGACATCTTCCTGGAGTAGGTGACGTTGAACCAGAGGAGGAGAATGTAGCCACCCCGAGGTCATAGCTTTTCTGTCTTTCCTCCCTCCCTCTCTTCCTTCTCTTTTTAATCCCCTAGAGCAGAAACTGACACATAGCTTCTTAAACATTTCACAAGAGAACAAAATTTTAAGACCATATGTGCAATGGCCCTGAGACAACAAATAGGAACTGAGGCTTAAAAGCAAGAAGTGGTTGGAACAAAGGGAATAGCTGGGCTGGTCCCAGATGGCAGCCAGGGAGGGTTTGGGGAAAGGACTAACCTCCCTCTGCCCGGCAGAGCTGCAGGTCGCCTTCCAGGAGTTTGACCGAGACCAGGATGGCTACATCGGCTACCGGGAGCTGGGTGCCTGCATGCGGACGCTGGGCTACATGCCCACGGAGATGGAGCTCATCGAGATATCACAACAAATCAGTATGTACTTCAGACCCACCCACCCCCCTACTCCAGCCCTGGCCCAGACCCGAGGTAGCTGCATGGGCTGTTCCAAGAGTCCAGGGCATAACTGTCATCAAAAGGAGAGCTGCCTCCTAAGAATGACTAGGAGAGTGGGGAGGCTGACACAACCCCCCCACACCCCCCACAACTCCCAACCCCCCACCCCCACCCCCGTTCACCAATAGAGACTAAAGCTCAGAGAGGTGAAGTATTTATCTAGAGTCACACGGAAGAGGCTTGGGAAAGAACAGTGAGTCATAAGAGCCCGGTGGAGGACAAAGTCCCACCAATAGCTGAAGATGATGCAGCCATTGGTACCCAGGGATGAGAGCTCATCTATGCCATGTAGGAGGGGGCCAGGGGCCAGAGGGAAGGCAGTGGGCTGGGGAAGGCAGGTCAGGTGCTAGGCCCGGGTCTTTAATGGGCGGATGTACCCTCAGGTGGTGGGAAGGTGGATTTTGAAGATTTTGTGGAGCTGATGGGCCCCAAACTGCTGGCGGAGACTGCAGATATGATTGGCGTGAGGGAGCTTCGAGACGCCTTCCGGGAGGTGCACCTGGGGCGGAAGGGGTGGAGAGTGGGTGAGACGGTGGGGCTGCAGGGGGGTGAGAGGCTGAGTAGATGTAAGGCTCAGTCGGTGACCCCCCCATGCCCCCATCAATGCTGCCCCAGTTTGACACCAACAGAGACGGCTGCATCAGCGTGGGGGAGCTCCGAGCAGCCCTCAAGGCCCTGCTAGGGGAGCGCCTCAGCCAGAGGGAGGTAGATGAGATCCTCCAAGACATCGATCTCAATGGAGACGGCTTGGTTGACTTTGAAGGTAACGCCTCCCCGGCTTAGCTGTATGTGCCCTGGAAGATTCTAAACCATCAGTTCTCTACCTGTGGGTCACGACCCCTTCGGGGTTGCATATCAGATAAATATTATGATGATCAGATAACATTATGATTCATGACAATAGCAGAATTGCAGTTATGAAGTATCAATGAAAATAATTTTATGGCTCCTCACCACAACATGAGGAACTGTATGAAAGGATCACAGACAGCATCAGGAAGGTTGAGAACCACTGATCTAAACAGACCCGGGTTAAACATGGAGGATCAAGGAGGCAAGGCTGTTATACTCCCTACTGTCGAGAGAAGAAACTCCTGTTAATTCTCAGGAAAGCTGAAGTGCTCACTTAGGAACAGGAAATGGAGAGAGCCAAGATTGTAATCTGGGCAGCTGAGGCCCCTCCTGCCTGATTCACAGATGTCTTTGAAGGTCTCCTCAAGCACACTCTAGCCCACCCTCGGGCAGGCACATCTGCCATCCCCAGTGGAGTCAGGAGGGCAGACCTAAAACCTTGGCTTTGTCCTGGCAGAATTTGTTCGGATGATGTCTCGATGAGCCTGTATAGAAGCTGGAGTGGACCAGCCCGGAGGAAAACAGCCTCTGAAGCGCAGAGGATCCCATGTGTTCCTTGAAACTCATTATGTACAGGACTGTGTGTCTCCTCTCCATCCCTGCCTGGGCACAGTGCCCTCTCCTGTCATCACCCCTTACCTCTCCCTGGTTCTCTGACAATAAAGCATCTTCCAGCTTGTGGAGAAAGAGTTTCCCCCTACTTGTCCATCCTGGAGGCCTGGCATGTGACCCCAAAACTCAACTCCTGGAGCTGGACTTTCTAACCACAAGTCACCTCAATTGTGAACTCCAGGAGGTATGGAGATCCCCTCTTCTTCCTTTCTGGATCCTGGGCTCAGCCCAAAGCAAGTGCCAAAAGGTATCTCTGAGCTAGGCATGCTGGCACGCACCCTTAATCCCAGCTCTCAGGAGAAAAGCAGATGGATCTCTATGAGTTCGAGGCCAGCCTGGTCTACAAAGTGAGTTTCTGGCCAGCCAGGACTACCTAGGGAGAACTTGTCTTAAAAACAAACAAAACAAAACAAAAACCCAGACATCTTTGGGCTGGTAAACACACACACAAACACGTGCATACACATGCATGTGCGCACACAGACATATGTACATGCACACATCAGTGCTTCTGAGTTCTGTGCTTGAAGTTCCCAGGACAGAGACCTTCTCCCAGCTCTGTCACATGTGTTTTACTGCCACAGGCTGAGAGGGGCGCTGCTCAGAGCTCAGCCTTCACCGTCCAGGAGGGAGGTAGCAGACAGATGAACCCCCCAGGCTGCGCCTCCGTCTGAAAGCTGGGACTTCCTTCCTCCGGGAACCCCCAACACTTCCCGAGCACAGTGGGAAGGGAATAGCCTGGCCAGCCCTGCCCAATTCAAGGCCCATCTAATGGACAGTCTGTGTTGGGGGGCCTTTTAGGTCAGTGTAACCTAAATCTTCATGCTACTAGAGACTCACATCTCTGCACAAAGAGCCTTCACACAAAGGTCTTGTTCTAGCCCTTGGATGCTGGGAAGCTGTGGGTCTCCATCCAATGCCATTTTTGTCTTTTTCCTGAGACAGGGTTTCTCTGAGTAGCTCTGGCTCTTCTGGAACTCACTTTGTAGACCAGACTGGCCTCGAACTCACAGAGGTCTGCTTGCCTCTGCCACCCGAGTGCTGGGATTAAAGGTGTGTGCCACCACCACCCAGCTTGTAGAGATATTTTAATTTAACACTCTCAGGTCTAGAAGCTGAGAAGCCCAAGATCAAGACTTAGGCAGAGGCAGGAGGCAGTGACACACACTGTAACCAGCACTCAGAAGGCTGAGGCAGGAAGATCAAGAGTCTGAGGCTAGCCTCAGCTATATAGTAAGACCCTGTCTCAAAAAGGGGAAGGAAGGGCAGTTGGTGTGGTGGTGCACGCCATTAATCCCAGCCAGTCTAGCCAAAACAGGGGGCTCCAGGTTCAGTGAAAGACCCTGCCTCAAAAAATAAGGAGCCGGTGGTGCACGCCTTTAATCCCAGCACTTGGGAGGCTGAGGCAGGAAATCTGTGAGTTTGAGGCCAGCCTGGTCTACATAGGGAGTTCTAAGGCAGGACTACATAGAGAGTCTCTGATGATAATAATAAGGAGAAGGAGGAGAGTGGTTGGGGAAGGCATCATTGCCAACCTCTGACTCACACACACAGTAAATAAACTAAAATGGCTAGGAGTTGGGGGCACACTGGTCCTCACAAGGTGGTCTCAGGCGGAGCATGCTGGCAGGCCCAGTGCCCTGAGCAGCAGCCTGGGATCTGGACTCTGAGGTGCCAGGGCTGGCTTCAGCAGCCTCAGCAGCACCCACCCATCTTGCAGATCCCAATTAATCCTTAATCCTCAATTAAGTGATCCCTCCTGCCAAGCCTACAGCGCCAGTCCCGTGGCTTTTTCCGGAGCTGGCACAGGTGGCATCACCCATGAGAAGATGTCTCTGCAGGAGCTGGGGGTGGCAACCACCACAATCAAGGGGAAAGCAGGCAGCGTCCATCGCCCACTGCCCCCCCAGGCCCCTCCCAAGCCTCTGTGGGTGGATGGTGAAGGCCACCAAAGAAGATCTTAGTCACTGTGTGTTTGCTGACGCTGAAAGTGCTCATGGATCCCCCAGAGGTCATGTGTGCCCCCCGACACACACGCACAAAAAGGCCTCTAGTACAGATGTCCCAAAAGATCCTGGTTGGAGTGGGTCAGGGCCAAGAGGGGAGCCAAAGGTAGGCCTACACTGGGGGCAGCGGGGTGCTGTGTGTGAGCCTGGGTTTCCCAGTCGTTAATGTGTGCTTCCCTGGGAACACGTCACTGCCTGGCTCCCAGGGCTCGGGTGTTCTGTGGCCTTTGGCCTTCCAGGTCAGTGGTGGTCCACTCCCAAAGTGGCACTCCTTCTCTATCTGTGAAACAACCAGATTCTCCACTTGCTTTCCATGCTCCGTCTGACTTCCTACATGAACATGAACTTTTTTTTTTTTTTTTGCGGGGGTTGAGGGGTGTTGAGACAGGGTTTCTCTGTATAGCCATGGCTGTTCTGGAACTCACTCTGTAGACCAGGCTGGCCTTGCACTCAGATGTCCATCTGCCTCTGCCTCCAGAGTGCTGGGATTAAAGACTTGCACCACCATGGCCCCAGATGAACTTTTAAAATTTATGCACATTAAAGTCTGCTCATTGACAAATATTCAGTGACTTCTAACGACCCTGATAGAATCATATGAAACAGTTTCACGCTCCTTAAAACACTACCTAGACTTAACCCTGCCCCACCCCCAGACCCTTTATCAATCCTATGACAGCTAGTTACCTGCTAGTCTAAGGATAATTTCCCTTTTCTAGCATGCTGTACAATCGGAATCATCCACGCTGTAGCTTTTCCAGGCATTTCTTTTACTTAGCACCATGCACTTAAGATTTATGTATGCCGAGCCAGGCGATGGTGGCTACTGCTGGTGGTTATCTAAAGCTAGGTGGCTCTTTGTTTATTTATTTACTTACTTACTTACTTATTTTTTCTATTTTCAGCTTGATACAATACAAGTTCTTATCCTAATAGTGAAATGTTTCACTGAGGCTTGCCCAGTGATTGAATAAAACCAAAACTTATTATAAGCCACAGTCATCCTAGGGTCCCCCCTGCTATGTAGCCTCCCTGGATCTGTGGGTTGCAGTCTGGTTGTCCTTTGCTTTATATCTAGTATCCACTTATGAGTGAGTACATACCATGTTTGTCCTTCTGGGTTTGGGTTACCTCACTCAGGATGATATTTTCTAGTTCCATCCATTTGCCTGCAAATTTCATGCTGTCATTGTTTTTCTCTGCTGAGTAGTAATCCATTGTGTATATGTACCGTATTTTCTTAATCCATTCTTCAGTTGACGGGCATCTAGGTTGTTTCCAGGTTCTGGCTATTACAAGTAGTGCTGCTATGAACATAGCTGAGCATGTATCTTTGTGGTATGATTAAGCATTCCTTGGGTATATGTCCAAGAGTGGTATAGCTGGGTCTTGAGATAGATTGATTCCCAATTTTCTGAGAAACCGCCATACTGATTTCCACAGTGGTTGTACAAGTTTGCACTCCCACCAACAGTGGAGGAGTGTTCCCTTTGCTCCACATCCTCTCCAACATTGACTGTCATTGGTGTTTTTGATCATAGCCATTCTGATAAGTGTAAGGTGGTATCTCAGAGTCATTTTGATTTGCATTTCTCTGATGACTAAGGATGTTGAGCATTTCTTTAAATGTCTTTCAGCCATTTGAGAATCCTCTGTTTAGCTCTTTAGCCCATTTTTTAATTGGATTGTTCAGTATTTTGATGTCTAGTTTCTTGAGTTCTTTATATACTCTGGAGATCAGTCCTCTGTCAGATGTGGGGTTGGTGAAGGTCTTTTCCCTTTCTGTAGGCTGTCTTTTTGTCTTATTGACCGTGTCTTTTGCCCTACAAAAGCTTCTCAGTTTCAGGAGGTCCCATTTATTAATTGTTGCTCTCAGTGTCTGTGCTGCTGGTGTTATATTTAGGAAGTGGTCTCCTGTGCCAATGCGTTCAAGAATACTTCCTACTTTCTCTTCTATCAAGTTCAGAGTAACTGGGTTTATGTTGAGGGTTTTGATCCACTTGGACTTGAGTTTTGTGCATGGTGACAGATATGGATCTATTTGTAATCTTTTACATGTTGACATCCAGTTATGCCAGCACCATCTGGGGAAGCTACCGTTGGTGGTGAGCTAGAGTTAGGTGGCTCTTGCTCTGATCTCTTTGGCTTTAGCTCTATAATTGGGTCTGTGTTTCTTATTTAATAAAACTGTTTAGAAATTCGTCAGCACACTTATTTATTTATTTATTTATTTATTTATTTATTTATTTATTTATTTATTTATTGAAACAGAGTCTCTCTACGTAGTGCTGGCTATCTTGGAACTTTCTGTGTAGACCAGGCTGGCCTCAGACTCAGAGTTCCACCTGTCTCTACCTCTCCAGTGCTGGGATTAACAGCATGAGCCACTAAATCCAGCTGTTTCTATTCACCTATGGAAGGTGTTATAGTTTGTAAATTATTTTTGATACAAAGTCTGGCTATGTAGCCCAGCCTGGCCTCAAACTCATGGCAATGGTCCTCAGTCTCTCACTGATCTCTGGGATTACAAGAGGGTACCACACAGCACCCCTAAAGCTTGCATCTGAATGTCTCCCCAAAGGGGAGGGTTCGGTTCCCCAAGCTCATGGCACTGCTTGCTAGGGGTGGTGGAAGCCCTGGGATGTGGGGCCTCCTAAGGCGAGGTCCCTGGCATTGTTCTTCTTCTTTTTTTAAATATAATTTCCTTGTTGTTCTTTGGGAATGTCACATCATGCACCCTAATTCCACTCACCTCCCAGTTCCCCCTTATCCTCTCCCTAAGCCCTTCAGCAGCCCCCCCAAGAAATTAAAAAAACAAAACAAAGCAAGCAAACAAACAAACAAAAGCAAAAATAAAAAATCTCTTCAATGCTCCATCTTTCCCGTCTGTCTGATACCTCTTCATTTGTCCTGTGGCATTGGAGCGGTGTGCCACACAGTGTACTCTTTAGTCCAATCAGCTTTACTTGCAAGTGTTCATTGCAATGAGTCCTTGGTCTGGTTCAAGGCCTCCGGTTTCTGGTACACCATCATCACTGGATCCTCACTGGAACTCCTCTGGGATATCCCGAGGCTGCCCCAAGTCATGGAGATCCTGTGGGGGCCCTTCCACACCATTAGTTCCTTCACAAGCTCCAGGAGGTCCTAGATGGGGTAGATGTTAGGGTGGGCCACTGGGTGTGGTGATACTTGGCTTGTAATCTAAGAAATAAAGCTTACCTGAAGATCAGAGGACAGAACAAGCCACTAGATTAAATAGAGGCCAGGCAATGGTGGCACACACCTTTAATTCCAGCACTTGGGATCACACACCTTTAATCTCAACACTAGGAAGGGTGAGACAGGAAATGATATGGCTGGGCGGAGAAAGGCATGTAAGGTGTGAGGAGACAGGAACTCTCTCTTTCAGGCTGAGGAGTTAGTGAGGTAAGAGGTGGTGGCTGTGGCTTGCTCTGCTTCTCTAATCTTCAGGCAAAATTTATTTTATCAAAATACTACCACAGACGGGGGGCTGGGGGTGGAGTCTGCTCCCCTACGCCCATGCCATCAGGGTCAGTTCTCCTATGACAGGGCCAGCTAGCTCTCTTGCTGCAGTGTCTCGCAAGAGGCAGGGCCAGCTTTCTCAGGGCTGGTGAAGGGCAGAGCTGGTTCAGCAAGGCCCTCTGATCTCATCACACATGGTTTCTATGGCCCCTGAGGTGACGCAGGCCACAGATTTCAACTCAGTCCCCAGCTGCAGCTAGACACGGCCCTCACCAGCAGCTGGGTCCTGGAGGACACCATAGCCCCAGGTGGCAGCACAGGCCACCTAGATCAGCATGGCTCCAGCGGCAACCCTTGGACACCTACACAACCACAGTGGCAGCCCAGACACCAGGCATACTTGTGGCCTTTGGCGGCAACATGGATGTCCACAAAGACCCTGGCTGTGGTAGGGCCATGGACCCAGACATGTGGGCACTGTTCTTGGAGGGGACACTGCCTGAACAATTCAGATCCTGGCTCTTCCTCTTTATCTGTTTTTGATTCTCACACACATGAAGTGAACATGTATCCTCTGACACAGGCTCCACCTAGGGTCGAACCGCCAAGAACTGAAACCTGAAACCATGAAACACACTAAGCTTCCTCCTCCTGACTGCCAGAGCAGTGAACACCGACGAACACAGAGCTCATCTGCACCGTTGGAGGTCATGAACTGCCACAGACAGTCATGGGAGCATATTTTGGGGGACAGACATTTTCAAATCATCTGGGTCAACACCCAGAAATACATTCTCTGGGTCACGTGGTATGACTATAGCTCTGGAAGAAGCTGCTGGAGTACCTTCTGCAGGGGCTGTGCTATTCTGCCCACCCACCAGCTGTGCAGGAGACCTCCTGTTGCTGATGTCAGCAACTGACCAGAGCTGATTCTCTAACAAGGGTGTCCAGGCGGCCCCTAGCTCATCCATTCAGTTTTTTTTTTCAACATTCTACTATAAAACTTTACATGGCTGGGTGGCAGTGGTGCACATCTTTAATCCCAGCACTCGGGAGGCAGAGGCAGGCTGATCTCTGTGAGTTCGAGGCCAGCCTGGTCTACAGAGCGAGATCCAGGACAGCCAAGACTACATAGAGAAACCCTGTCTTGAAAAACCAGAAAAAAAAGGGGGGGTGGGGTGGGCTGTGAGTGTAACGACCTAGCCAACTCTCCAGCCCTAAACTTTACAAACGTAAAATGTGGAGAAATATACAGAAATACAAATTGGAACCAGCAAAATGGCTCCGTGGGTAAAGGTGCTTCCTGCCGAGCCTGATGACCCGAGTTTGTTCTCTGAGACCCATAAGATGGAAGAAGTGAACAGCTACCCAGCTCCTTCAGGTTGTCTTCCGATCACACATGCACCATGGCACACCCACCCCACACAAAATAAATACACAAAAAAATAAAAAATTGAAAGGGACTGGAGAGATGGCTCAGTGGTCAAGAGTGCCCAGTGCTCCTGAGGACCTGAGTTCAATCCCCAGCACCCCCATGTTGGATGACTCTCAACTACCTGGAACTCCAGCTCCAGGGGCTCTGACAGCCTCTTCAGGCCTCCTCAAGCACCTGTGCTCACCTGCGCGCACGCGAGCGCACACACACACACACACACACACACACACACACACACACACACTCACAGAGGAACGCACAATTCCAGGCCCTGGGAGGGTTCCCTTGACAAACTGGCCAAGGGGCCTTTGCCATCTTCCCCCAAGCGAGCAGAGTCTGCTCTGGGTAGGCCACAACTGTCTGCTCTAACATCCCTCAGATGCCTCGTTCCTCAGCGAGGACCCACTTTCTAAGGAGGAGGAACATGTAAAATCCCTGTTCAGCCCCATGGTTACTTCCCCCGAACACAGATGTTAGGGCTGAATGTTGTGTGTTCCCTTAGACTCAGACGCTGAAGCCTCGGTCCTCACTGTGGCTGAGTCTGGAGGTCGGTCTCTGAGGAAGTAATCAAAATGAAACGAGGTCAAAGGGCAGGGCTCCTACCTAGAAACACTGTGTAGGGCCAGGAAGAAAGTCCAAATCAGGAGCTCACCAGGCTGGTACCCTGACCTCGGACTTTTAACTCCTAAGCTGTGCAAAAATAATCTGTGATTTAACTACTCAGTCCATGGCATTTTGTTTGCTTTGGATATTAGTCAGCCCCAACTGCTGAACATATGGAGCGATGGAGAACGCAGGAAGGCTTAAGGTTTGCAAGGAGAGGGACTGGGACATTCATAAAGGAATATTTCAGCCGGGCGGTGGTGGCGCACGCCTTTAATCCCAGCACTCGGGAGGCAGAGCCAGGTGGATCTCTGTGAGTTTGAGGCCAGCCTGGGCTACCAAGTGAGCTCCAGGAAAGGCGCAAAGCTACGCAGAGAAACCCTGTCTCAGAAAAACCAAAAAAAAAAAAAAAAAAGGAATATTTCACAGGAGCTGCTCTTCACACACACACACACACACACACACACACTGGAGTCTTTCCCACAGTGCAGTTTCCTGGCACACTTGGGGGAGATCTTGGGTAATCTGACCAGCACTTTTTTTAGACAGGATCTATGTATCCCAGACTGGCACTAAATTCATGATCCTGCAGCCTCACTTGAAGTTACAAGCACTCATCACCATGCTCAGTCCTTATTTTAATTATGTATTAGAGAATTCTGAAGAGGCATTGATTAAATGCCATGATATATATATTTAATTTCAGGTTTTGGGGGGTTCTGCTTGTTTGGGTTTTTGTTTGTTTTGTTTTTCTAGACAGGGTTTCTCTATGTAGCCCTGGCTGTCCTGGAACTCGCTTTGTAGACCAGGCTGGCCTGGAACTCACAGAGCTCCACCTGCCTCTGCCTCTTGAGTGCTGGGGTTAAAGGCACTTGTCACCACTGGTTTGTTTTTTAATAGTCTTAAAAAGGAAATTTGGCCGGGTGGTGGTGGTGCACGCCTTTAATCCCAGCACTCGGGAGGCAGAGCCAGGCGGATCTCTGTGAGTTCAAGGCCAGCCTGGGCTACCAAGTGAGCTCCAGGAAAGGCTCAAAGCTACGCAGAGAAACCCTGTCTTGAAAAACCAGAAAAAAAAAAAAAAAAAGGAAATTTATTTAGCTGGGTGTTGGGGTGCATGCTTTTAATCCTAGCACTTAGAAGGCAGAGAGGATCTCTGTGAGTTCAAGACCAGCTGGTCTATATAATGAGTTCCAGGTTAGCCAGAGATGAATAGTGAGAACATCTCTCTCTAAATAAATAAGAAGAAAAGAGATTTATTTTTGTCCACTAAGAACAGAAGCAGGCATAGGGTCCACTGGAAATGCAGTTACAGGTGGTTATTAACTATGTGAGTGCTGAGATTCTAACCTGGGTCCTCCGGAAGGGCAGCCTATGCTCTTAACTGCTGAGACATCGCTCAGCCTCTTATTTGAGGTTTGTAAAACAGAGCTGGGGGCTGAAGTAGTTCTGCAGACATACATACCGGCAAAACACTCATATTCATAAATATTCTTAATTTAAAAGTGAATCGATTTAAAGGAAGTAGAACTAGATGGCCAGACTCAGGTGGGGGCTTCGTTAGTGGATGAAGTTAGAAGAATGAATATCGCAATCAGCTCAGCTCGGTCCACATGGGGCCAGCTCTCATCTCTACCTTTCTGTAACTTCCTGGTTTGCTTTCCAGGGATTATTGTCTCCGTGTTTCAGGTAAGGAAACAGGCACTTTAAGGCAAGAAACTCTGTGGCGTGTGCCTGTAAATGCCTAGCATTTGGGAAGTGGAGGTTCAGGAGTTCAAGGTCATCCTCACCTACACAGTGAGTTCAAGTTCAGACTGGGCTACTTGAGACCTTGTCTCAATCCCACCCAACCCTCCCAAAGGAGAGCCCAGGAAGAAATTGCTAATGAGGGGGCTAAGGTTCCGACCAAGGGCCTTGACCCAGGTCCTGCTCTTGCCCCAAAGCAGTCCTGGATGCCGGGACGGAGGTGGGAGGCTTAGGGTGCAGGTTTCGAGAGGTGTCGTTGGCTGCCCTGGACCCAGCACCTGTCTAGACCTAAGACTGAAACCAACCCGGAGAAAGAGCGTAGTGATGACTTTGGCAAGGGACCCGTTGCCATGGGAACAAACGAAGGCCTGAGGCGCGCGCATGCGCACAGCCTGAAAGGGGGCGCTGAACCGGTGAAAGGTGACGTAAAGCGCCCGGGGTGGGGCGGAGGGCTCACACTGTAGGAGCTGCAGCCCTTGGTGTTCACAGCAGAGAGAAGGCGCGAGACGGTGAGGACGGAGGGTGTCCGGCGCCCGGCCACACGCCATCCGAGCGAACCGCGAGGACCACACCGGCCCCGCTGCTGAGGCCCCGCCTCTCGGACCTCGGGACTAATCGGATTGAAAGCGCGCCGGCCCCGGGCCCCGAACTCGCCAATTGAGGAGGGCGGCAGTCACCGCCCAATCCGGGGCAGACAGGTGCGAGGTCCGGAAGGTGCAGGCCAATCGGCAGCGGTTGCGGCCTGCGGGGGCTGGGCTCAGCCAATGAGGAGGCTCGAGTGACAGCTGAGCGCGCCAATCGGGAGTGAGGAGCGGTCGTGCCCGCCCGCCCTTCCGGCCGGAGCTCTATTTACCAGGGGCGTGCAGCCTGCTTGCCAATCAGAGTGCGGCTGAGCGGCCGGACAGCCAACCCCGGAGGAGCGGCCGGCTGGCGGCCGCCGCACCTAGGAGTTGGGATGTCCTACAAACCCATCGCGCCCGCCCCCAGCAGTACCCCCGGCTCCAGCACCCCCGGGCCAGGCACTCCGGTCCCTACAGGTGAGGCTCCAACTCCACCCTTGCTCCCCTTGTCCGGGCAGTCGAGGTCTTGGAGAGGAACGGCTCGAGTTTTGCAATACGGGGCCTGCTGGGCGAGCCTTGCTCAGCCTCAGTTTGCTGGGCTGTGAAGTGGGCGTGGTCACGGAGAGATTGTAGGTGGAGCGCAGGGGGAGGAGTGGGCCTCTGAAGTTGTTCGGCGTGGAATGAAGAAGCGTGCCTTTGGAGACAGTCAGGCGAGCGGTCCAGGGAGGGGAAGGCTGTGACGAGGCCCTTGCCACACGCTGACCTCCTCTTCCTCGTGCTTTTGCAGCCGGAAGTGTCCCGTCGCCGTCGGGCTCCGTGCCAGGAGCCGCAGCCCCTTTCAGGCCACTGTTTAACGACTTTGGACCGCCCTCCATGGGGTATGTACAGGTGAGTGTGGCCACGAGCTTGCTTATGGATGAGGACAGGAGGTCCCCTCGGGGTCTGAGGTCACTTCTCTGTCTTCTTTTGACAGGCGATGAAGCCGCCTGGTTCCCAGGGCTCTCAGAGCACCTACACGGACCTGCTGTCCGTCATAGAGGAGATGGGCAAAGAGATCCGGCCGACCTATGCTGGTAGCAAGAGTGCGATGGAGCGCCTCAAGAGAGGTGAGTGAAGACACGGGCCCGCCCTTGCTCTGCCCAGGACACCAACCCTGAACATTAAGACATTTCATTAAGGACCCCTGGGCCAGCCCAGATTGGGTCAGAACCTCTACCCAGACAGGTGTTTCAAAATGAACTCGAGCAGGGCGGTGGTGGCGCACGCCTTTAATCCCAGCACTTGGGAGGCAGAGGCAGGCGGATCTCTGTGAGTTCGAGGCTAGCCTGGGCTACCAAGTGAGTTCCAGGAAAGGCGCAAAAGCTACATAGAGAAACCCTGTCTCAAAAAACCAAAAAATGAACTCGAGTCAGCCTCCAAGGAAGTGCCCGGGACCTCAGGGTGATTGTGAGGGTTAGCTAAACCTTTAATCTCATCCAGCCGCATTAGAGTAGACCTGCTCCTGCTGAACCTTGCAGGGGGTGGGGGAGTGTCTGCCCCAAAGGGTGTGAGTGGTGGCTGTGGAAGGTTGCTGAGACCCCGTTTGTTATTTTCCTGTCCTCACCTCAGGCATCATCCATGCCCGGGCACTGGTCAGAGAGTGCTTGGCAGAGACAGAACGCAACGCCCGCACGTAACAGGAAGCACCTTGGCCTTTTCGTCGGGACCTTTCCGGCCACTGCAGAGCACCTGCTTCTCCTTGGCCTTCACCCCAAGTTGCTTCCTATCCTGGGCTTCCTGTCCTGTGTCCCTCGGTGGGCGTCCTCCAGGAACCAGGTAGCAGATCTTCCTCCAGTTGGCTCTACAAACTGGGCCCCTCCCTCTGCAGGAGTGAGCGGAGAGGCCACCGTGGGTCCCACCCGTGACCTGCTCACAGTGCTGGGCCAACTGTAGCCTGCTCCTGTGTGTGGCCCCACCACATCGCACTTACTTCTTAACTCTGTAGTCCAGGCTTCCTCCTCCCTGTCCAGCTGGAGTGCAGCGGGTCTCCCTGCCTCGTCTCTGGGGCCACAGCCAACTTTTTTTGGTGTGTCTTTTACTAAATATGCCCTTTTTATATAAATAAAAGATGATTTGGAGTCATTCTCTCAGCTCTGAGCTTTTCTGTGTCTGGTTCCTCTGGGGAAGCTGGGTGGCCCCGGCAGGAGGGGAATCGGGGAGGCTGCCTGAACCGAGCTGTGCCTTCCCACCCAGTCCATTGCCACCTCGGGCTCTGCGCCTTCCAGCTGGGGGAGCCGCTGAAAGCAGCTTGGCCAGTGGTGGGCACGCCTGCATCATCGTGCGGTGCCACCAGGGGGCAGCGCAGGACCTTGGCTGCCTTCGCAGCTGGAGGCACCGTTGGAGAGCCACAGCCTGGAGGGCCCTTCCTCCGGATTGGCAGGCATGCCTGGCAGGGTGGAAATACCAGTTCACTTAAGCCTCTCCCTCGAATGCCCTAAGGCCCTTACACTACCTTCCGCTTTAAACTGTCCTTGGAAGGCACTGCATAGACCGGGTCTCTTAACTCCTCGGGGAGGCAGGTAGATGTTCCCTTCCCCCAGCACCTGGGCTTGATGCTGCCATCCGCTGTCCCGACAACTTCCACCAGGCTGGGTGTGGCTCGAGGAGCCAGCCTCGGTGTCTTGGCCTTTGTACGGAGTCGGGCCAGCTCAGATGGGTGGCCAAATTTGAGACCCTAGCAGCCATGAGTAGGGAAGGACTTGGGCTCCGTGAAGGGGATGGCCCAGAGAATTGTAGTGACAGAGACCTCTACCTGGGTATGGAGCTCAGTGGCCCTGAAATCCCAACCCTAGACCAAGGGGAGAGCTACCAGTTCCTGGCTAACTTGGAGATGCAGCGTTTCCTCTACCCTGGGACCCAGCCATGTCCAATTCCACCTCTTCAACACACACAGGAGGGCTGCCCTGGCCGGGCCAGGGTGGGAAATGAAACCTCTGGGTGTCCAGACAGCACAGAAGTCAAGAACTGTGGCATTTGGGCACCGGCCTCTTCCCCATCTGCCTTGGAGAAGGAAGGCAGGGGCCTGCCCTGCTGCGCTGCGGGCGGGGCTGCCCCGACCCTGCCGGGGTGGGGAGGGCTCGCTGGGCCCAGGAAGGGGGCGGGGCGGCCGCAGTGACGCGGCGGGGAGGGACAGCAGGGGCGCCGGCGGGCAGACCGGGAAAAAGGTCGGGACTATGGGCCCGCTCTGCGCCTCCGGAGGGTCGGGCTCCATCTGGAATCCGAGGCCGGGGCTGGGGGCGCAACGGACTCCAACCTTGGGGCCGGCCGCCCCTGCCCGGGCCGGGTGAGGGGCGCCCGCCAGAAGCTAGAGGTGAGAGGGGACATCGGTGAGCGGGCGGGTCAAGAGCGCGCCTGGCGACCGGGACGCTGAGCAGAGGGAAGTGGGGACAGAGGGCCTCTCGCCCGCCCGCTGGGTGGAAGGTGGGGGCAGGAGGGGTGTCTGCAGCGGAACTGTGGCGCCGGGCCGGGACGCAGGTGGGCAGAGCGGGCCTCCCAGGGCGGAGGCCGGAGAGACCGTTCCTGCACCAGCCCGGAATGGGCAACCTCGTGGGAGGATGATGGGGTGGCTGCAAGGACGAGTGGAGAGTCGGCGCGAACCGAGGGTACAGTTCAGGACCCGGGTACCCACTAGGGTGGTGAAGGCAGGTTCGGGGGGCGCAGAGGGGTTTATCTGGCACCGAGAGGTAAGTTAGCATTGGCAGAGTTGCAGAGGCACATGGGGCCGCCCCCCATGAGAGATACCTTGGGGGACGAGGGTTTAGGTGGACGTCTGGGAGTGGGGTATACGGAAACCCCACTGACTCGAGGGGATGAAGTGGTGAAGGGGGCGGGTCCCTAAGGTTCTGGTCTTAGAAAGCGGGCGCGGCTCGGAGGGATGCTGTCTGGGGAGGGCGCTGGACGCGGCCCCGGTGAAGACGCGAGGCTGGCCTTGCGGCGTGTCGGCCCGCGTCCGCAGCTCTGGGGGGCCCGCGTCAGTGCGCGGTTGCCATGACGACAGGCGGGCGGGGGGGCGGGGGCTGCGTGGAAAAGAGGTCAGCTCTGAGCCTCGTTGCTGCTCCGGGCTCCGGCGGTGCGGGAGGCAACACTGGGTTCGCCTCTGCCTCCTCCGCGGTGGGCCCGGGCATGGGGTTCCACGACTCAAGCCCCTCGGCGGGCGTGCAGGGCTCGGGATCGCGCACCGCCGCCCTGCTCTGACTGCCGCGCGGTGCCCTGCGCTAGGAGGAGAGGAGGCCGCACGCGGTCAGCGGAGCGTCTTCAGGATGCTCATCAAGGAGTACCACATCCTGCTGCCCATGAGCTTGGACGAGTACCAGGTGGCCCAGCTCTACATGATCCAGGTGAGAACGGTGGGGAGGGCTGTACTGGAGCCGCGCTTCACGACGGAGTGAAGCAGGAATTCACAGGCCGCAGGGGGTTAGTCCCGCTGGATGCCCCCAACCAGTTCCGTTAGTGGGTTCTGTAGGCCAGAAGAGGAAAAGACATCCTTTGGATATTAAAGCAGAAGGGAGGGACAGGGGGCAGAAGGGCAAGAAAGGCCATCGGGTGCTTCCCATCCATTAAATGCCCAGCCTGCACAGCCCACATATGGTCTCCTTTAATCCTAAGAATCTAATCCCGTGGGGGAAGGGAAAGCAGTCTGTGAGGAGACTGGGGAGCCAGGGACACTAGCTGGTAGGTAGCTTAAGCAGGAAGGGGTTCTGGGGAAAAGTGTAGAATCCTAGCATTCCCAGGAGATCAGAGGGGTGGCAGGTAGATCAGGCCCCCAACTGTGGCAGGGACGGGGCAGGCAGGAACTGGATGATGAGGAAAGGCATCTGGCCTTGGGCTGTGAGAAAGATGCTGGATCAAGACGAGCTATCAGGGCTTCAGGGGTCTGGGCCAGGTCTGTTCCCCAGACCTGTGGAGTATGAGTCTAGGAGTGGAGAAGGCTCCCTCCCACCTCAGTGGGCTTGAGTGAACCACTTCTGGGCTTCAGAGCTATAAAAGGACAGCTGCAGGCCCTCACACTCTGAAGGACGTCCCAGGAGCTGGGAATAAGGTCCCAAAGGGAAGGGGCAAGTCAATTCTGTGGAGAGGTGGACTTGCTGCTACTCCTGAACATATTCATTACGCTCTACTACCAAGCCTGCACCAACTTTTCTGCTTTGAGTCCCCCTGTGTACACACACACCACATGTGCAAGGCCATGGTCATGTTGTCCTCTCGGTCAGATCTTCTGTGACCACCTTACGCATTCAGCTCTTTACCCTTGGTCATGCTTTTCCTCAGAGCACTCACTCACTTCCTGTTTTCTGTTTCCCTCTGCTACAGCCTAAGTTGTGGCAGGTGGAGGTTCTGTTTGTCAACAAATCACAGTTCTACATTCCAAACAATCCACGACCAGATCAAGTGCTAGGTTGTAGAACCCTATGGGAACTGGGCAGGACCTGTGATCCCAACCTCAGGAAGTTGCAGGGACCGGAAAAGGAGGCTGTGCAGGCTGCAGAGCTGCCTCAGGAGTTAAGAGCACTTGCTGGTCTTACACAGAACCTGGATTTTGTTCCCAGAACCCATAGGGCAGCTCATAATCAACTGCAACTCCAATTTCTGGGGGTCCAATGCCCTCTTTGGGCACCAGACAAGCATGTGCTGCACATACATATAGGCAGGCAAACACTCATACATTGAAAATAAACAAACCTTTTTTTTAAAAAGGCTATGCATAGAACTAGAACCAAGCTGAGGACCCCAGGATTTAAGCTAGGGCTGAGGTCCCTCTTCTCTGTCCCGGACTGCAGAAAAAGAGCCGGGAGGAGTCTAGCGGTGAGGGGAGCGGCGTGGAGATCCTGGCCAACCGGCCCTACACGGACGGGCCTGGAGGCAGCGGGCAGTACACACACAAGGTGTACCACGTGGGCTCCCACATCCCAGGCTGGTTCCGGGCACTGCTGCCCAAGGCTGCCCTGCAGGTAGAGGAGGAATCCTGGAATGCTTACCCCTACACTCGAACACGGTGAGTGTGGGAGGTAGGCACAGGCTGGGGACTGTTAGGGAACCAGTGCTTGTGGACACGGCAGTGACTTTCATACTGCCCTCTGCCAGGTACACCTGCCCCTTTGTGGAGAAATTCTCCATTGAGATAGAGACCTACTACCTGCCTGATGGGGGGCAGCAGCCTAACGTCTTCAACCTGAGTGGGGCTGAGAGGAGACAGAGAATCCTGGGTGAGGCCTTCTTGGGCCCCCTGCTGATGTTAAAGCCCCATTTCTGACTCTCACCTTCCTGTCTCTGAAGGGCTTTCCTCCTAACCCCTGGGGTGGGGTGGGGAGTAGAGATTAGACCGGGGCTTGGTTTGCTCAGTGCTGGCTGAAACCTCTTCAGACACCATTGACATCGTGCGGGATGCGGTAGCCCCAGGAGAGTACAAGGCAGAAGAGGATCCCCGGCTGTACCGCTCAGTCAAGACCGGCCGAGGGCCCCTGGCTGATGACTGGGCACGGACAGCGGCCCAGACAGGACCTCTCATGTGTGCCTATAAGCTGTGCAAGGTTGAGTTCCGCTACTGGGGCATGCAGGCCAAGATTGAGCAGTTCATCCATGATGTCGGTGAGCATCCAGACAGGGAATACCCAGCATGCACTAGGCCCATGTTTGGAACCAGGAATGCTCCCATCCACTGGGGACATGGCAACATGAAGCCGTCATTTCCATCTAGGGTAGAACACAGAGTGGGAGGGGGGTTGGGGGGAGTAGTGTAGCCTGGCTAGGAGTCAAGGGAGCCCGCTTTGAGCTACCTGAAAGAATTAGGGACAAGAAGCTGGCAGCATGGTCTCCGAGGCCCATGCTGTCTCTGATACTCAAAGATGTTGCGGTCTTTGTGAAGTTCCTGAGTTTGGGAATACTGTGAGGCTCTCAGGAGGGGTCACCAGCCCTCACAGGATCGGCTGAGGATTGCAGGCTAAGAAGCACTGATTCCGGGACCCTTGTCCATAGGGTGCCCTCCTTTCCCCAGCACCCAGGGTCACAGCTATGGCCCTGATGCTGAAGACCCAGTTCGAAGCCTCTTCTGAACTGACCTCCCCACCCCACCCCCAGAGCTGCTACCCAGCCTTGCTTACTTGTCAGGTCCGAGAGACCATCCCTAGGTGCTAGAGTTCCGTAGTCTGGGTTCTACTTCATCCACTGCTGACCCCCTGTGGCTGTTCCAGCAAGCTGTGAGCCACCTCAGCATCTGAATGTTCCTTTCTGACCCGAGAAGGAGGTGAGGGTAGTGACAGCAGCCAGTGCTGAGCGTCGGGTCGGCATGTACCAGATCCTTGAGAATTCTTTTACTGCAGGACCTCCTGTAGCTCCCATGACATTCCTATAAGAAGGGCTACTGCCATTCCCATTTTGCAGACAAGGACACTGAGTTTAGAGAGTAATTCAGACTCCCTGTTATGCATTTGGAAAAAGACCAAAAAGTACAAATGAGAAAGTGAAAATCACCAACATAGAACCTCTATTAGGATGCTAATGCTTCTCCTTCCAGAGGTTTGCAATTCAGCCATTATTACTTTACTTCCTAGGTTCTTCGGAGTCTCTTAACTTTATTTCTCTCCTTAAGATGAAAATATCCCAGAATGGGTATTGTCTTTCATTCCACCCTCTGAAGACTGCCAGAATTTCCATTAACTATTAACACCTTCCACTAACCATGATGATTTCATTAACTGTTAACACCTTAATTAACGGTTAGCTGCTCAGCAGAAGTCAGCAGGAAGCCGCTGAAAGCAAGCCACAAGCCTTGGTCCTGTCTGCTAGAGTGACGGGGTCAGTGCTCAGAGTGTCCAAAGAAATAAGAAGGAACAGGGAGACAAATGCCCCCGTCTCCTATCCTGCCCCCTAGATAGCACAGACCCTGCTCTACCGCGTGGTTCTTGGTGGGCTGTATGCTTAAGGGAGCCATTACCTAACCTGGCGGACCGGGCATGTGGCTGCAATGGTAGGGAAATGGTGGTGAGAGGCACGGTTCTGACGCCTGGGGCATCTGCAGGTCTGCGCAGGGTGATGCTTCGGGCCCACCGCCAGGCCTGGTGTTGGCAGGATGAGTGGATAGAACTGAGCATGGCTGACATCCGGGCTCTGGAGGAGGAGACTGCTCGCATGCTGGCTCAGCGCATGGCCAAGTGCAACGCTGGCAGTGAGGGACCTGAGGCCCAGACCCCTGGGAAAGCCAGCACTGAGGCCCGGCCCGGGACCAGCAGTGCTGGCACCCCTGACGGGCCTGAGGCCCCTGCCGGCCCTGATGCCTCCCCAGATGCCAGCTTTGGGAAGCAGTGGTCCTCATCCTCCCGTTCCTCCTACTCATCCCAACATGGAGGTGAGACGGGGGGTACAGGAACCAGGGGTGGGAGGGAGCCACTCACCCCACCTGGTCTCCCAAGCTGAAGCCCAGGTGGCCCTGCAGGTGGTGTGTCTCCACAGAGCTTGTCGGAGTGGCGCATGCAGAACATTGCCCGAGACTCTGAGAACAGCTCCGAGGAAGAATTTTTTGATGCCCACGGTCAGCATAGAAGCCATATTTATGGAGGGTGGGGGTACTGGAGAGTACCTAAGACAAGACACCCCACCCCATGACACAACCCCTTGTCCCCTCAGAAGGCTTCTCGGACAGCGATGAGGTCTTCCCCAAGGAGATGACCAAATGGAACTCCAATGATTTTATCGATGCCTTTGCCTCCCCAACTGAGGTAGAGGGGGTACCAGGTAAAGACCTCATTTCAGGGTACCAGACACTAGCACCCTGTGTGCAGCAAGGACTCAGAACAGCTCAGCCCTGAGGAGTGTCAGTCTGGAGAGAGTTCTCAATACTCAGATGGCGAATGGATGGATAAAGGGTAGAATGATGGATGAGGAAAATGCAGACAGGTCCAGGTGGCACCAGGGAGACTCCTGGGTATTGAGGAAGACTTTCTGTTGGGACTGATGTCTATGCTGGGGCTTAAAGGATTGAACCAATGCTGTTCAAGAGAACTAAGACGTTGGAAATGTTCTAGGTCTGAGCCACCTCATGTGGTAACCATTGGCACCATGTGACTTAAAATGTGTTTCTTTGTTTGTTTTGGGGTTTTTTGTTGTTGTTGTTTATTGATTGACTGAGTGAGTGAGGCAGTGTTTCTCTGTGTAGTCTTTGCTGTCCTTTTTGTTTGTTTGTTTGTTTGTTTGTTTGTTTATTGAGGCAGTTGTTTCTCTGTGTAGTCTTGGCTGTCCTGGAACTCACTCTTCAGACCAGGTTGGCCTCAAACTCAGAGATTCACCTGCCTCTGTGCACCATCACTGCCCGGCTCTTGTATTGCATTTTAATTCATTTCAATATAAATAGCCCTGTGTGGTTCGTGGCTGCTCTGCTGTTCCCTTGAGGTGGTTGCTGATACTGTCTTGTTGATCTTTTGTGATTTTATTTGGAGGTAGGATACTAAGCCCTGATGCTTGCTAGGCAAGTGCTGTACCACTGAACTAAATCCCCAGTCCTGTGATTTACTATGTCACATGGGTCAGGATGAGAAATTTGCCAGACAACTTTGTGGTAACATCCCAGGGCCAGCATGAAGAAAAGCCTAGAATATAAAATGGCCTGGAGGTTTGGTTAAGAGTAAAATGGGGAGCACCGGGAAGTCTTCATGACTAGGGTACCTGAAGGGCCTCTGGTCCCTCTCATTGGCTCTCCCTTGCCTTAGATCCTGCAATCATGGCTACCAAAGGCGTTGACGATGGGGCCCGAGCTCCCAGGGACTCAGAGGCAAGTATGTTCAACTACTCTGTGTCCATGTTCTGCTCACTTGCTGACTGGCCACTGATCTGACACCTCATACTTCATGTGTCCCTCAGGGCCTGGATGGAGCAGGGGACCTAGGAGTTGAGGCATGCTCTGTGCATGCCCTCTTCCTCATCCTACACAGCGGCAGCATCCTGGACTCTGGCCCTGGAGACACCAACTCCAAGCAGGCCGATGTGCAAACCCTGAGCACGGCCTTTGAGGCCGTCACCCGCATCCATTTCCCCGAGGCCCTGGGCCACGTGGCGCTCCGGCTGGTGCCCTGTCCACCCATCTGTGCAGCGGCCTATGCCCTTGTCTCCAAGTACTGGCCAGGGGTGGAAGGGTGGAGCACACACAGGGTCCCCAAGGGGCAGTCATCTATTTGGGGGACTCCTAAGATCAGGAAGGTCTGGGGTGGGAGAAGAATCACACACCTGAATCAGTCCTGCTCGTGAATGGGCCAGTCCTGTATCAGTTTCTTTGATTTTGCTTTTATTGCTATTTTATGTGTGTGGGTGTTTTGCCTACATGTATATCTGGGCCCCACATGAGTGCTTGGTGCCCAGAGGCCAGAAGAGGATGTCTGATACCCTGGGCTGGAGTTACAGACAGTTGTGAGCTGCCGTGTGGGTGCTGGGAATGGAACCCGGGTCCTCTGGAAGAGCAGCCGGTGCTCTTAACCTCTGAGCCATTGCCCCAACCCGACTTGGCTTTTTTGAGACATGGTTTCACTCCAGCCCAGACTGGCTTGGGATTCATTAGAGCTGAAGTAGGTCAGCTTGTGAGAATCCTCTTAGCCCAGCCTTCAGAGCAGCGGTTCTCAGCCTATGGGTTGCGACCCCCACAGACCATCAGAAAACACTGACATTTATAATTCATAATGATAACAAAATTATTATGAGTTACTGTGAATTGGCCATAAAATAATTTTATGGTTGGGGGGGGGGTCACCACAACACGAGCTTTATTAAAGGGTCTCAGCATTAGGAAGGCTGAGAATCACTGCTCCAGAGTGCTGGGGGTCACGGGGTGCACCATCATGCCTGGATATGCCTCTCAGGTCTGACACACCACAACAGGGTGCTTGCTAGCAGGCCCAGGGGGCCCGGGGGACTCGGTGGCAGTGGTTACACTGAAGGCCTTTACCCACCCCCCACACCTTCTCCTCCTGCAGCCTGAGCCCCTACAGCCATGATGGCGACAGCCTGTCCCGCTCCCAGGACCACATTCCGCTGGCCGCCCTGCCACTGCTGGCCACCTCATCCTCCCGCTACCAGGGTGCCGTGGCCACGGTCATCGCTCGCACCAACCAGGCCTATGCAGCCTTCCTGCGCTCGTCGGAGGGCACGGGTTTCTGCGGGCAGGTCAGGGGTTAGACGTGCTCCCAGGAAGCGTCCAGTACCCGTGCAGCTGTGGCCCCACCTGGGGGGTGACAAAGCCTCTCAGCTGTGCTGCCTTCTTACCCAGGTGGTGCTGATTGGAGACGGTGTTGGTGGCATCCTGGGCTTTGATGCGCTCTGCCACAGTGCCAGTGCGGGCACGGGGAGTCGGGGCAGCAGCCGCCGTGGGAGCATGGTCAGTGTGGCCAAACCCAGCCTCCTCAGGAGGGGGGTTTTCTCCATCTCTAGGTCTCTGCCCCACTGGAACATGGCCTCTTTGCATGCGGGCAGGCAGGGCCCCGGCTACAAAGTTGAGTCTCCTCTGGGACTCTGCCCGACCCAACCCCAAGCCTGTCTCCTCACTTCCAAATTAAGTGGGAGTCATAGAGTCTCAAGCCTAAGGATGCTTCTGTCCTTTGTTCCTTCTAGAACAATGAGATGCTCTCCCCAGAGGTTGGCCCAGTACGAGACCCGTTGGCAGATGGGGTGGAGGGACTGGGTCGTGCTAGCCCAGAACCCTCCGCCCTCCCTACTCAGCGTACCTCCGGTGACATGGCCAGTCCTGAGCCTGATGGCTCTCAGAACAGGTGACAGCCCTGCCCAATCAGCCCTGCCCTGCGCACAGGCTGGACTTCAGAAGCAATACCCTGAGTTTCTCTTCCCCCACAGCCTACAGGTCGCCTCCACAGCCACCTCCGCCGGGGATCCCCGTCGGGCAAGCACAGCCTCGTGTCCTGCTTCCGCCGGTTCTGAGGCCCCTGATGGCCCCACTAACGCTGCTCGCCTGGACTTCAAGGTCTCAGGCTTCTTCCTCTTTGGCTCCCCATTGGGCCTGGTGCTGGCTCTACGCAAAACCGTGATGCCCGCCTTGGAGGGTGAGCGCTGGAGTAAAGGGGTGCCCTTCCCCTGCTCCTGTTTGCTTCTTCCCATCTCCGCTAGCCTTGCTGGCTCACCTGAGACAGGGCGATTCTTACTGTTCTTCACTGCAAAGTCATAGCCTGGCTAGAAACGGGGAGGTGAAAGGCCCAGGAAGGATATGCCAAGGTTGTGTCCCAGAGTGCATCAGGAGGAACCTCCAGGGAGGAGGTCTTCTCTGTAAGAAAGGGCTCCCAAGGCTGGGAAGCTGGCTCAGTGGTTAAGAGTACTTGTTGCTCTTGCAGAGGACCTGGGTTCAGTTCCCAGGAACCACATGGCAGCTCACAACCATCCGTAACTCAGTCACAGAGCTCACCAGGCACATGCATGGTACACATATATACATACATACATACAAGACAAACACTCATATACATAAGGTAAACAAATCTAAAAGAAACTTTAAGAAATTCTTAAAAAAAATAATGGGCCCATATGCAGGACGTGCTCCATCCCAATACATGGCCACTGGAGGCTTCCACTGCTGCTTGGCCAGGAGACCCGTGCAATGCCTGGCTCAAACCTCCACCTTCTCAGGCCAGGTGGAGTGGCACACGCCTTTCATCTCAGCACTCAGGGGGCAGAGGCAGGCAGATCTCTGAGTTGGAGGTCAGTCTGATCTACAGAGTGAGCTCCAGGGCAGCCAAGGCTATGTAGGGACCCTGTCTCAAAACAAAACAAAACAAAACCCTCCCTTTCTCTACCTTCCGGCTACACAGTGGCTCAGATGCGTCCAGCCTGCGAACAGATCTACAACCTCTTCCATGCCGCTGACCCCTGTGCCTCCCGCCTGGAGCCCCTGCTGGCCCCCAAGTTCCAGGCCATCGCCCCCCTGGCTGTACCACGTTACCAGAAGTTTCCCCTAGGAGATGGCTCATCCCTGCTGCTGGGTACAACTCCTCCCCTAGCCAAAATTAAGGGGAGAGGAACAGTAAAAGACAGGAGGTAGCCCCCCCCATCATAGGTAACCTATCCTGTCACCTCTCCCAAGTACAAGGACCCTCCCTTTGTCCCAGAGGCAGTCAGGATTCCCAGGCCTTTGGACGTGGGTCAAGTAGGAGCCAGTGGTGACTGATGTAGAGAGCAGACTGAGGGGCATTGGCATGCCAGTGTGCAAATGGCTGCTGTGCCTGTGTGTAAGGTTGCACCATGGCCTCCATGTGTACTTGGTTACATGGACTAGAGGGGAACATGTAGTATATGTTTGCATGTTTTGGGGGTAGCAGGCATTCTGATAGGGGTGTAGTTGACTACTGGGTATAACCAGAGACAACACTGTCCGTCCCCTGATAATCTTCAGCCTCAGCCAAGCAGAGAGGCTAGAAGGGAAGAGCGTAGAGGCCCGGGAGCTGAGTTATTGTGAGGCCTCTAGAAGAAGAGACCTGGGGGCATCCTGGCCTCGCCTGGTGCTCAGGTTGGTCCTCTTCCCCAGCTGACACTTTGCAGACCCACTCGGGCCTCTTCCTGGAAGAGCTGGAGATGATGGTGCCCTCCACGCCCACCTCGGCCAGTGGTACCTTCTGGAAGGGCAGTGAATTAGGCAATGAGCCCGCAGCCCAGCCAGCAGCCCCCAGCACCACCAGCGAGGTGGTTAAGAGTAAGTCAGCCAGCTCCTGGCCTGCACGTTTAGCCTGTCTGGAAGAGTATCATTTCATAAAGTACACACCTTCTCCTAGGCAGATGGAAAGGAGGGAGGGCAGAGTCCCCATAGGCCAGGTAGATGGGCAGTGGGCAGCAGGCCACCCTGACTCGCTGCCCACCATGGCTGTGTAGTCCTGGAACGCTGGTGGGGAACCAAGCGGATCGACTATTCACTGTACTGCCCTGAGGCACTCACCGCCTTTCCCACGGTCACGCTGCCCCACCTCTTCCACGCCAGCTACTGGGAGTCAGCCGATGTGGTGGCCTTCATCCTGCGCCAGGTGAGTGAAGCCAGGGATGTGGGCCAGAAGCCAGGCAGCCTAGGACTACGGAAGAGGGCTAGCGTTTCCTACTGGGTGTCCTGAGCAGGTCATTGAGAAGGAGCAGCCGCAGTTGACAGAGTGTGAGGAACCATCCATCTACAGCCCCGCCTTCCCCAGAGAGAAGTGGCAGCGCAAACGCACGCAGGTCAAGATCCGGGTATGTGCCCTGGTGCCAGGGGCCCACCTGAGCATCTCCCAGGCATCCTCAGGGTCCTCCTACCCTTCCTGCCTCCGCTCGGCCCCTGGGAACCTCAGGTTCCCCTGTGTGCCTCTCCTGAGCTCAGGTTGTCAGGCTGGATCCTCGCTCACCCTCACCTGACATCAGCCTTGTGTCCTGTCCAGCTCTGGCTGTCGGAACACTCCCCCGCCACATACACCAGACTTCACATGGGTCTGTAGATGTCCACATGCTCCTCCATTGTCTCCCACAGCAGTTCTACCTCCTCCATGCCCCCCCCCTCCCGAGAGTGGCCCCGAATCCACTCCTACACTGACCCTTCCTTCCTACATCTGCATCCTTATCCAGTCCCAGCTTACCCTCTCTTTCCCACCAGAACGTCACTTCCAATCATCGGGCCAGTGACACCGTGGTATGTGAAGGCCGTCCCCAGGTGCTGAATGGGCGCTTCATGTATGGACCGTTGGATGTGGTCACACTCACTGGAGAGAAGGTCAGGATCAGATGCCCATGCGCCCGGTGTTTCCTACCTTGCCCTAACAGCTGATCTGTGGGGCCTAAACCCCCTCCCTGCCCAGCCAGCCTCTGTTCTCACCTGCCTGAAAAATGGCGCCTGAGAGCTCCGCCTCCACAGCCCTTTACCATCCTTCCAGGTGGACGTCTATGTCATGACCCAGCCACTGTCAGGCAAGTGGATCCACTTTGGCACTGAGGTCACCAACAGCTCAGGCCGTCTCACCTTCCCAGTGCCCTCAGAACGAGCGCTGGGCATCGGCGTCTACCCTGTGCGCATGGTGGTCAGGTAAGCGGCAGGTCGTGGGCTCCTGTGGGTGGGGCTGGGCTCTGCAGCCTCGCCCCGCCTCACTCATGCCTCCCTGGCCCGCAGGGGCGACCACACCTACGCCGAGTGCTGCCTGACTGTGGTTGCCCGAGGCACTGAGGCTGTAGTCTTCAGCATCGATGGCTCCTTCACAGCCAGTGTCTCTATCATGGGCAGCGACCCCAAGGTGCGCGCTGGCGCTGTGGACGTGGTCAGGTAGGAACTGCAGCCCGGCTGGCCACAATGACTGGTCACCGCTCGGGACCGTGGAGCTGACCGGCTTCCACCTCACAGGCACTGGCAGGACTCAGGCTACCTGATCGTGTACGTGACTGGCCGGCCTGACATGCAGAAGCACCGTGTGGTAGCCTGGCTCTCACAGCACAACTTCCCCCACGGCGTCGTCTCCTTCTGCGATGGCCTCACCCATGACCCGCTGCGGCAGAAAGCTATGTTTCTGCAGAGCCTGGTGCAAGAGGTACTGGGACTGAGAATGGGCCCAACGTGCCCTCACCCGACTCCACAGGACAGGGGGCCCACTCCCATCAACCTAGACCTAAAGAGGTCGCTGTGGTCCTTAGGGCCAACAGGGCAGATTGAGCTGTGTTGACTGGGACCCTGCCCCCCTCTCCTCACAAATAGTGCTGCCCCTGAAACAGCAACTGGGGGATGCCTGCCATGCCCCCAGCCCTATGGCTCCGCCCACAGGTAGAACTGAACATCGTGGCTGGATACGGGTCCCCGAAAGATGTTGCGGTGTACGCAGCACTGGGACTGTCTCCGAGCCAGACCTACATCGTGGGCCGTGCTGTGCGTAAGCTTCAGGCACAGTGCCAGGTGAGACCCAAGGGAAGGCTGGGAACAGAATCCTGGGGCCAAGGCTAAGGGCTACCCATTGTGCTGGGTCCCACAAGAGAAGGGCAGATGTAAGGCCTTAGTGGTGCCGGGAACTGTTCCTCCTGAGACGGCCATAGGCTAGACTTGCTGTAGACAGACTCGAAGTGCTCACAGGAGCTGTGACTGCTCAAGGCCTCAGATAAGATCCTTTTACCACGGCCCTGGGCAGGTGCTCTGACCTTGCTTAGCCTCTGCGGTGGGTTGTGAATGATGCTAGCACTGTCTGTACTCATTAGCTTATAACGAAGGTCTCATCATTTACTGCAGGTCAAAGGCTCAGGGCAAAGCCCGAGTGCTCACTAAATGCTAACTGCTGTTATTTCCCCAAGATGCCAGCTGAAGGATGAGTCAGGTCTAGAGAGAGGCAGATTTGGGAGTCGAGCCAAGGTGCCTGGCTCACGGGCCGGGGATATTGCCTATAGGAGGAAGCTTCCTGGCCAGGCTGAGCCAGGCTGCCAACTTGCCAGTATCACTCATTCTACCTGTCCTGTGCAGGAGCCTAGCAAGAGCAAGGAAGGTGGAATATGGGCTTGAGGTTGGCAGTACCCTCATCCCTACCTCCTTCTGCCCACAGTTCCTGTCAGATGGCTACGTGGCCCACTTGGGCCAGCTGGAGGCAGGCTCCCACTCCCACCCCCCCTCAGGACCTCCGAGAGCTGCGCTGGCCAAGAGCAGCTATGCTGTGGCTGCCCCTGTGGACTTCCTCCGCAAGCAGAGCCAGCTGCTTCGCTCCCGAGGCCCCAGCCAGGTGGACCGTGAGGGTCCAGGGACACCTCCCACCACCCTGGCCAGAGGCAAGGCCCGAAGCATCAGCCTCAAGCTGGACAGTGAAGAGTGAGCGGACTGTGGCTGGACCTGGGTTATTGATTGGCACTCATGGGGCCTCAGTGACTGTGTGGAGACTGGGGCCTAGACCTGCGGCCCTAGTCCTGGCCTCACACCCTGTATGGCTACTCCTCCTCAGTATTACTTCCATTTGTTGGGGGAACCCAGCCCCCAGGGTAAGAAGGAGGGAGTGGGCTAGGGCCCATCAGCTTTTCCAGTGTGTGAACCCACGAAAATAAACAACTGCACCCTACCAAGTGCCCACTTGTCTGGGACACTGAAGCGCTGAAAGGGGCCAGGACCCGCTCAGGGTCATGAAGTAGGGCCAGGCTGGAGCCCCCCCTTCACTTTCCCCAAGGGTCCTGAGTGTTTTTCCCAAGGTCACTTCCTTCCCCTGCCCCTAGCCTCAGACAGTGTTGGGAGTTTATAAGTCGTATGGCTTCCTATTCTGCAGCCTTTCTTACCCCTGCCCCCAAGGAAATCTCTGCCTCCAAAAGCCAAAGCTAGGGGACCACGGGACCTGAGGCTGGAATACAGTGGCCTGTATGGGCCATGCCTGCTTTATCTACTACTTAATACTAGAGGCTCCAGGTGCTGCCCAGTACTGGCCAGAAAGAAACACTCCCAGAGACCTCAGAACAGACCAGTAGGAACTAGGATGAGAGCCTGATCTCTTGCCTCCCACTAAGCCAGTGATGAGCAGCCTTTGGGATGGATTAGCTCTGCAGACCAGAGAGATAAATAAGGCCTTTATATACACAGAAGCGCAAAGTGGCAGTGGGGGGGGGGGGACAGGTGGCGGCGGCAGTGGGCTGGGCAGGGCGGGCAGGACAGGAACGAGGCCCTGTCAGTGGGAGAAGATGCCTCGGAAGCGGGCCTTGTCCTCCTCATCCTTCTGCCGGATCCGTGTCTCCAGGGCCCGCAGTTCTCTGCTTACCACAGGCGCCAGGGCAGGATCTAGCTCCAACACCTTGGCAAAGTCAGCCTGGGCTTCCTGGGCATTCCACACAGCAGCATGGGCCTTACCCCGCTTGAAGTAAGCCTTGACATTGTCTGCAGGACACCAGAAAGCAGACGGCAGACGAAGGCATGAGAGGAGACTGGCCAGCCTGTCTCCCGGCACCTGGGTCCACCATGGGGAGATCTGCTCTGCTCTGAACAGCACCCCAACGCCGCTCCACCCCACTGTATCACTCATACGTCCCGAACACAGCCCTCACCCTCTGGGATGGAGGCTCTGGTCAGGCTCTTGGAAGGAACTCAGAATGGGGAGATCTCAAAGCTAAGAGCTGGACCCAAGCGCCCACAGCGCTGGGTGGGAACCCCGGGACCTAGAGCTGCTCACCGTCATACTTGTTGAGGATGGAGGAGCAGTGGTCCAGCACTTCGTAATACTCCTGAGCCACCAGCTTGCACTGGCAGTAGTTGAGAAGCAGTGGTGTGATCTGCAGGTCCAGCTGGATCCAGTCAGGGGACCCAGGCTGCTCCTGGGGTGGGTGGGGGCAAGGAAAGTGGAGACACTGAGACCCGGCCCTGGCTCCCCACCCCCCCCCACCCCTTCCTGCCCCCCCCCCCCCCCCCCCCCGCGGCCTCTGGGATATACCTTCATCTGCAGGTTCTTGAGGCAGGCGATGGCATCATAGTACTTGGCGGCGGCCTCTTTCACCTGCCCCTCGCGGTATAAGCGGTTGCCCTCTTGGTGGATGAGTGGTACGGCTTTGGCTTTCTCCTCATCCGTCATCGCCCACGGGTCCTGCTGGTATGTGCCTGGGCTCTCCACCTGCCAGGGCAGGGAGCACTTCAAGGCAGAGCCCATGGGGCACCTCAGAGTCCACTGCAGCAAACCTGACAGGCTGGCCCAGCCATGCCGAGCACCAAGACCATAGCAATGACGACGGTGGCAAACACCCATGCCCTGGCAGAGCTTACGTCCAATGGCAAATAACCTAGGTGGACGGAAGGAACCACCTAAAGCCCTGGTACTTTCCAAGTATGGCCAGCTGTGGAGGGAAAGATGGGCTCACGGGCAAAGGATGAAGGAGTTCAAGGTGGACGGTCAGTCCTCCCCAAAGAGGTGATCACTGAGGCCTAGGGAGAAGTGTGGGGCCCTAGGAGCTTCCACAAAATTTTCCTGTCCTTGCCCCCTTCCGCAGCAGACCAACCCTGGACAGCAGGGTGTAGCGGGGAGGTAAGGCCAGTGCCCACTTTGGGCCAAAGCAGAAGGCCTCACCTTCCGCATCAGCAGGGGGCCTCACACCTCACCTTCCGCATCAGCAGGGGGCCTCACACCTCACCTTCCGCATCAGCAGGGGGCCTCACCTTCAGCATCTCAATGTGGAAGACCAGGGGCTGAGGGTTCTGCTGCAGGGCGTCCAGGTCCGCATGACCCAGGGAATTATGCTCGTGCATCTGCGCGATCCCACAGCAATGCCGCTGCCCCTCCAGGGGGTCCTTGCCCTCAGCGATGTTGCGCAGGCTCTTGGCCACCAGCGGGTACAGGACTACATGCTGCAGGAAGGCAGCAGAGGCTCCGTCAATGTGTGCGCATGCTCACTGGGCACAAGAGAAGCCTCACCGTCATCATCCACACACGGAAAAACCCTGCTCAGAGGGTTTTCCCCTCTGGTGCCTTGGTTTGTTTTTCAAGACAGGGTTTCTCTGTGTAGCCCTGGCTGTCCTGAACTCACTGTGGAGACTAGGCTGCTCTCAAACTCAAAGTGCTGGGATTCAAGGCGTGCACCACCACCGCCCTGCTTCCCTTGGTGCCTTTCTACTCTCTCAGTAAATTCTTCAGCTTTGCCATGATCTCTGGCCACCAAATCCAGCACCTGCCCAAGCCACAGACAGACAGACCCACAGTTCACTTCTGTTCTAGATCCAGTATTAGTGTCTCCTCTCGGTCCCTCCCCCCTCTCTCATTAGGGATGAACCCCACAAGCCAAGCTCATTACCACATCCTGTTCGCAGCACCCACCCCCACCACCGCACTCCTCTTCACGTCAAGGCTCATCTCAGAGCTGGGCTCAGGGCAGCAACTTCAAATCCCCAGAGAACTGGGAGTGGCAACACACCTTAGCAGGCAGATCCCTGAGCCCTGAGTTCGAGGCCTTCCTGGTCTACAGAGCGAGTTCTAGGACAGCCAGGACTACAGAGAGACCCTGTCTCCAAAATAAAAACAAATCCCCCGGAGGAGCTACCATGTTATGAAATATTAGTTGAAGATGTGTTACATTTGTTTATGCTGAGGAACATTTGTTTAATGATGCAAAGATGTGTTGCATTCTTTTATGTTGCATTTGTTAGACTCTGTGAAGCTGTGTTACTTTGCCTGTCTGACCCACCTGACTGGTCTAATAAAGAGCTGAAGAGCCAACAGCTAGGCAGGAGAAATAGGTAGGGCTGCCAGGCAGACAGAATAAATAGGAAAAGAAATCTAGGTTCAGGAAAAAAAAAAAAAAAAAAAAAGAGGGAGGAGCAAGAAAAGGAGGAGAGGAGGACACCAGGGGCCAGTCACCCAGCTACTCAGCTGACCACAGAGTAAGAAGGAAAGAAAGACATATAGAATGAAGAAAGGTAAAAAGCCCAGAGGCAAAACATAGTTAAAGAGAAACGGGATAATTTAAGTTAGAAAAGCTGGCTAGAAACAAGCCAAGCTAAGGCCAAGTATTCATAAGTAAGAATACATTTCCGTGTATCTATTTGGGAGCTGGGTGGTGAGGCCCCAAAAAGTAAAAAAACAACCAACAACACTACCTGGTCTTTGGTGCACCCATTATCACCTGCTCAGGAAGCTGGGCTGGAGGACCACTTGAGTCTGGGAGCTCAAGAGCATCTGGGTAGTTCAGAGATCCAAAACAACAAACGAAAGACGGGGCCTGGGGAGATGGCTCAGGGGTAGAGCGTAAGCGCCTGCATTTAGATTCCCAGTGCCCATGCAAGAGCTGAGTGTGAGTCCCAGTGTGCCCGGAACTCCAGCACTGGGAAGTAGACAGGTGTATCCCTGGAGTTCCCAAGCCAATCTAGAGCACCCATACACACACACACACACCCCAAAACAATAACACACCTACTTCTAAAGAATGGGGCTGGGTGTGTAGCTCAGAGGTAGCATACTTGCCTAGCATGTGCAATGCCCTGGGTTCAATTCCCAGCACCACAACAAACAAAACTCTGGGAAAATGGGAACAGAAGACTCAACCTAGAACTCTTCCCTTAGAAAGGATGCAGGGATGTTGGAATTCACATAATGGACTCCCTCACTCCCCCTGCTTTCTGCATATGGTGGGCTGCTGGGCAGACACTCACATGCAGATGTGTCTGGACATAGAGCTCTGGGTTGGCCCCATTTGGAAGCAAGAGGTAAGAAACAAGCCAGCTCCCATAGTGTGTCGGTGCGACCAAACAGAAGGCTGGATCCTGACCACACGGGCAGGAGGGTAGGAGGGCCCAGGGGGCGGTTCAAGAGAACCCCCAGCAGTCGGGGGGGGGGGGGGGGCCTTCCCGGGGATGATTACCAGGAACTGGTTTGAAGGAGGAGGGAGGGTCCTGGCTACAGGAAATGAATGAAAAGGGAGGACAAGGGGTTGTATATGAGGAGACATTAGCAGGGACCAGACTCCGTGTAAACAGCCACATTATGCTCCATCCAAATAGTGACCAAGAGCCATAGAAGTGTGAAGTAATGGGTCCTATGGGCCATTGCACTTAAGAATGAGTTCTCTGGGGCTGGAGGGAGAGCTCAGCAGTGAAGAGCACTGGCTGCTCTTCCAGAGGACCCAGGTCCCATTCCCAGCACCCACATGGTAGCTCACAACTGTCTGTAACTTCAGTTCCAGGGAACCCGACACCCTCACACAGACATATGTGTAGGCAAAACACCAATGCACATAAAATAAATATAAATAACTTATTGTTTAAAAAAAAAAAAGAAGTATGAAGTAATGGGTCCTATAGCCCATTTGCACTTAAAAATGAGTTTCCTAGGGCTGGAGAGATGGCTCAGAGGTTAAGAGCACTGGCTACCCTTCCAAAGGTCCTTAGTTCAATTCCCAGCAACCACATGGTGGCTCACAACCATCTGCAATAAGATCTGGTGCCCTCTTCTGGCCTGCAGGCATACATCACAGTAAATAAATAAATCTTAAAAAAGAAAAGAAAAGAATGAGTTCCCTGGCTGGAGTCTAGTTCATGGACAGGAAAAGACAGAAGAGTGGCCAGGATACAAGTCAGGAGACTGGTGGCAGTTTGGAGAGAGTGCTGTGATTAAAGGTGTGTACCACCACCTCCCAGCTTAGTCTGGAGTGGCTAAGCCAGGGCAGGGGCCACAGGGCATGGCCAGACAAACGCCATAGACCCCAGGACTGATACCTTGACATCACAGAGGAACTGGGCAATCTCCCCTTCACGCATGGTGCACACGATGGTCTCCCACACAGGCAACTTGAACTTCTTGCCAATGATGAGCTCCATGGGCTTGCCCCGTGTTCTGCTGTCGTCTAGAATGGCGCCTTCATCATCGCTGCGCAGCGTCCGAAAGTGGAATGTGGCCTGTGGGGCCACATGGAATTCAAAGCTCAGCAAGGTCAAATCTAGCTCTGCTTCTAAAGATGTGGTAAGGGACAAAGCTTCTCTTGGACCACCAGCTGGCTTTATCCCACCACCTCAGTGAGAGCCAGGCCACAGGCAGAGATGTGAGAGGCCCAGGGCACATGGCTGCTGGGTGACAGGGTGAGACAAGAGCCTGTTTGCAATCATGCTTTCAACAAGGATTTCCTGAGCTCCTACTGTATGTCTACATTCAGTGCGGGACACAAAAACCCAGCAGTAAACCACACAGAAGCCCCAGACCCATAGAGCTCTTGTCTTTCTAGAATACAGGAAGGAAAGTCAGACAAAACCTTATGCTATGATGGACGAAGGTGATTTCCTGCTTTCCTTTTTCTTCTTTTCTTTTTTTTTTTTTTTTTTTTTTAGCATTTTGAGCAAAATATATATATATAAAACAGAACTGGAGGTGTGGTGGGGGTGGGGCTCTCCAAGGAGGCAAACTTTAAGCAGAGATCTGAAAGGAATTGAAAGGAATAAAGAAAAGAGGGAACTAGGCAGGAACTAAGTAGGAACGTTCTAGGCCAAAGGAACAACAGGTACAAAAGCCACCCCGAGGGGCAACATGCAGGGTGTCCAAATGCAGCAAGGTCAGTGCCACAGGGCAGAGTGAACACTGAGTGCAGGCTCCCTGGAGTCCCAGGGATGACAGAGATGAAGTCCACGGGGCACATTGGCTTTGGTAAGGACCTGAGTTTTTACTCTGAGATGAAAGCCACCGGGCTTCTTCACCTAACAGAAGTGGAACATGATCCAACTTAGGTTCTGTGGCTGTGATGTAGTCACTTTTAAGAGGGACAAGGACAGGAGGAGAGGCAAGATGGACGGTTTCTGTACGTAGTGCTACAGCTGGGCATGGAGGTGAACACCTTTTATCCCAGCACTCGGGAGACAGAGGCAGGCGGATCTCTGTGAGTTCAAGGCCAGCCTGGTCTACAGTGAGAATCCCAGGACAGCCAGCGCTACACAGAGAAAAACCAAACCAACAAACAAAAAGACTGCAGTGCCATTCCAACATCAAGGTCAGTGGGGCACTGAGTGCCAGGCCGCCACATTGAGAGTAATCTGAGCAAGGAGTCGTTTCAAAAAGTTGACTCTGGATAAGATCATGTCAGAGTGAGGCAGACGGAACAGGGCTGGGCACGGACACCTCAACAGGATATGGTTAGCTGAGCCCACGCCACAAGGCTGTGCTGCCTCTCTGAAGTCAGTTCCCACATCAGTAAAACTGAACCAACAGTATCTGTCTGGCATCGTGGGAGAGAAACCTATGAACATGTACCGCCATGCGCACTGCCGGCTGGGCTTTTCCTCCTTGCCTTCTGCTGGGGATGAAATGCAAGGCCTCTGCGTCTTAGACAAGTACCCGAGTCACATCCCTCACCCTGGTGATATTTTTAAATTACATTTATTTATTCGTTTGGGGGCACACATGTGCCACAGTGCCTGTATGAGGTCAGGGGACAGCATGCAGAAGTCACTTCTCTCCTTCTACCAACTGGGTCCTAGGGATCCAACTCAGGTCATGGCCAGTCTTGGCAGCAAGTGCCTCTACCCACTGGGCCAACTCACCCAGGAGATTGCCCCCACTCCCAAACCCCTCACGACTGTTTAATCCTGCCTGTTCCTGTTTACTGGGTGCCCCTGCTCACAGATTTCTCTACCCTCACATGACTTTATCCTGGTCTGTTCCACCTAGAATCCCCTTGTCTTCCAAAGCCTGCTTTCTACCTCCATCTGCTTTTTAAGACAGGTTGCATTGCTCAGGCTGGCCCGGACCTCATGCTGTAGCCCAGGTTGCATTGCTCAGGCTGGCCCGGACCTCATGCTGTAGCCCAGGTGGGTCTTCAACTTTCAATCCAGCTGCCTCGGCTTCCCAAGTAGCTGGAAGTCTAGGCCTGTGTCACCAGGCCCAGCTTGAAGATCCCTTTTTTATGCACAGTTGATCACTACCACCAAATGCCTGCTCTAAGCATTTATCCCTCAGCACATTAGGCTTACACTACTGGCCAGGGGGCATACATTCGTTCACGTAATTCTTGCTTTTGGCTTCACTGGTATCAGCTCACAACAGTGATTAGAGATCTACAGCAACCGAGCAGGGAAGCCTCGGGATATGGAGTGTTTCGGGGAGGGGGCACCTGGATTTGGTGCCTGGATATAAAAGCAATGCTACTATCAGAAAGTCGACAAAGAGGTTTGGTCTGGAAAACTACATCTCTGGGATCCTCCTCTGGGTTTTCGAGTTCCAGGGCCTGTTTTCCCATCTAAACAATGAGAGTTGTACTAGATGGTTTCAAAAGGCCCTTCACTCATAAACTGCATGAACTTTGAACCTTCTGGTCCGAGTAACAGCACTGAGGTCACACCCACCCCCAAACCAGCTCGAGATGACTGACACCCAGCCCTGTCCAATGCAGTACTAAAACAAAGCCAAGGGGCGGGGTAGACTTATCTGAATTTACTCCCACTTAAATCCAAACCAATCAGCGTCGAGCTCGGCATGCGAAAGGTAGGGTGACTGGCGGCTGCTCTCTGGGCATGCGCAACCTCTCACCTACGGCCTCCTCCCGCCTCGCATGCGCACCGCGCCTCAGAAGGGGGGAAGGGGAGAGAGGATGGACACAAACCTTTGTGCCATCCTGAAAGTCAGGCAACTCTCCTTGGCCCTCCTGTATCACACGCTTTTGGATCCCGTCCTCTCGAAGTCTTGCGATGAGATCCGCCATCCTCTTTCCCCGCTGCTCTCTTTCGGCAACTTCCGGACTCGCTCGGTAGCTTCCGGACCTGCTTCGGCAACTCCTATAGCCTCGGCACCTTCTGAGCAAGCGCCATTTTGGCTGAGGGCAGAAGCCAAAAAGGGAGGAAATGAAGAAAAGAGCTGTGATTGGCTCTCTGTGCAGCGGCTTTAACGCGGCGCCGGGGGCGGGGCCTGAATCTGCCTAGGGGCGGGGCTTGGTTGGCCAGTGGGGCGCGGCCGGGACCTCCCCCAGCAATTGTGCTGTTGGCTTTATCCGGACTGGAGCTCTCAGGGCTGTGTGCCACTCCATTTAAGTTACATATGCCCTATTAATAGCATTCCAGTTAGGAAAATGAAAACCGAAAAAAGTCATTCACCCGTGTATTCCCTTTGGCCCTTTTAATTTTGCGTACTTAGCATACATTATGATTTATATAGATTCTGGCCTTTTGTCTTCAGAAAAAGGGAAGGAAGCCTGGTGTGGTGACACACACTTAAAATCCTAGCGCTCCGAGGATGGCAAGCAGGAGAATCAGGAGTTCAGGGCCATCCTTGGTTATACATAGCGGAGCATGGGGTATATAAAACCCTGTCTTTAAAAAAAAAAAAAATAAGAAAAGGACTGAGTTAGGATGTAGCTCAGTGGTAGACCGCTTGCTTGGACATGCTTAGCAGTCCTCTCCCCAATCCCACTTCTTAAAAGCGAGTTGAGGGTCATGAGAACCCCAACACCTTGGGGGTTGGGTGAGTCTATGGGTGCTTTCGCATAATAGGTGCCCATAAATATCAGGGAAAAAATGGACGATAGGAAAGAGCTACTTTAGGGGAAGAAATGGTCTTTCTCTCCCCCCTGGGAGTCTAGCTGTAAACAACAGCTGTGAGACTTTCCTGCTCTCACAAGGTAACAGGAGTCTCCAGGCCTCTGAGGTGCCTTCATCCTGTCCTCATAACCCGGAGGATTATCGTCTTTCCCATGAGTCCCAGGTGCTAAGTGCCTCACATATTCGGACCGGTTCACTTTCCAGTAAGAAGTCCTCAGAGAGGGCAGGGCTTCTGAAGGGAAGGGGAAACATGCTTGGTTTTGTTTTTTACCAACACAGAAAGCTCTATCAAATTTTAACAAAAAGTAGTCTGCTGTACTCATGTTCCAGGAAGTACAGCAGGAGGAAAAGCTGACCAACATGGCTGATTTACTTTGATCCATGAACCAGACATGCCACAGCAGGAAAGAGGAATATAGATAAGAAAAAAAATATTAGTGCGGGGCTGAGAGTGTAGCTCCATATTAAACACTTGCCTGGCATGTGAGAGGCCGGGGTTCTTCAGCATGCATACCCACAAATTAAGATAACTAAATACACTGCTTTGCATAAACTTATCAGTATTCTCAGTGAAATATCAGTTGTGAAAAATTACTGTATGGGCTGGAGTGATGGCTCAGCAGTTAAGAGCACTAGCTTCTCTTTCAGAGGGCATAGGTTCGATTCTCAGCATCCTCACAGCAGTTTATAACCTGTAAATCCAGTTCCAGAGGATTAGACATGCTCTTCTGGCCTCTGTAGGCACCAGATATGTGTAATGTGCATACATACATGTAGGCAAACACGCATACACATTTTAAAAATACTGTATGATCAGGATTACTGAGGTGTCTGAATAGCCAGTTCATAGAGACAGAGAGTAGAATTGTGGGATTGGAATGGGGAAGTTGTTTTTTAAGTAAGTACTGAGTTTCTATTTTGCAAAATTAAAAAGCTCTAGAGACTTGCTACACAATAGTGTGAATACAAAACAGAACTGTGCAGTTTGAAACCACTGAGGATGGCAAGTTGATGTTATATATACATAATATATATACATATATAATACATGTATACATAAAATACAATATTTTACTTCAAGAACACTTTGTTTCATACACAAAACAATGCATGATGGTAAAGACAAACAGAAGATCAAGTTGGATTTTCCTCAACAATTGAAGACTGGATTAACATGAGAGGTATTTATTGCTAAGGCCAGTGAGATACATCAATGGGAAAAGTACTTGAGACAGGATAGAGAGATGGCTCCGGGGTTAAGAGCACTTGCTGCCCTTCCAGAAGACTAGAGTTTGGTTCCCAGCGCCCACATGGACACTCACAACCATCGATAACTTCAGTTCCAGGGGATCTGATCCCCTCTTCTGGCCTCTACACACACCAGGCACACATGTGACGCACAGGCATACATGCAGGCAAAACACTAATACACATAAATATAAATCTTAAAAAGAAGAAGGGGGAGGGAGAACAGGGAGGATCAGGTAAAGGCATCTGCCACAGAGCCTGACAATCCAAATTAGATACCCTCCACCCACACAGTTGACCAAAAAACCCTACTCCCGTTAAGTTCTCTGACCTACACGTGTGCCAATGCTTGTGTGCACGTGCACAATAAATAAGCAAATAAGTGAATAAATAAGGAAGAGCAAGAGAGAGGAGGAAAGAAGGGTGTGACAGGGAAGGAAGAAAGGACTAAAACTAAGTGTGGTGACGGAGGTCTATAATCCCATCAGGGAAGGAAGAAAAGAATAAAACCAAGTGTGGTGACAGAGGTCTATTATCCCATCATCAGAGAGCTGAGGTAGAACCTGTAGCAGTCTACACAGTAAGCTCTGGCCCTGTGCGAGCTGCATAGAAGATACCAATGTCAAACAAACAAACACAAACCAACCAACCAACCAATCAACCAAGGGAACTTCCGGGAAGGAGTGAAGTACCGCCTTGTACTCATCAGGCCTGCCAGCTCTTAGGAAACTGGATGACACCAGGGGCTGAGAAAAAGCCAGAAGCCTCAGGACGGATGTCAATTCTCCACAACTCAGGGGAGCAACTGCAAGCTCTGTGAAGCCACCCGGGTAAATGCCCTATGGCCTGGACATGCACCTGCTGGAAGAGGAGTCCCCCACCTTTCATGGGAGACAACCGTGATGTGTACACGAGGTCAACCTGAGTGGGCTCCCTGTGGGCCTGAGGGCTGGACAGTCCAACTGGTACCAGACCTACAACTAGTAACTGAAACAGCAAACAAGATGCATGTGGAAACCATTATCACTGAGTGGAAAAACAGAAAAATGTAAACAACAAAATGAGCTTGATACGTGACACCATGTGTGTAAATTGCAAACACATCCACACAGAAGACAACGCCATATGTGGGACAGGACAGGCAGGGTCTGCCGAAGCACAGTAAGGCGAGATCTCGGGAGAAGTGGAGAGCAGAAAAAGTGGGAGGTGATGAGGGAAAATGAATTGCCACAACTGGATCGGAGCCTCTTTCACAGGAGGAAGGTGCCATAAACTGAGAAATGGAGTCGACTCAGTTCTTTATATGAAATCAGAAAATGAGGGCGTGGGTGGGCATGGAGGAGGACGAAAACTTTGTGAACTAGGAAGATGTGGGTTCAGATCCCAGATGCACCACTTTGGCAACCTGCCCATTCAGTCCTGCCACAGATATTTATTGAGCATGTATTCAGTTCCAAACACTCCTGGGCAGTGAACAAAATAATGCCAAAAACTAGGGGATAGAGAAATGGTTTGGGAATTAAAAACAAGCTCTTGAGGAGGACCTGTGTTCAATTTCCAGCACCCACGTCAAGCAGTTCACAACTGCCTATAACTCCAGCTCCAGGGAATCCCGTCTTCTGGAGTCTACTGGTACTCACATATGCACATGCACCACACACAGAAGCAGCCACTCATTAACACAGTGTTGGGAAGATGAGGCAGGAGCATTGAAAGTCTGAGGCCAGCCTGGGCTACACAGTGAAATCCTGGAACACACACACACACACACACACACACACACACACACACACACACACACACACACACAAATGCCTAGAATTCACTGGGCCCTAGGTTCAATTGCCATCATAGAATAAACTAGGCATGTTGGTACAAGGTGGAAGCAGCAGCAGGAAAAGTTCAAGGTCATTATCCACTACATATTGAGATCAGCTGCACTACATGAAATCTTGTTTTAAAACACACACAGAAAGAAAGAAAGAAGAAAGGAAGGAAGGAAGGAAGAAAGAAGGAAGGAAGGAAAGAAAGAAAGGGAGAGAGAGGGGGAGAGAGAGAGAGAGAGAGAGCGCGCAACATGGTGGCTGGTGTATGCCTGTAATCACAGTACTAGAGAAGCTGAGGCAGAAAGATTCAGAGTTCAAGGCCAGTTTGAGCTACATAGACAGACCCTCTCCCAAGAAAAATAAAAGACAGAAGGGAGCGCAGACGCGGTGTGAGAGAGAATTAAAAAAAAAAAAAAATTACTGGCTGCCTCATGGATTCTGAGTTGGAGAAAGCCATACAAGATCTGAGCCTCAGATTCCATAGCTGCAAAATGACAAGAACACCCCTCCACCGGAAGCCGTGGTGAGTAGGATGGAGTAACAGGTCCAAAAGTCTCGATGGCACAGAGTGCAGACTGGTATTCAAGCCAGTTCTTGGGGTCTGAGCCTCTGGGCATGGGCATTCCTTCTCCCTCCTACTCGCCCCTGCAAGCAAGCATGAGCCTAGACTGCGCCTGATCACAGTCCGGGCTGTCGCTCACCAAGGCCGCCTCTGGGTGGCGCAGCGGGTCCCGCTACCCGCGAGACGCTGACGTGATCCCGAATCCACTCGGCGCTCCGCAGCTCAGGCCTGCGGAGGACGAGCGGACAGGGCGGGGCCGTTGTAGAGGGCAGGACTTCTCTCCTAGGGGGACGGGGCGGGGCCTGCGCGGGGGCGGGACCTGTTTGGTGGGCGGGGCCGTGGCGGGCTCAGATGGCGGCAGCGCTGGGCGCCTAGGCGGGCGGGGGCCATGAGCGCCACCCGACCCCAGTTCAGTATCGATGATGCCTTCGAGCTGACCCTGGAGGACGCAGGGCCTGGGCCTGAGTCCAGCGGGGTCGCCCGCTTCGGGCCGCTGCACTTCGAGCGCCGGGCCAGGTTCGAGGTGGCTGATGAAGACAAGCAGTCCCGGCTGCGCTACCAGGTGAACGGCCCGGCCCATCTCACCCTCTTGTCCGGGATAGGGCGGGACCCCAGGCCGGCCCCGGAGAACCCTAATTTCCGGAGACTCTGCCTAGAGACCCCAGCGGAGTGGGAAACTTTCCCCCAGACGTGTCTGCTCATCCAGAATTATATCCTTGCCCTCTGAACTCCGAGTTCGGTCCCCATGCAGCTTTGGAGAGCCGCAAGCCCGGACCAGGAACTCAGACCTCAGCCGCATCAGTGGAAAGCCCACCCATCCTGGATACTGACACCCCATTACCACCCCTCCGGGTTTGGAGAGCACTCTGTATCTAAACTAGACATTGCGGGTTCCTTCCAGCATCCCTTGACCCCAGGCCACATGACCTATGGAGAATCTGCATCCTGTCTGTTTTGAGAATCACCCTAGCAGTGGAGGTCCCACACACATGATGTGTTTGCCCATCTCTTGACTCCAACTACACCATAAATCATTGTCCCAGATAGCCGCCCCCAGCCCTAGCGTTCTTTGAGACATAGGAACTAGAGACCTGTGCTCTGCTACACCAAATCCAGAGCTTCTCTATGTTGGGCCCCAGTAAAATCCTAAGAGCCCCATTTGGGTGGTCACCTGTCCCTGGGGTCCATGCTGAGAGCCGGCCACCCACTCCTGCTGACTTCGGTGCCAAAGCCCCCAGTAGCCACCCTACTTCCTACCTGGGTTTCAGTTTCTGAATCATCAAACCGGTTGTGCTGGGAGGGCAGGGAGAGGAGAGAGCAGCTGCCAGGTATGCCAGGCAGAAGCTGTCTGGCTGCTTTTCTCCTCTCCCCAGAGGGGGAGTGGAAAGGCCCAAACAGAGCAACCTCTCTGAACCCTGTGTTCTGGAACAGAACCTGGAAAATGATGAGGATGGAGCCCAGGCCTCTCCAGAGCCCGATGGGGGAGTCAGCACAAGGTCAGAGCCAGGTGGGGACCCACCCTGCATCCCAAGACCCATGTCTCCGGCTCCTGACTGCAGGAACCTGGCCAGTCCCCACCCCGCTGCACTCAATCTGTCCTATAAGGATTCCTAGCCCTCCTTCCCTCATAGGATCTCCTGTCCAGCTGGGTCACCTCACCTTATGCCCAGTGCCTGCAGCTTACCACTGCGAGGCTTTTTATCTCCTAGGAATTCTCAGTTTAACTCCGCCCCCACCTTCCCTTTTTCATTTCTCTTAACGCACACCCCACTCTATAATTTACCCTCACCCCCAACCTTGTCCCCTTTCGGGGCCCTCTGTCCTGCAGGGTTTTGCCTCAGTCCCTACACACCCTCATTTTATCTTGACTCTATCCTCTTCTTTATCTCCCCCTCCCCGCTCCCCATCCTTCTGTCCTTCAGGGATTCTGGGCACATGTCCATGCGTAGCTCTCAGTGGTCCTTCAGCACCATCAGCAGCACCACCCAGCGCTCCTACAATGCCTGCTGCAGGTGAGAGCCTCTCCCTTGGAGTTCAGCTTCTGCCTGCCAGCCAACCCTGGCTCCCCACTGCCTCACCTCCTTGACTTGTGTCCATCCCTCTTGCCACCCAGCTGGACCCAACATCCTTTGATCCAGAAAAACAGACGGGTCGTTCTGGCCTCTTTTCTGCTCCTGCTGCTGGGGCTAGGTGAGTGTCCCGATGGCCTGTCTTCTCTCCCTCCCCTGAGCAGGCTCTGTCGCTGCTTGGCATGTTGGGCCTTCCTGTTACAACTGAGCAACTGGGGCTATGAGAGGATCAGCCTAGGGTCCTGATCATCTGTCCAGAGAGCACCCAGGGTGACTGGAACCTGATTCAGTGCTTTTTAAATCACTATTTCCTTTTTTTAAAAAAGTTTCTAGCCGGGCGGTGGTGGCGCACGCCTTTAGTCCCAGCACTCAGGAGGCAGAGCCAGGCGGATCTCTGTGAGTTCGAGGCCAGCCTGGGCTACAGAGTGAGTTCCAGGAAAGGCGCAAAGCTACACAGAGAAACCCTGTCTTGGAAAAAAAAAAAAAAGAAAAAAAAGAGTTTTTTAAAGTTATTTTTAATATTTATTTTTTATGTATATATACCATGTCCTTGCAGTCTCCAGTAAAGTCAGAAAAGGCAACTGGATGCCCTGGAACTGGAGTTGTAGAGGGTTGTGAGCCACTGTGTGGGTGCTAACCAAACCTGGGTCCTCTGCAAGAGCAGTAAGTGCTCTTAACTGAGCCTTCTCTCCAGCTCCCCTACCCCTTCTAGTTTTTTGAGACAGGGTCTCATGTAACCCAAAAGTGAAGTATGTTCTTGAACGTTTGATCATCCTGCCCCTACCTCCCATATTCTGGGTTTACAGGTATGCATCACTACGCCCAGCTTATTTTATTTTATTTATTTATGTATTTATGTATCTATCTATTGTTTTTTTGAGACAGAGTTTGTCTGTGTAGACTTGGTTGTCTTGGAACTTGCTCTGTAGACCAGGCTGGCCTCAAACTCAAAGATCCTGCCTCCTGAGTGCTGGGACTCAAGGCTTGTGCCTCACCCCCCTCCCACACCCTACCCCACCTCCTCGCTACTTATTTCCTTTTTAAATTTAATCTGTTTAATCTACCTAGGACCAGAGAATGGAGAGCTAACAGCTTCCATTTAGTCTGTGTTGACTACTGCCAGGTCCATTTCCCCCACCTTACAGAGGTGGCAAGTAAGAGGCAGGGACCAGAGCCTGTTCGTGAAGGCAGGCCAGTGCTCAGGACACTGGTGTCCCTGAGGCCAGGCATCAGGCCTGCTTCTTCTTCTCTGGGGTATGTGATCTAACCAGGACCTTTTTCTACCTCACATTGTTCAGTAGGGAAACTGAGACCCAGCACAGGCAGGTTTCACAGCCAGATATTTCTGACTTCTTTACGGGACGGAGATGCAAAGTCCCCAGAACATCCAGGGTTGAGATCAACAGGGGTCATAAGGAAGGACCAACTGTGGCTGCCACCCTGGGTCTCCTTCCCTTCCTTCTCCAGAAAGGTCAAAGGCCCCAGCCAGCTAGGTCTCCTGGCCAGAAATCCAACCTTCACCTCTAGGTGTTTGAGTGCAGGGGACAGAGCTGCCACTTGCCAGCACCACTGCAGGCCAGGCACTGGTGACACCTACTGCCAGCTTCTCCTCAACCCAGCAAAGCCAAGCATTGGTAGCGTCCTGATTTTGGAAGTAAGGACACAGGCTCGGGCTGGAGAGGGGCTTCCTCAGGTTGCAGCTGGGAGGAAGATGAGCTGGGATTTAGACCCACACCTGTGACTGCCAAGGCTCATAGAGGTCACCAGAGAGCCACCAAGGGCTCTAGGGAATTAGAAAAAGATGTTTACTCTAACAGCAGAATCTGCAGCTCTAAGCTGGGTCAGGGAGTGAGTGTGAACCTCCTTCTGGGTGCTCTTGGTAAAACATGATGTCTACCAAAGTCCTGGGTGGATCATAGCTTTCCGGGTCTCCTTGGTCCCTCCGGTAAGAAGGGCCATGAGACAAGGATCAATCTGCTTTTCTGTTACATTTATGTTTTCATTTGTGTGTATGTGGGGTTGAAGGAGGATGCGTGCCACAGCCCAAGTGGGGTCAGAGTTATTGCACGATTCAGCTCTCTGCTTCCACCATGTGGGTCCAAGGGATTGAAGTTGAGTAGCTTTATGACAAGCTCCCCACCCATGGAAACAGGGTCTCTTTATGTAGCCCCAGTTGTCCTGGAACTCACCCTGTAGACCAGCTTGGTCTCACAGAGATCTGTCTGCCTCTCCCTCCTGAGTACTGGGATTAAAGGTATGCACTACCATGCCAGGCCCCTATCTGCCTTTTATGGTGGAATTCTTGGTACCAGGCATGCAGAGGGTGTTCCGTAAGTGTTTGTTGAGTGACTGAAAGGTCACACCAAACAGCAGTAGAAACTCCCATTTCATAGCTATTTCCCAGGGCCTGCCAAGTATGCGGCCCTGAAAACACAGCTTGGTGAGCATCCTGGGGAGGTATGCTGCCCAGTGGACAGCAGTTTAGGTGGGCGATGCATCAGGTGGGAGCCGGGCTGAGAGTCAGGTGTGGAAGATCCTGCCCTCACCCCGCCTGTCCTTCCCCTCCACGACCCCATGTGTGTGCAGTGCTCATCCTGGTCGGCGTGGGACTGGAGGTGGCCCCCTCTCCAGGTGAGCGCCCCTCCTGCCTGGGTCCTCAGCTAACCCTCCCAACTCCCAGCACGAATCAGCCACCTTCCAAGAGAGAGGGAGGCCTTCCCGGGCAGCCATCGCCCCCAGGAACCCCTAGTCCTGAGCTGTCCGTTTCTTCCCACCACAGGTGTCTCCAGCGCCATCTTCTTCGTGCCAGGCGTCCTGCTGTTAGTCCCGGGAGGTGAGAGTGGCATGAGGTGGGGCGGGGCGGGGCGGGGCATGGGTGGGGCGGGGCCAGGCCCCCTTACTGACAGACACCGCCCCGCAGTCTACCACGTGATCTTCATCTACTGTGCTGTCAAGGGCCACCGGGGCTTCCAATTCTTCTACCTGCCCTACTTTGAGAAGTGAGCTGCAGCGGGCCAATGGGATACCAGAGATCCAAGGCCTCAGGCCACCTCCACATGTCCACAGGGCGGACCTCCAACCGACGCCCAGTTCTGTCCCTTTCGCCTGGAAGGAAAAGGCCCTCTGGGACCCTCATGACCACCAGCCCCCTCTGGATTCGCTCAGGAAGTTTGGGGCATGCCAGCCTGGGGATGTTGCCCCTTAACCTGATGTGTGCCTTAGTTTATTCCTGGGCCCTGGAATCCTGGGTTGGTGTAATTTTGTGCTAATAAAAGTGTCATTATCCCCAGCAGGGACCGTCACTTTTCTGTCCCACCAGGCCTGGCCCAGCCCACTAACAACCACAGCTCTCTTCTGCAAAGGTTTAGTAAAGGACCAGCTGGGGCTGTGGAGGATGACCAACCTCTCACGGCACCTAGGACAACCTGGCGATCTCCGCTGCGCCCAAGGTCACCATCATGTCCAGGGCAGAGCTGGATGAAGAAGTGGTCCCAGCCTCCCTGCCTGCAACCCTGAGGAGATTCAACTGTCCTCATCTGTGTAACAGACCAGCACCTGTCCTAGGCCTTAGCAAAGGGCCCTGAGAGATGACGCAGGCCTGGGGTCTGGAGGCTGGTATCCTGGTTCCAGCCGGGCTCTAGGGCCCGAGGCTGCCAGAGCCATCTCTAAATGTGGGTCATGTGGGACAGCAGTGCCCCTCCACCCACTGCCCTACTTCCCAGGCCCAGAGATTGGGAGCACAACTTCACAGAGCACCCCAGGGACAAGGAGACTTTCAGAGCCACCAAATGTCTGAAGCACCCACCATCTTAGATTTTTGGAAAATCTGGGCCTCTGATATCTGAAACTTAAACAAACAAAAACTAAACAAACAAAAAAACCCAAACTCGCTGGGCGGTGGTGGCGCACGCCTTTAATCCCAGCACTCAGGAGGCAGAGCCAGGCGGATCTCTGTGAGTTCGAGGCCAGTCTGGGCTACCAAGTGGGCTACCAGGAGAGACGCAAAGCTACACAGAGAAACCCTGTCTCGAAAAACCAAAAAAAAAAAAAAAAAAAAAACAACAACAACAAAAAAAAAAAAAAAAACCCAAACACTGTAAGGAAATCCGAGTTCACGGTAGTTCTCATGAAACAAGCTGTGCCAAACACGTCCCCAAATCAAGTCTTGGAATCCTTACTGCCTCGGTCCCATTTCACAGATGAGAAGCCCAAGGCCCCCAGTGTACAAGTGAGGACCAACTCACCAAGGACAAAAACACAACCCAAGCCCCTTCTAAAACTCAGGTAGAGGGGAAAAAAATGAAACAAGGATGGTGTCCTCTGCAGGCCACCAAAAGACTAGCTGAGTGGGTGTTCTGTCTCCCAGACCAAAGCATGCGTGTCCACACAACAGGATGCTGCACACCTGAGTCCATGCCTTTACTGAAGGAGTGGACACCTACTCTTTTGTTTTTCACAACAGGGTTTCTCTGTGTAGTTTTGGTGCCTGTCCTGGATCTTGCTCTGTAGACCAGGCTGGCCTCGAACTCACAGAGATCCGCCCGCCTCTGCCTCCCGGGTGCTGGTATTAAAGGCGTGCTCCACCACCGCCTGACTTGGACACCTGGTCTTTTGACCCGCTCCTCTCCTGACCCACCCAGACCTTCCACCCTCAGACCTCCGGTCAGAACACCTTAAGTAACTCGCCACTCCGCAACTAGCCGAGGCAAGGACTGATGCAGTTATACAATAAAGGTCTGGTGAGATAGCCTAGCGGTGAGGTACTTGCTGCCAAGCCTGGCAGCCTGAGTTCACTCCCTGGGACCCACATGATGGAAAGAGGATGGACTCCTACAAGCTCTTTTCTGACCTCTGCATATGATCCTTGGGACGGACGCATGCATGCATGCATGCATGCATGCACGCACGCACGCACGCACGCACGCACGCACGCACGCACGCACGCACGCACGCACGCACGCACGCTTGCACACAGTAAACGGAGAACTGGGGCTGGAAGATGGAGCAGTAGAGAGGCCTTGCTGTGCGCTTGTGAGGATCTGAGTCAGAGTCTGGAACATACATAAAGCCAGGTGCAGCAGTGGATGTGTCATCCCAGCTCCTATAGAGAAGGGATGTGGAGGCAGGAGAATCCCTGGAAGCCTGCAGGCCTGGTATCTGAAGTTCCAAGACAGCAAGAGCTGCACCTTTCCCAAAGTGGAAGGTGCCGACCAGCTGAGGTTTTCTGATCTCTGCGTCTGTGCTATGGCATCCTCATGCCCCACGCCCAGATTTTTTTAATTTTAGATTTATTACTTTTTTTAAAATTTTGTGTGACTGAGTGTTTTGCCTGCATGCATGTCTGTGGACCACATGTATGCCTAGTGCCCATGGAGGTAGTGAACCTCCACGTGGATACCGGGAATTAAACCCAGGTCCTTTGCAAGAACCACGGCACCAGCTCTCCAACCTGATTTGTTTTTTAACTAGCAAAGTGAGAAAGACAAAATCCGAGCCCACAGTTTGTATTATCAGCACACTCACACAGTTACAGTCCAATAATCACAATGAGAACAAAGAAAGCGAAGGAAAATTTCAAAACTGTTCATGAAGCGGGTAAGATGGCTCATTGGGTCAAAGCACCATTACACATTCCTAACAGCTTGTGTCCAGTCCCCAGATCTACTGCTGAAAGACAGAACTGACCCCCAGAATTGTCCTCCATCTGTGCGCCCTGGCAGGCACTCACTTGTATTCACAAACAATAATAATGTTTTTTTTAAAGACAGTTTCTCTGTGTACCCCGACTGGCCTAGAGCTTGCTATGTAGACCAGATTGGCCTTGAATTCACAGAGATCTACCTGCCTCTGTCTCCCCAGGGCTGAGATTAAAGATATGTACCACCATGGCTAAAAAAAAAATTATTGAGTAGACTCAATTGTGATTCCATTCTTTGACCCAGTATGCAGCACTTAAAACTGTATTGTAACCAATGAGCTTTCTTCTTTTGTTACAATTGCATTACTTACTTGGGAGTAGAGGTTCACACATGCAACATGCCATGTGTACAGCTGGACCAGTCCATTCTCTCCTTCCACATGTGGATCCCAGGGCCCGAAATCCGTCTTCACACTTGGCACCTTCACCTCCTGAGTCGTCTCACTGGGCCTTCTTTTTCATTCTTGCCTTTTTTAGTGAGGCACTCAAGCCCAGGACCTTGCCAGGTCTTGGCAGGCACTGTGCCATGAAGTCACACTCCAACCCAGAGCTTCCTTTTATTGGTTAACCGATCTAACCCAGATGGCGCTGGCCACAGCTCTTCTCAAAGAACGTTGGAGACCTAAACTCTAGACACTCTAAACAGTGTTTCTTTATCGTGAAGCGCACTGATAGGAGGCATAAATGTTTTCTCAGTGGCTGTGGGTGGCTGGTGCATGCCTTCACTCCCAGCATTTGGGAGCGGGACAGAGGCAAAGAGGGTCTCTGTGAGTTCCAGGCCAGCCACAAAGGACAGCTACCCTATCTCAAAGGAGAAAGAAAAAAAAAAAAAGCTTTTCCTCAGACTTCTAGTGTAAATCAAAATTCTTCATTTTCCCCCTTGCCTCCTCTGTTGGACTTTTGAATGGTATATTCTGTGTGTGTTCCCTTCCAGGCTAACCTTAAGTGAAGTCCACTCAAATGGGTGTCCGTCACGGCCGAGTGTGAGAGCCCAGGCCCGCAAGCCTCAATCCAGGACTGAATCCTTCGGTGTCAGCTCCCCAAGGCCCCACATTGAGCTCCCCAAGCTTTGGAGACCTCAGAGCAGCCCCTCCTTTCCAGTTCTTTCGGTGTTGGACCGTCTAACCCTCTTTCCTTGGCCTCCTCTGCTGAGGTTACTAGCATGTCCTGCCACACCCAGATTCACATTCACTTTTCATTCATGACAGAGGGTGGTGGGGCGGTGGGGGAGGGGGTTGACAGAGCATGCGCATGCCAGAGAACAACTTTGTGAAGTTGGTTCTCTCCTTCCATCACGAGAATTTTATTTATTTATTTATTTATTTGGGTTTTTTGAAACAAGGTTTCTCTGTGTAGTCCTGGCTGTCTTGGAACTCACTATTGTAGACCAGGCTGGCCTCGAACTCATAGAGATCCACCTGCCTCTGCCTCTGCCTCTGCCTCTGCCTCTGCCTCCCAAATGCTAGGATTAAAGGAAGGCACCACCACCGCCCAGCCCTCAAGGATCCAATTCAGGCTTGGTGGCAGGAGCTTTTATCTGCTGAGCCATTTTACCTGGCCCAAGTTCATTTTTTCAAAGCAGCACTTTATACACGTAAGTAGTGGGAAATGATCTGGTCACTCTCTCAATCTACCGTGTCCTAGGAATTCCCCCCACAGCACACTCTGCCTGATTTCTTGGAATGCAGCCAATGCTGGGGAACTCCAGGATCTGGAGAGATTCGAATCTTGTTCTCCACTGAGAACTGCAGCCAGCGGCGGTTTTTCCCTCCACAGCTTGGGAGTGGGAGAAAAAGACAAGAGGGCAGACACTGGAGTCAGTTGGTCGGGCGCGGTCACGGTAGAAGCAGCCTACAGTTGGGGAGGATCTCTCCATCCTGGGGAAGGGTGTGGTCGTCTGGTTCCTGCCGGTATCTGGGCCTCAGGGGCAGTAGGTTGTCCCTGCAGGTGCCTCAGCCAGTAGATAGCATCATTACAAATTCTGCAGGAGAGACAGGTCGGGGAAGGCCAACCCAGGTCAGGGATGGAGGAGGTTCAAAGTGCTGGAGGCATGGGAGAGGCGTCTGCGAGGGTGACTCACCATCGAAGTCTATGGTGCCATCCCCATTGAGGTCCATCTCCCGCAGCATCTCATCCAGCTCAGTGCCCTCTAGTGGCTCCCCCAGCAGAGCTGGTGCGGCCTGCCGGAGCTCTGCCACTGTGATCCGTCCATCCCTGTCCTTGTCAAACTGTCAAGACAGAGTCCGAGCAGGGCTCCTACCCACGCTGTCTCCCTAAGTGGCTCTTCTTGTTTTCTTTCTTTCTTTTTTTATTTGAGATAGGGTCTCACTATGTCATCCTGCCCAGGCTGGTCTCAAATTCACGGTTTCTCTTACCTCTGCCTCCCAAGTGCTGGGATTAAAAGCATGGGCCCACATGCTTGGCCTTCCTGGGTTGCTTTAGTTGGTTGGTTTATATTGTTGAGACAGTGTCTCATGAAGACCTGGCTGGCCTCAGACTCACTATGTAGTGGAGTATAGCCTTGACTCCTTAGCCTCCTGCCTTTGCCATCTCCCAAGGCTTTGGATTACATGTGTACCACCATGCCCTGGTTTCGTTTGTTGCAAAGGATTGAACCCAGGGCTTTGTGCATACTAAGTATTCACTTTACCAACTGAACTACACCCTATTCTTGGCTCTACTCCTGCCACTGCCTGGGCATCCAGGGCAATGATGCTTCCCACCAGGTATCTAACCCTTCCCATCCTCAGGAGTCAGGACTGCCTCCTAGAGGAGGATTCTCTGATCGAAGACCTTATGGGAATAAGCCAAGCCCTCTCTACCTGTCCCCAGACCCTAGTCCTGCCTCTCTGGGTCTCCTGAAGGTTCCCAATAAGGATGAAGTCCATGCTTGCCGCCACGTGCACTCCTTACCTCTCGGAAGGCGATGCGGAGCTCACGTACACCCAACATGTGAGCTGTCTCCTCCCTCAGCTTTGGGCTTATCAGCTCCACAAACTCTTCAAAATCCACAAAGCCACCCACTGTGGACCCAAGCAGAGCGTCACAATCTACTCAGTGAGATGCTACATTCTCTGTCTTCCCACCAGGGCTCTGAGCTCAGGAAGGCTCGCCTAGGTCCTTGCTCAAAGAGGGGTTTGTTTCTTGGCTATTGTGGGGGTCAGGGATGCTCCTGTTCTCCATGAAGCCCCAGTGGGCCAGAAAGAGACCAGGCTTCAGAGAAGGCAGCCCAAGTTCAAATCCTGTTGCTGTTTGAGGTTTTGGGTGGCTTACCAACCCTCTTGTTCTCACCCTGGGATGGGCCTGGAAGAAGGTACTCCTCAGAGCAGTGCTCTAGCTGAGTAGAGCTAAGCAGGAAGCTCTAAATTGTTGTGAGATATGTGTACACTGAATATGTGTCACTGTGGTTGGTTTAATAAAGAGATGAATGGCCAATAGCTAGGCAGGAAGAGGTTAGACGGGACTTCCAGGGACAGAGAGGACTCTGGGAAAAAGAAAGGCAGAGTCACCAGTCAGACACAGAGGAAGCATCATGGACAGTATGGAGAGATGAGATAATGAGCCACATGACAGAACATAGATTACAATAATTGGGTTAATTTAAGTTATAAGAGCTAGTGGGACAAGCCTAAGCTAAGATCACACTTTCACAATTAATAATAAGTCTTTGTGCCATTATTTAGGGCTGGCAGTGGGAAAGAAAGCCATCTACACACTAAATACCTTCTAAAAGCACTGTCACGCCATTGTCAGACCTTCATTTCTAAAATGTCACTAGTCCCCTACAATTCCAAGGGACTAGTAAGAACTTTACGGGAAAAGAGATGCATGGCCCTAGAATGTGCATTGTGCTTTTTGAGGCACAATCTCTATTCAGTCTTCACTGGCCTGGAGCTCACTATGTAGAGCAGGCTGGCCTTGAACTCACAGAGATCCTCCTGCCTCTGCTTCCCCAGAGGCATTATTAAAGGCGTGTGCCACCATGCCTAGCTCTGGTTAATTTTTGTGTGTGTCACCTTGACATAAGCTAGGGTCATTTAGGAAGAGAAATTTCAACTAAGGAAATGCCTTCCTCAGAGTGGCCCATAAGCAAGTCTGTGGGACATTTGCTTGATTAATGGTTGATGTGAGAGGGCCCAGTCCATCACGAGTGGTACCACTCCTGGGAAGGTGGTCCTGGGAGGTAGAAGAAAGGTAGCCGAGCAGGCGCCTGGAGAGCGAGCCAGTCAGCAGCATTTCCCTAAAGTTTCTGTTTCAGTTCCTGCCTCCAGGTTCCTGACTTGAGTTCCTGCTCTGACTTCCCTCAATGATAGATTGTAAGTTGTAATACAAATATACCCTTTTCTCTCCAAGTTGCTTTTGGTCATGGTATTGATCACCACAATAGAAAGCAAGCCAGGATGTGTACATCGATGGCAAATCCCATGCTCATTTTGGAAATTATTGTAAAAATGAAAAAACCAAGAGCAGCAGGTAGCTCCAAGGAATAAAGATGCCCGTCACCAAACCTGATGACCTGAGTTTGCGTAGCTCTCTGGGACCCACATGATAGAAGAACTCACTCCCAACAGCTCTATTCTGACCTCCAAATGCACACCATGGCACACACATCCTCCACTAATCATAACTAAAATTAAAAATAACATGACTGTGGCCCGCCCGCCCTCTAGGTAAGCAGGCTGGCTCCCAAACCAATCACCCGGCAGGGCTCCATCACTGACTGCGCATCTTCACGTGCTGTGACACTTCCAAGAGCTCCATCTCCGTGGGCATGTAGCCCAGCGTCCGCATGCAGTCACCCAGCTCCCGGTAGCCGATGTAGCCATCCTGGTCAGTGTCAAACTCCTCAAAGGCAGCCTGAAGCTCTGTAGGGTTAGCAGAAGTCAGACCAGGAAGCCAGATCCAGGGTCACCTTCCACCTCCCAGCAACGGTGAGAGACACTCACCCTCCAACTCCTCGGGGCCCAGTTCACGATCCTGTAGAGGAATAAGCCAACATGTCCCCATTGGCCACAGCTCCTCCAACCCCTCCAAGTTCACTGTGCAGGGCTGGCCCCACCAAAGCAGCTGAAAGACGGCTAAAATTGAGCCGGGCAGTGGTGGCGCATGCCTTTGATCCCAGCACTTGGGAGGCAGAGCCAGGCAGATCTTTGTGAGTTCAAGGCCAGCCTGATCTACAGAGCGAGATCCAGGACAGGCACCAAAACTACACAGAGAAACCCTGTCTCAAACAACAACAACAACAACAACAACAAAACAAACAAACAAAACAGCTAAAATCCTACAGAGCTACCTTTTCTCATGCTCTTGGAGCTTCAAATAAAATTCTCAAAGATGTCTGGTGTGAGGTCTTCTGGCCACTATACCAGCAGGCCCAAAACCAACTTTGTCCTGAATTGCTTGCCCCCCACCCCCGGTCTGGGGTACAAGAAGCCACAACTCTGTCCTGTCTTTCCCAATCTGGCACAAAAAGCAGGAGGCCTGGACAGGTAGGGGTAAAGATAAGCGAAGTTAGCCTCAATCCCCCACCCCTATACCCCCGACCTTTCCAAAGATGCGGTTGAGCAGGGGCCCATAAGTCCTTTGGGCAGCGTCCTGCTGGGGGTCAGGACGATGTCGGTGGGACTGTCGGTGAGAGGCTTGCCCAGGAGGTGCTGAGGATGGCTCATCCTGCCCCGCTCTGGTCTTTGGGGGGTTCTTGCTGCTTCCTGAGGCCTCAGAGCCCCGGCCAGAGGCCTGCTTTCCAGAACTGGCCTTCTGAGACCCTGGCAGCCGCCTCTCCTTCTTGCTCCTTCTTCTGGTCAAGGTGGAGCCCTCAGCAGCACTCCCAGGAGATACAACTCCTTCAGGGGTCTTCTGGGGGTCAGGAACCAGCTGTGAGCCATGCTCTGTTGCCATGTAGAGGATGACGGGACTCAGTGAGGCAGCTCCCTGGAGTGCCCTTCGTTCTCAGGGCCCAGAAAGCTGCTTATAGCCCTCCAGGCTTGAGTTGATCACCTGGGATCCACAGTGAGGGGGATTAGGGTAAATGATTCAGGCAGCCAGCCTAATCCCTGCCCTCTGCCCCAGAGTGGCCTGGCAGCACCAGATGGGTCTTGAAAACTGTTCTCAGGAGTGAGGGTGCCAGGACACAGCAGCTGCAGGGAGCTCATACTTAAGCTCAGCCACTTATCTAGTAGAAGCAGCCAATGTATCCTTCCAAGTCTCAGTTTACCCATCTGTGAAATGGGGGCACACTGCTGCAGAGTTAAGCACTCATCCCGGAGTGCGACGTGGCTGAACTTAGTGCAGCAAAGACCCCTTTGGCAGGAGGAGGAATACTGGAAAAGACTGAGAGTTGTCACCTTGGGTCCCCCATGGAGCGACATCCTAGTTGGGGCAGAGGGCAAATGGAACTTTAGAAAAGAGGCCTTGGATGCTGAGAGGGGCGTGGGGATGACACCACATGCCCTGGGCCTTAGGAGCTCCTGCAGAGGGTCTCCATTATCTAACCCTGCTGGGATGGGGGGCCCTGGCTGGTGACTTAGCCCTATGGGGCCACGGTTAGGGTTTCCCAGAGAGCAGACCCATAAATGATTGATGCTGCCTCAGCTTGGGTTTCCTGCCTGTCTGCCTTCATATTGCCACCAGGCGCCATGCGGCAGGCCCCATCCTGGGGCTGGTTGGTGACTGGACCTTGGACAAGCAGGCAGCACCCTGCTCCTTCTACCCGGCCTGCACCTCCCAGGTAAGCCAGGCAATGCTGCAGGCCCGGAGGGAGGGGTACCCAGGCTCTGGGGCCAGCAGAGCCGGAACCCATAGAGGAGACCCTGCCAAGAGAGAGAGAGGTGGGGGTGGGGGGCCGTGGGGACAGCGGCTGCGACCACGAGTCCAGGTGTGACCAGGGGTGCTCCATAGGTAGATGGTAGCCAGTCCCTCTCCACCTGCAGAGGGATGCTTTCTTCCCTCCACCAGCTGGGGGAGGTAGAATAAGGACAGCAGAGGCGATTGGGACTCCTGCCTGGGTGTGTCCCTCCCCCACTTCATTGTGACCATCCTGGGGAGTCCCCTGCTCCTCTGCACAGCAGCCCACTGCTCCTGCTCCACACAGCAGCCCACTGCTCCTCCTCCACACAGCAGCCCACTGCTCCTCCTCCACACAGCAGCCCACTGCTCCTCCTCCACACATCAGCCCACTGCTCCTCCTCCACACAGCAGCCCACTGCTCCTCCACACAGCAGCCCACTGCTCCTCTTCCACACAGCAGCCCACTGCTCCTCCTCTGCACAGCAGTCCACTGCTCCTCTACACAGCAGTCCACTGCTCCTCTACACAGCAGCCCACTGCTCCTCTACACAGCAGCCCACTGCTCCTCCTCTACACAGCAGTCCACTGCTCCTCCACACAGCAGCCCACTGCTCCTCTACACAGCAGCCCACTGCTCCTCCACACAGCAGCCCACTGCTCCTCCTCCACACAGCAGCCCACTGCTCCTCTACACAGCAGCCCACTGCTCCTCCTCCACACAGCAGCCCACTGCTCCTCCTCCACACAGCAGCCCACTGCTCCTCCTCCACACAGCAGCCCACTGCTCCTCCTCCACACAGCAGCCCACTGCTTCTCCTCTAAACAGCAGCCCACTGCTCCTCCTCCACACAGCAGCCCACTGCTCCTCTACACAGCAGTCCACTGCTCCTCCTCTACACAGCAGCCCACTGCTCCTCTACACAGCAGTCCACTGCTCCTCCTCACAGCAGCCCACTGCTCCTCCTCCACACAGCAGCCCACTGCTCCTCCTCTACACAGCAGTCCACTGCTCCTCTACACAGCAGCCCACTGCTCCTCTACACAGCAGCCCACTGCTCCTCCTCTGCACAGCAGCCCACTGCTCCTCTACACAGCAGCCCACTGCTCCTCCTCTGCACAGCAGCCCACTGCTCCTCTACACAGCAGTCCACTGCTCCTCCTCACAGCAGCCCACTGCTCCTCCACACAGCAGTCCACTGCTCCTCCTCACAGCAGCCCACTGCTCCTCCTCCTCACAGCAGCCCACTGCTCCTCCTCCACACAGCAGCCCACTGCTCCTCCTCCACACAGCAGCCCACTGCTCCTCCTCTACACAGCAGCCCACTGCTCCTCCTCTACACAGCAGTCCACTGCTCCTCCTCTACACAGCAGCCCACTGCTCCTCTACACAGCAGCCCACTGCTCCTTCTCCACACAGCAGCCCACTGCTCCTCCTCCACACAGCAGCCCACTGCTCCTCTACACAGCAGTCCACTGCTCCTCTACACAGCAGTCCACTGCTCCTCCTCCACACAGCAGCCCACTGCTCCTCCTCTACACAGCAGCCCACTGCTCCTCTACACAGCAGTCCACTGCTCCTCCTCCACACAGCAGCCCACTGCTCCTCCTCTACACAGCAGCCCACTGCTCCTCCTCCACACAGCAGCCCACTGCTCCTCCTCCGCACAGCAGCCCACTGCTCCTCTACACAGCAGCCCACTGCTCCTCCTCCTCACAGCAGCCCACTGCTCCTCCTCCGCACAGCAGCCCACTGCTCCTCCACACAGCAGTCCACTGCTCCTCCTCCTCACAGCAGCCCACTGCTCCTCTACACAGCAGCCCACTGCTCCTCCTCTACACAGCAGCCCACTGCTCCTCCACACAACAGTCCACTGCTCCTCTACACAGCAGTCCACTGCTCCTCCTCCACACAGCAGCCCACTGCTCCTCCACACAGCAATCCACTGCTCCTCCTCACAGCAGCCCACTGCTCCTCCTCCTCACAGCAGCCCACTGCTCCTCCTCTACACAGCAGCCCACTGCTCCTCTACACAGCAGTCCACTGCTCCTCCTCACAGCAGCCCACTGCTCCTCTACACAGCAGCCCACTGCTCCTCTACACAGCAGTCCACTGCTCCTCGTCTACACAGCAGCCCACTGCTCCTCCTCTACACAGCAGTCCACTGCTCCTCCTCTACACAGCAGTCCACTGCTCCTCCTCTACACAGCAGTCCACTGCTCCTCTACACAGCAGCCCACTGCTCCTCCTCACAGCAGCCCACTGCTCCTCCTCACAGCAGCCCACTGCTCCTCCTCTACACAGCAGCCCACTGCTCCTCCTCTACACAGCAGTCCACTGCTCCTCCTCTACACAGCAGTCCACTGCTCCTCCTCTACACAGCAGCCCACTGCTCCTCCTCCACACAGCAGCCCACTGCTCCTCCACACAGCAGTCCACTGCTCCTCCTCTGCACAGCAGTCCACTGCTCCTCCTCCACACAGCAGTCCACTGCTCCTCCTCCTCACAGCAGCCCACTGCTCCTCCTCACAGCAGCCCACTGCTCCTCCTCACAGCAGCCCACTGCTCCTCCTCTACACAGCAGCCCACTGCTCCTCCTCTACACAGCAGTCCACTGCTCCTCCTCTACACAGCAGTCCACTGCTCCTCCTCTACACAGCAGCCCACTGCTCCTCCTCCACACAGCAGCCCACTGCTCCTCCACACAGCAGTCCACTGCTCCTCCTCTGCACAGCAGTCCACTGCTCCTCCTCCACACAGCAGTCCACTGCTCCTCCACACAGCAGTCCACTGCTCCTCCTCCACACAGCAGTCCACTGCTCCTCCTCTACACAGCAGTCCACTGCTCCTCCTCCACACAGCAGCCCACTGCTCCTCCTCCTCACAGCAGCCCACTGCTCCTCCACACAGCAGTCCACTGCTCCTCCTCCACACAGCAGCCCACTGCTCCTCCTCCACACAGCAGCCCACTGCTCCTCCACACAGCAGTCCACTGCTCCTCCTCTACACAGCAGTCCACTGCTCCTCCTCCACACAGCAGCCCACTGCTCCTCCTCCACACAGCAGCCCACTGCTCCTCCTCTACACAGCAGCCCACTGCTCCTCTACACAGCAGCCCACTGCTCCTCCTCTACACAGCAGCCCACTGCTCCTCCTCTACACAGCAGCCCACTGCTCCTCCTCTACACAGCAGCCCACTGCTCCTCTACACAGCAGTCCACTGCTCCTCCTCTACACAGCAGTCCACTGCTCCTCTACACAGCAGCCCACTGCTCCTCCTCTGCACAGCAGCCCACTGCTCCTCCTCTACACAGCACCCCACTGCTCCTCCTCTGCACAGCAGCCCACTGCTCCTCTACACAGCAGCCCACTGCTCCTCCTCCACACAGCAGTCCACTGCTCCTCTACACAGCAGCCCACTGCTCCTCCACACAGCAGCCCACTGCTCCTCTGCACAGCAGTCCACTGCTCCTCTACACAGCAGCCCACTGCTCCTCCTCCACACAGCAGCCCACTGCTCCTCTACACAGCAGCCCACTGCTCCTCTACACAGCAGTCCACTGCTCCTCCACACAGCAGTCCACTGCTCCTCTACACAGCAGTCCACTGCTCCTCCTCCACACAGCAGCCCACTGCTCCTCTACACAGCAGCCCACTGCTCCTCTACACAGCAGTCCACTGCTCCTCCACACAGCAGTCCACTGCTCCTCCACACAGCAGTCCACTGCTCCTCCACACAGCAGTCCACTGCTCCTCTACACAGCAGCCCACTGCTCCTCCTCCACACAGCAGTCCACTGCTCCTCCTCCACACAGCAGCCCACTGCTCCTCTACACAGCAGTCCACTGCTCCTCTACACAGCAGCCCACTGCTCCTCCACACAGCAGTCCACTGCTCCTCCTCCACACAGCAGCCCACTGCTCCTCTACACAGCAGTCCACTGCTCCTCCACACAGCAGCCCACTGCTCCTCCTCCACACAGCAGTCCACTGCTCCTCTACACAGCAGCCCACTGCTCCTCTGCACAGCAGCCCACTGCTCCTCTACACAGCAGTCCACTGCTCCTCCTCCACACAGCAGCCCACTGCTCCTCTACACAGCAGCCCACTGCTCCTCCTCTACACAGCAGCCCACTGCTCCTCTGCACAGCAGCCCACTGCTCCTCCTCCACACAGCAGCCCACTGCTCCTCCTCTACACAGCAGCCCACTGCTCCTCCTCTACACAGCAGCCCACTGCTCCTCCTCTACACAGCAGCCCACTGCTCCTCTACACAGCAGCCCACTGCTCCTCCACACAGCAGCCCACTGCTCCTCCACACAGCAGTCCACTGCTCCTCCTCCACACAGCAGTCCACTGCTCCTCCTCCACACAGCAGCCCACTGCTCCTCCACACAGCAGTCCACTGCTCCTCTACACAGCAGCCCACTGCTCCTCCGCACAGCAGTCCACTGCTCCTCCGCTACACAGCAGTCCACTGCTCCTCCTCTACACAGCAGTCCACTGCTCCTCTACACTGCAGTCCACTGCTCCTCCTCCACACAGCAGTCCACTGCTCCTCCTCTGCACAGCAGTCCACTGCTCCTCCTCTGCACAGCAGCCCACTGCTCCTCCACACAGCAGTCCACTGCTCCTCCACACAGCAGCCCACTGCTCCTCCACACAGCAGTCCACTGCTCCTCCTCCACACAGCAGCCCACTGCTCCTCCTCCACACAGCAGTCCACTGCTCCTCCTCTGCACAGCAGTCCACTGCTCCTCCTCTGCACAGCAGCCCACTGCTCCTCCTCCACACAGCAGTCCACTGCTCCTCCTCTGCACAGCAGTCCACTGCTCCTCCTCTGCACAGCAGCCCACTGCTCCTCCTCCACACAGCAGTCCACTGCTCCTCCTCTGCACAGCAGTCCACTGCTCCTCCTCTGCACAGCAGCCCACTGCTCCTCCTCTGCACAGCAGCCCACTGCTCCTCCTCCACACAGCAGCCCACTGCTCCTCCTCTGCACAGCAGCCCACTGCTCCTCCTCTACACAGCAGTCCACTGCTCCCCCTCCACACAGCAGCCCACTGCTCCTCCACACAGCAGTCCACTGCTCCTCCTCACAGCAGCCCACTGCTCCTCCTCCTCACAGCAGCCCACTGCTCCTCCTCTACACAGCAGCCCACTGCTCCTCCTCCACACAGCAGCCCACTGCTCCTCTACACAGCAGCCCACTGCTTCTCCTCTACACAGCAGTCCACTGCTCCTCCACACAGCAGCCCACTGCTCCTCCTCCACACAGCAGCCCACTGCTCCTCCTCTGCACAGCAGTCCACTGCTCCTCTACACAGCAGTCCACTGCTCCTCTACACAGCAGCCCACTGCTCCTCTACACAGCAGCCCACTGCTCCTCCTCTACACAGCAGTCCACTGCTCCTCCACACAGCAGCCCACTGCTCCTCTACACAGCAGCCCACTGCTCCTCCACACAGCAGCCCACTGCTCCTCCTCCACACAGCAGCCCACTGCTCCTCTACACAGCAGCCCACTGCTCCTCCTCCACACAGCAGCCCACTGCTCCTCCTCCACACAGCAGCCCACTGCTCCTCCTCCACACAGCAGCCCACTGCTCCTCCTCCACACAGCAGCCCACTGCTTCTCCTCTAAACAGCAGCCCACTGCTCCTCCTCCACACAGCAGCCCACTGCTCCTCTACACAGCAGTCCACTGCTCCTCCTCTACACAGCAGCCCACTGCTCCTCTACACAGCAGTCCACTGCTCCTCCTCACAGCAGCCCACTGCTCCTCCTCCACACAGCAGCCCACTGCTCCTCCTCTACACAGCAGCCCACTGCTCCTCCTCTACACAGCAGTCCACTGCTCCTCTACACAGCAGCCCACTGCTCCTCTACACAGCAGCCCACTGCTCCTCCTCTGCACAGCAGCCCACTGCTCCTCTACACAGCAGTCCACTGCTCCTCCTCACAGCAGCCCACTGCTCCTCCACACAGCAGTCCACTGCTCCTCCTCACAGCAGCCCACTGCTCCTCCTCCTCACAGCAGCCCACTGCTCCTCCTCCACACAGCAGCCCACTGCTCCTCCTCCACACAGCAGCCCACTGCTCCTCCTCTACACAGCAGCCCACTGCTCCTCCTCTACACAGCAGTCCACTGCTCCTCCTCTACACAGCAGCCCACTGCTCCTCTACACAGCAGCCCACTGCTCCTTCTCCACACAGCAGCCCACTGCTCCTCCTCCACACAGCAGCCCACTGCTCCTCTACACAGCAGTCCACTGCTCCTCTACACAGCAGTCCACTGCTCCTCCTCCACACAGCAGCCCACTGCTCCTCCTCTACACAGCAGCCCACTGCTCCTCTACACAGCAGTCCACTGCTCCTCCTCCACACAGCAGCCCACTGCTCCTCCTCTACACAGCAGCCCACTGCTCCTCCTCCACACAGCAGCCCACTGCTCCTCCTCCACACAGCAGCCCACTGCTCCTCTACACAGCAGTCCACTGCTCCTCTACACAGCAGCCCACTGCTCCTCTACACAGCAGCCCACTGCTCCTCTACACACAGCAGCCCACTGCTCCTCCTCTACACAGCAGCCCACTGCTCCTCCTCCACACAGCAGCCCACTGCTCCTCCTCCACACAGCAGTCCACTGCTCCTCCTCCTCACAGCAGCCCACTGCTCCTCCTCCACACAGCAGCCCACTGCTCCTCCTCCGCACAGCAGCCCACTGCTCCTCTACACAGCAGCCCACTGCTCCTCCTCCTCACAGCAGCCCACTGCTCCTCCTCCGCACAGCAGCCCACTGCTCCTCCACACAGCAGTCCACTGCTCCTCCTCCTCACAGCAGCCCACTGCTCCTCTACACAGCAGCCCACTGCTCCTCCTCTACACAGCAGCCCACTGCTCCTCCTCCACACAGCAGCCCACTGCTCCTCTACACATCAGTCCACTGCTCCTCCTCACAGCAGCCCACTGCTCCTCTACACAGCAGCCCACTGCTCCTCTACACAGCAGTCCACTGCTCCTCCTCTACACAGCAGCCCACTGCTCCTCCACACAGCAGTCCACTGCTCCTCCTCACAGCAGCCCACTGCTCCTCCTCCTCACAGCAGCCCACTGCTCCTCCTCTACACAGCAGCCCACTGCTCCTCTACACATCAGTCCACTGCTCCTCCTCACAGCAGCCCACTGCTCCTCTACACAGCAGCCCACTGCTCCTCTACACAGCAGTCCACTGCTCCTCCTCTACACAGCAGCCCACTGCTCCTCCTCTACACAGCAGTCCACTGCTCCTCCTCTACACAGCAGTCCACTGCTCCTCTTCTACACAGCAGTCCACTGCTCCTCTACACAGCAGCCCACTGCTCCTCCTCACAGCAGCCCACTGCTCCTCCTCACAGCAGCCCACTGCTCCTCCTCTACACAGCAGCCCACTGCTCCTCCTCTACACAGCAGTCCACTGCTCCTCCTCTACACAGCAGTCCACTGCTCCTCCTCTACACAGCAGCCCACTGCTCCTCCTCCACACAGCAGCCCACTGCTCCTCCACACAGCAGTCCACTGCTCCTCCTCTGCACAGCAGTCCACTGCTCCTCCTCCACACAGCAGTCCACTGCTCCTCCACACAGCAGTCCACTGCTCCTCCTCCACACAGCAGTCCACTGCTCCTCCTCTACACAGCAGTCCACTGCTCCTCCTCCACACAGCAGCCCACTGCTCCTCCTCCTCACAGCAGCCCACTGCTCCTCCACACAGCAGTCCACTGCTCCTCCTCCACACAGCAGCCCACTGCTCCTCCTCCACACAGCAGCCCACTGCTCCTCCACACAGCAGTCCACTGCTCCTCCTCTACACAGCAGTCCACTGCTCCTCCTCCACACAGCAGCCCACTGCTCCTCCTCCACACAGCAGCCCACTGCTCCTCCTCTACACAGCAGCCCACTGCTCCTCTACACAGCAGCCCACTGCTCCTCCTCTACACAGCAGCCCACTGCTCCTCCTCTACACAGCAGCCCACTGCTCCTCCTCTACACAGCAGCCCACTGCTCCTCTACACAGCAGTCCACTGCTCCTCCTCTACACAGCAGTCCACTGCTCCTCTACACAGCAGCCCACTGCTCCTCCTCTGCACAGCAGCCCACTGCTCCTCCTCTACACAGCAGCCCACTGCTCCTCCTCTGCACAGCAGCCCACTGCTCCTCTACACAGCAGCCCACTGCTCCTCCTCCACACAGCAGTCCACTGCTCCTCTACACAGCAGCCCACTGCTCCTCCACACAGCAGCCCACTGCTCCTCTGCACAGCAGTCCACTGCTCCTCTACACAGCAGCCCACTGCTCCTCCTCCACACAGCAGCCCACTGCTCCTCTACACAGCAGCCCACTGCTCCTCTACACAGCAGTCCACTGCTCCTCCACACAGCAGTCCACTGCTCCTCTACACAGCAGTCCACTGCTCCTCCTCCACACAGCAGCCCACTGCTCCTCTACACAGCAGCCCACTGCTCCTCTACACAGCAGTCCACTGCTCCTCCACACAGCAGTCCACTGCTCCTCCACACAGCAGTCCACTGCTCCTCCACACAGCAGTCCACTGCTCCTCTACAGAGCAGCCCACTGCTCCTCCTCCACACAGCAGTCCACTGCTCCTCCTCCACACAGCAGCCCACTGCTCCTCTACACAGCAGCCCACTGCTCCTCCACACAGCAGTCCACTGCTCCTCCTCCACACAGCAGCCCACTGCTCCTCTACACAGCAGTCCACTGCTCCTCCACACAGCAGCCCACTGCTCCTCCTCCACACAGCAGTCCACTGCTCCTCCACACAGCAGTCCACTGCTCCTCCTCCACACAGCAGTCCACTGCTCCTCTACACAGCAGCCCACTGCTCCTCTGCACAGCAGCCCACTGCTCCTCTACACAGCAGTCCACTGCTCCTCCTCCACACAGCAGCCCACTGCTCCTCTACACAGCAGCCCACTGCTCCTCTTCTACACAGCAGTCCACTGCTCCTCTACACAGCAGTCCACTGCTCCTCCTCTACACAGCAGCCCACTGCTCCTCTGCACAGCAGCCCACTGCTCCTCCTCCACACAGCAGCCCACTGCTCCTCCTCTACACAGCAGCCCACTGCTCCTCCTCTACACAGCAGCCCACTGCTCCTCCTCTACACAGCAGCCCACTGCTCCTCTACACAGCAGCCCACTGCTCCTCCACACAGCAGCCCACTGCTCCTCCACACAGCAGTCCACTGCTCCTCTACACAGCAGCCCACTGCTCCTCTACACAGCAGTCCACTGCTCCTCCTCCACACAGCAGCCCACTGCTCCTCCTCTGCACAGCAGTCCACTGCTCCTCTACACAGCAGCCCACTGCTCCTCCTCTACACAGCAGCCCACTGCTCCTCCTCTACACAGCAGCCCACTGCTCCTCCTCTACACAGCAGCCCACTGCTCCTCCTCTACACAGCAGCCCACTGCTCCTCCTCTACACAGCAGCCCACTGCTCCTCCACACAGCAGTCCACTGCTCCTCTACACAGCAGCCCACTGCTCCTCTACACAGCAGCCCACTGCTACTCCTCTACACAGCAGCCCACTGGTCCTCCTCTACACAGCAGCCCACTGCTCCTCCTCTACACAGCAGTCCACTGCTCCTCCACACAGCAGTCCACTGCTCCTCTACACAGCAGCCCACTGCTCCTCTACACAGCAGCCCACTGCTCCTCCTCTACACAGCAGCCCACTGCTCCTCCTCTACACAGCAGCCCACTGCTCCTCCACACAGCAGCCCACTGCTCCTCCACACAGCAGCCCACTGCTCCTCCACACAGCAGCCCACTGCTCCTCCTCTGCACAGCAGCCCACTGCTCCTCCTCTACACAGCAGCCCACTGCTCCTCCTCCACACAGCAGCCCACTGCTCCTCCTCTACACAGCAGTCCACTGTTCCTCTACACAGCAGCCCACTGCTCCTCCACACAGCAGCCCACTGCTCCTCCACACAGCAGCCCACTGCTCCTCTACACAGCAGCCCACTGCTCCTCTACACAGCAGCCCACTGCTCCTCCTCTACACAGCAGCCCACTGCTCCTCCTCCACACAGCAGCCCACTGCTCCTCTACACAGCAGCCCACTGCTCCTCTACACAGCAGCCCACTGCTCCTCCACACAGCAGCCCACTGCTCCTCCTCCACACAGCAGCCCACTCCTCCTCTACACAGCAGTCCACTGCTCCTCTTCTACACAGCAGCCCACTGCTCCTCCTCCACACAGCAGCCCACTGCTCCTCCTCTGCACAGCAGTCCACTGCTCCTCCACACAGCAGTCCACTGCTCCTCCTCCACACAGCAGTCCACTGCTCCTCTACACAGCAGCCCACTGCTCCTCTGCACAGCAGCCCACTGCTCCTCTACACAGCAGTCCACTGCTCCTCCTCCACACAGCAGCCCACTGCTCCTCTACACAGCAGCCCACTGCTCCTCCTCTACACAGCAGCCCACTGCTCCTCTGCACAGCAGCCCACTGCTCCTCCACACAGCAGCCCACTGCTCCTCCTCTACACAGCAGCCCACTGCTCCTCCACACAGCAGTCCACTGCTCCTCTACACAGCAGCCCACTGCTCCTCTGCACAGCAGCCCACTGCTCCTCTACACAGCAGTCCACTGCTCCTCCTCCACACAGCAGCCCACTGCTCCTCCTCTGCACAGCAGTCCACTGCTCCTATACACAGCAGCCCACTGCTCCTCCTCTACACAGCAGCCCACTGCTTTTCCTCTACACAGCAGCCCACTGCTCCTCCACACAGCAGCCCACTGCTCCTCTGCACAGCAGCCCACTGCTCCTCCTCCACACAGCAGTCCACTGCTCCTCCTCTACACAGCAGCCCACTGTTCCTCCTCCACACAGCAGCCCACTGCTCCTCCTCCACACAGCAGCCCACTGCTCCTCCTCTACACAGCAGCCCACTGCTCCTCCTCTACACAGCAGCCCACTGTTCCTCTACACAGCAGTCCACTGCTCCTCCTCTACACAGCAGCCCACTGTTCCTCTACACAGCAGCCCACTGCTCCTCCTCTGCACAGCAGTCCACTGCTCCTCCTCCGCACAGCAGCCCACTGCTCCTCCTCTGCACAGCAGTCCACTGCTCCTCCTCCGCACAGCAGCCCACTGCTCCTCCTCCACACAGCAGCCCACTGCTCCTCCTCTACACAGCAGCCCACTGCTCCTCTACACAGCAGCCCACTGCTACTCCTCTACACAGCAGCCCACTGCTCCTCCTCTACACAGCAGCCCACTGCTCCTCCACACAGCAGCCCACTGCTCCTCTACACAGCAGCCCACTGCTCCTCCTCCACACAGCAGCCCACTGCTCCTCCTCCGCACAGCAGCCCACTGCTCCTCTACACAGCAGCCCACTGCTCCTCCTCCACACAGCAGCCCACTGCTCCTCCTCCGCACAGCAGCCCACTGCTCCTCCTCTGCACAGCAGCCCACTGCTCCTCCTCCACACAGCAGCCCACTGCTCCTCCTCCACACAGCAGCCCACTGCTCCTCTACACAGCAGCCCACTGCTCCTCCACACAGCAGCCCACTGCTCCTCTGCACAGCAGCCCACTGCTCCTCCACACAGCAGTCCACTGCTCCTCCTCCACACAGCAGTCCACTGCTCCTCCTCCACACAGCAGTCCACTGTTCCTCTACACAGCAGTCCACTGCTCCTCCTCTGCACAGCAGCCCACTGCTCCTCCTCCACACAGCAGTCCACTGCTCCTCCTCCACACAGCAGTCCACTGCTCCTCTACACAGCAGCCCACTGCTCCTCCTCCACACAGCAGTCCACTGCTCCTCTACACAGCAGCCCACTGCTCCTCCACACAGCAGCCCACTGCTCCTCTACACAGCAGCCCACTGCTCCTCCTCCACACAGCAGCCCACTGCTCCTCCTCCACACAGCAGCCCACTGCTCCTCCACACAGCAGTCCACTGCTCCTCCTCCACACAGCAGTCCACTGCTCCTCCTCCACACAGCAGCCCACTGCTCCTCCACACAGCAGCCCACTGCTCCTCCGCACAGCAGTCCACTGCTCCTCTGCTACACAGCAGTCCACTGCTCCTCCTCTACACAGCAGTCCACTGCTCCTCTACACTGCAGTCCACTGCTCCTCCTCCACACAGCAGTCCACTGCTCCTCCTCTGCACAGCAGTCCACTGCTCCTCCTCTGCACAGCAGCCCACTGCTCCTCCACACAGCAGTCCACTGCTCCTCCACACAGCAGCCCACTGCTCCTCCACACAGCAGTCCACTGCTCCTCCTCCACACAGCAGCCCACTGCTCCTCCTCCACACAGCAGTCCACTGCTCCTCCTCTGCACAGCAGTCCACTGCTCCTCCTCTGCACAGCAGCCCACTGCTCCTCCTCCACACAGCAGTCCACTGCTCCTCTACACAGCAGCCCACTGCTCCTCCTCCACACAGCAGTCCACTGCTCCTCCTCTGCACAGCAGTCCACTGCTCCTCCTCTGCACAGCAGCCCACTGCTCCTCCTCCACACAGCAGTCCACTGCTCCTCCTCTGCACAGCAGTCCACTGCTCCTCCTCCGCACAGCAGCCCACTGCTCCTCCTCTGCACAGCAGCCCACTGCTCCTCCTCCACACAGCAGTCCACTGCTCCTCCTCTGCACAGCAGTCCACTGCTCCTCCTCCACACAGCAGTCCACTGCTCCTCTACACAGCAGCCCACTGCTCCTCTACACAGCAGCCCAAAGGGACAAACAGCTCCTTTGTCCAACTCTGAGGTACAGGAAAGGAACACAGGTGGCATCTCCAGACCCGGAAGCGTCCCAGGCTGCTCTCAGGACCCTTCCAGCCAGCCTGCCAGGCCTGGAGGCTCAGACCTCACCTGGCATCCTCAGGAGGGTACTATTGGAGCTTTCCCTCCGGGAATTGTAAACATTGGAAACCCCAGTATATCAGGATCTTATGAAGGGATAATCCTGTAGTTTTCTTTCTTTTTCCTTCTTCTTGTTTTGAGATAATGTCTCATGTATCCCAGGCTGGCTTCAAAAGCCCAACTCTCAAAGGCTAGCCTTGAACTCCTGACCCTCTTGCTGTACTCTCCAATGCTGAAGTTTCAGATGTCCACCAGTTGTTGCCCTTGTTTGAGAGAGGGTTTTAAAACCCTGTGGTCTAGGCTGACCTTGAACCTATGGCAATTCCCCTGCCTCCACCTCCCAAGGACTGATATTACCAACATTGCTACCTTTAAATGGTTTTCAACCCTGTCTTCTGGAACACTGGGGGGGAGGGTGCCCCCACACCTTGAATTCAGAGCACCCCCTCTCCGTTCACGTAGATGGTCCAATCTAGAACTTTATCTTAAAACAAGACTTGAAACTGTGGGGGAAAAGAGCTGAAGTTGGGCATGATGGTGCACTCCTTGTAATTCCCACACTCAGGAAGCAGAGGCACGAGCATCATTTAAACTTTGAGACCCGCCTGGTCTACATAGTGACACCATCTCAAGGAAACAAGAGGCAGGGGCAGGGGATGTGGCTAAGTCGGTAGAATGCTTCCCAGGGCCGGGCGGTGGTGGCGCACGCCTTTAATCCCAGCACTCAGGAGGCAGGAGGATCTCTGTGAATTCAAGGCCAGCCTGGTCTACAGAGTGAGTTCCAGGCCAGGCTCCAAAGCTACAGAGAAACCCTGTCTCGAAAAACAAAAAAAAAAAAAAAAAAAAAAAAAAAAAAGCTTCCCAGGCATGCACGAGGCCTTGGATTCAATCCTCTCAGTACTGCAGAAGCTGAACATAGGTGTCCATGGCTG